>NC_053024.1:47015214-47155886 GCF_003073215.2 Triticum urartu
TAGCAACATACTAAACGATCGGGTGCTAAGCTAATGGAATGGGTCATGTCAATCAGATCATTCAACTAATGATGTGACCTCGTTAATCAAATAACAACTCATTGTTCATGGTTAGGAAACATAACCATCTTTGATTAACGAGCTAGTCAAGTAGAGGCATACTAGTGACACTTTGTTTGTCTATGTATTCACACATGTATTATGTTTCCGGTTAATACAATTCTAGCATGAATAATAAACATTTATCATGATTATAAGGAAATAAACAATAACTTTATTATGGCCTCTAGGGCATATTTCCTTCAGTCTCCCACTTGCACTAGAGTCAATAATCTAGATTACACCGTAATGATTCTAACACCCATGGAGCCTTGGTGCTGATCATGTTTTGCTCGTGGAAGAGGCTTAGTCAATGGGTCTGCAACATTCAGATCCATATGTATCTTGCAAATCTCTATGTCTCCCACCTGGACTAGATCCCGGATGGAATTGAAGCGTCTCTTGATGTGCTTGGTCCTTTTGTGAAATCTGGATTCCTTTGCCAAGGCAATTGCACCAGTATTGTCACAAAAGATTTTCATTGGACCCGATGCACTAGGTATGACACCTAGATCGGATATGAACTCCTTCATCCAGACTCCTTCGTTTGCTGCTTCCGAAGCAGCTATGTACTCCGCTTCACATGTAGATCCCGCTACGATGCTTTGTTTAGAACTGCACCAACTGACAGCTCCACCGTTTAATGTAAACACGTATCCGGTTTGCGATTTAGAATCGTCTGGATCAGTGTCAAAGCTTGCATCTACGTAACCTTTTACGACGAGCTCTTTGTCACCTCCATATACGAGAAGCATATCCTTAGTCCTTTTCAGGTATTTCAGGATGTTCTTGACCGCTGTCCAGTGATCCACTCCTGGATTACTTTGGTACCTCCCTGCTAGACTTATAGCAAGGCACACATCAGGTCTGGTACACAGCATTGCATACATGATAGATCCTATCGCTGATGCATAGGGAACATCTTTCATATTCTCTCTATCTTCTGTAGTGGTCGGGCATTGAGTCTTACTCAATTTCACACCTTGTAACACAGGCAAGAATCCTTTCTTTGCTTGATCCATTTTGAACTTCTTCAAAAAAATTTCAAGGTATGTTGTTTGTGAAAGTCCAATTAAGCGTCTTGATCTATCTCTATAGATCTTAATGCCTAATATGTAAGCAGCTTCACCGAGGTCTTTCATTGAAAAACTCTTATTCAAGTATCCCTTTATGCTATCCAGAAATTCTATATCATTTCCAATTAACAATATGTCATCCACATATAATATCAGAAATGCTACAGAGCTCCCACTCACTTTCTTGTAAATACAGGCTTCTCCAAAAGTCTATATAAAACCAAATGCTTTGATCACACTATCAAAACGTTTATTCCAACTCCGAGAGGCTTGCACCAGTCCATAAATGGATCGCTGGAGCTTGCACACTTTGTTAGCTCCTTTTGGATCGACAAAACCTTCTGGTTGCATCATATACAACTCTTCTTCCAGAAATCCATTCAGGAATGCAGTTTTGACATCCATTTGCCAAATTTCATAATCATAAAATGCGGCAATTGCTAACATGATTCGAACAGACTTAAGCATCGCTACGGGTGAGAAGGTCTCATCGTAGTCAACCCCTTGAACTTGTCGAAAACCTTTTGCGACAAGTCGAGCTTTGTAGACAGTAACATTACCGTCAGCGTCAGTCTTCTTCTTGAAGATCCATTTATTCTCAATTGCTTGCCGATCATCGGGCAAGTCAACCAAAGTCCATACTTTGTTCTCATACATGGATCCCATCTCAGATTTCATGGCTTCAAGCCATTTTGCGGAATCTGGGCTCACCATCGCTTCTTCATAGTTCGTAGGTTCATCATGATCTAGTAGCATGACTTCCAGAACAGGATTACCGTACCACTCTGGTGCGGATCTCACTCTGGTTGATCTACGAGGTTCCGTAGTATCTTGATCTGAAGTTTCATGATCATTATCATTAGCTTCCTCACTAACTGGTGTAGGTGTCACCGAAACAGTTTTATGTGATGTACTACTTTCCAATAAGGGAGCAGGTACAGTTACCTCGTCAAGTTCTACTTTCCTCCCACTCACTTCTTTCAAGAGAAACTCCTTCTCTAGAAAGTTTCCGAATTTAGCAACAAAAGTCTTGCCTTCGGATCTGTGATAGAAGGTGTATCCAATAGTTTCCTTTGGATATCCTATGAAGACACATTTCTCCGATTTGGGTTCGAGCTTATCAGGTTGAAGCTTTTTCACATAAGCATCGCAGCCCCAAACTTTCAGAAACGACAACTTTGGTTTCTTGCCAAACCACAGTTCATAAGGCGTCGTCTCAACGGATTTTGATGGTGCCCTATTTAACGTGAATGCGGCCGTTTCTAGAGCGTATCCCCAAAACGATAGCGGTAAATCAGTAAGAGACATCATAGATCGCACCATATCCAGTAAAGTACGATTACGACGTTCGGACACACCATTACGCTGAGGTGTTCCGGGTGGCGTTAGTTGCGAAACTATTCCACAATTTTTCAAATGTACACCAAACTCGTAACTCAAATATTCTCCTCCACGATCAGATCGTAGAAACTTTCTTTTCTTGTTACGATGATTTTCAACTTCACTCTGAAATTCTTTGAACTTTTCAAATGTTTCAGACTTATGTTTTATTAAGTAGATATACCCATATCTGCTTAAATCATCTGTGAAGGTGAGAAAATAACGATATCCGCCACGAGCCTCAATATTCATCGGACCACATACATCTGTATGTATGATTTCCAACAAATCTGTTGCTCTCTCCATAGTACCGGAGAACGGCGTTTTGGTCATCTTGCCTATGAGGCACGGTTCGCAAGTACCAAGTGATTCATAATCAAGTGGTTCCAAAAGTCCATCAGAATGGAGTTTCTTCATGCGCTTTACACCGATATGACCTAAACGGCAGTGCCATAAATAAGTTGCACTATCATTATCAACTCTGCATCTTTTGGCTTCAACATTATGAATATGTGTGTTACTACTATCGAGATTCAACAAGAATAGACCACTCTTCAAGGGTGCATGACCATAAAAGATATTACTCATATAAATAGAACAACCATTATTCTCTGATTTAAATGAATAACCGTCTCGCATTAAACAAGATCCAGATATAATGTTCATGCTCAATGCTGGCACCAAATAACAATTATTTAGGTCTAATATTAATCCTGAAGGTAGATGTAGAGGTAGCGTGCCGACCGCGATCACATCGACTTTGGAACCGTTTCCCACGCGCATCGTCACCTCGTCCTTAGCCAATCTTCGCTTAATCCGCAGCCCCTGTTTCGAGTTGCAAATATTAGCAACAGAACCAGTATCAAATACCCAGGTGCTACTGCGAGCATTAGTAAGGTACACATCAATAACATTTATATCACATATACCTTTGTTCACCTTGCCATCCTTCTTATCCGCCAAATACTTGGGGCAGTTCCGCTTCCAGTGACCAGTCTGCTTGCAATAGAAGCACTCAGTTTCAGGCTTAGGTCCAGGTTTGGGTTTCTTCTCTTGAGTAGCAACTTGCTTGCCGTTCTTTTTGAAGTTCCCCTTCTTCTTCCCTTTGCCCTTTTTCTTGAAACTAGTGGTCTTGTTGACCATCAACACTTGATGCTCCTTCTTGATTTCTACCTCCGCAGCTTTCAGCATTGCGAAGAGCTCGGGAATAGTCTTGTTCATCCCTTGCATATTATAGTTCATCACGAAGCTCTTGTAGCTTGGTGGCAGTGATTGAAGAATTCTGTCAATGACGCAATCATCTGGAAGATTAACTCCCAATTGAATCAAGTGATTATTATACCCAGACATTTTGAGTATATGCTCACTGACAGAACTGTTCTCCTCCATCTTGCAGCTATAGAACTTATTGGAGACTTCATATCTCTCAATCCGGGCATTTGCTTGAAATATTAACTTCAACTCCTGAAACATCTCATATGCTCCATGACGTTCAAAACGTTGTTGAAGTCCCGATTCTAAGCCGTAAAGCATGGCACACTGAACTATCGAGTAGTCATCAGCTTTGCTCTGCCAGACGTTCATAACATTCGGCGTTGCTCCTGCAGCAGGCCTGGCACCCAGCGGTGCTTCCAGGACGTAATTCTTCTGTGCAGCAATGAGGATAATCCTCAAGTTACGGACCCAGTCCGTGTAATTGCTACCATCATCTTTCAACTTTGCTTTCTCAAGGAACGCATTAAAATTCAACGGAACAACAGCATGAGCCATCTATCTACAATCAAACATAAACAAGCAAGATAGTAATCAGGTACTAAGTTTCATGATAAATTTAAGTTCAGTTAATCAAGTTAAAGAACTCCCACTTAGATAGACATCCCTCTAATCCTCTAAGTGATTACGTGATCCAAATCAACTAAACCATAACCGATCATCACGTGAGATGGAGTAGTTTTCAATGGTGAACATCGTTATGTTGATCATATCTACTATATGATTCACGCTCGACCTTTCGGTCTCCGTGTTCCGAGGCCATATCTGTATATGCTTGGCTCGTCAAGTATAACCTGAGTATTCCGCGTGTGCAACTGTTTTGCACCCGTTGTATTTGAACGTAGAACCTATCACACCCGATCATCACGTGGTGTCTCAGCACAAAGAACTTTCGCAACGGTGCATACTCAGGGAGAACACTTCTTGATAATTTAGTGAGAGATCATCTTATAATGCTACCGTCAATCAAAGCAAGATAAGATGCATAAAAGGATAAACATCACATGCAATCAATATAAGTGATATGATATGGCCATCATCATCTTGTGCTTGTGATCTCCATCTCTGAAGCACCGTCGTGATCACCATCGTCACCGGCGTGACACCTTGATCTCCATCGTAGCATCGTTGTCGTCTCGCCAAGTTTATGCTTCCACGACTATCACTACCGCTTAGTAATAAAGTAAAGCATTACATCGCGATTTCATTGCATAGAATAAAGCAACAACCATATGGCTCCTGCCAGTTGCCGATAACTCGGTTACAAAACATGATCATCTCATACAATAAAATTCAGCATCATGTCTTGACCATATCACATCACAACATGCCCTGCAAAAACAAGTTAGACGTCCTCTACTTTGTTGTTGCAAGTTTTATGTGGTTGCTACGGGCTTAAGCAAGAACCAATCTCACCTACACATTAAAACCACAATGATAGTTTGTCAAATATACTCCGTTTTAACCTTCGCAAGGACTGGGCGTAGCCATACTTGGTTCAACTAAAGTTGGAGAGACAGTCGCCCGCAAGCCACCTGTGTGGAAAGCACGTCGGGGGAACCGGTCTCGCGTAAGCGTACGCGTAAGGTTGGTCCGGGTCGTCTCGTCCAACAATGCCGCCGAACCAAAGTATGACATGCTGGTAGGCAGTATGACTTATATCGCCCACAACTCACTTGTGTTCTACTCGTGCATATAACATCAACATAAATAACCTAGGCTCGGATGCCACTGTTGGGTTTCGAATAGTAATTTCAAAAAAATTCCCTACGCACACGCAAGATCATGGTGATGCATAGCAACGAGAGGGGAGAGTGTTGTCCACGTACCCTCGTAGACCGAAAGCGGAAGCGTTAGCACAACGCGGTTGATGTAGTCGTACGGCTTCACGATCCGACCGATCAAGTACCGAACGCGCGGCACCTCCGAGTTAAGCACACGTTCAGCCCGATGACGTCCCTCTAACTCCGATCTAGCCGAGTGTTGAGGGAGAGTTTCGTCAGCACGACGACGTGGTGACGATGTTGATGTTCTACCGACGCAGGGCTTCGCCTAAGCACCGCTACAGTATTATCGAGGTGGACTATGGTGGAGGGGGGCACCGCACACGGCTAAGAGACGATCAACTTGATCAACTTGTGTGTTCTAGGGTGCCTCTAGCTCAGTATATAAAGGACCAAAGGGGGGAGGCTGGCCGGTCACAAGGGGTGCGCCAGGAGAGTCCCACTCCCTCTGGGAGTAGGATTCTCCCCCCAATCCTAGTTGGAATAGGATTCGCGGAGGGGGAAAAGAGAGAGAGGCCGGCCACCTCTCCTAGTCCTAATAGGACTAGGGGAGGGGGGAGGCGCACGGCCACCTTGGGCTGCCCCTTTCTCCTTTCCACTAAAGCCCATTAAGGCCCATAAGCTCCCGGGGGGTTCCGGTAACCTCCCGGTACTCCGGTAAAATCCCGATTTCACCCGGAACACTTCCGCGATATCCAAACATAGGCTTCCAATATATCAATCTTTACGTCCCGACCATTTCGAGACTCCTCGTCATGTCCGTGATCACATCCGGGACTCCGAACAACCTTCGGTACATCAAAATGCATAAACTCATAATATAACTGTCTTCGTAACCTTAAGTGTGCGGACCCTACGGGTTCGAGAACAATGTAGACATGACCGAGACACGTCTCCGGTCAATAACCAATAGCGGGACCTGGATGCCCATACTGGCTCCTACATATTCTACGAAGATCTTTATCGGTCAGACCGCATAACAACATACATTGTTCCCTTTGTCATCGGTATGTTACTTGCCCGAGATTTGATCGTCGGTATCCAATACCTAGTTCAATCTCGTTACCGGCAAGTCTCTTTACTCGTTCTGTAATACATCATCCTGCAACTAACTCATTTAGTTGCAATGCTTGCAAGGCTTAAGTGATGTGCATTACCGAGAGGGCCCAGAGATACCTCTCCGACAATCGGAGTGACAAAACCTAATCTCGAAATACACCAACCCAACATCTACCTTTGGAGACACCTGTAATGCTCCTTTATAATCACCCAGTTACGTTGTGACGTTTGGTAGCACCCAAAGTGTTCCTCCGGCAAACGGGAGTTGCATAATCTCATAGTTACAGGAACATGTATAAGTCATGAAGAAAGCAATAGCAACATACTAAACGATCGGGTGCTAAGCTAATGGAATGGGTCATGTCAATCAGATCATTCAACTAATGATGTGACCTCGTTAATCAAATAACAACTCATTGTTCATGGTTAGGAAACATAACCATCTTTGATTAACGAGCTAGTCAAGTAGAGGCATACTAGTGACACTTTGTTTGTCTATGTATTCACACATGTATTATGTTTCCGGTTAATACAATTCTAGCATGAATAATAAACATTTATCATGATTATAAGGAAAAAAATAATAACTTTATTATTGCCTCTAGGGCATATTTCCTTCATGGTCCCCTCCCACACTTGGCCCATGTAGCCCTCCGGGGCTTGTGGCCCCACTTGGTGGACCCCCCGGGACCCTCCCGGTGGTCCCGGTACGTTACCGATAAAACCCGAAACTTTTCCGGTGACCAAAACAGGACTTCCCATATATAAATCTTTACCTCCGGAACTCCTCGTGACGTCCGGGATCTCATCCGGGACTCCGAACAACATTCGGTAACCACGTATATCTATTCCCTATAACCCTAGCGTCATCGAACCTTAAGTGTGTAGACCCTACGGGTTCGGGAACCATGCAGACATGACCGAGACGTTCTCCGGTCAATAACCAACAGCGGGATCTGAATACCCATGTTGGCTCCCACATGCTCCACGATGATCTCATCGGATGAACCACGATGTCATGTACTTAATCAATCCGTATACAATTCCCTTTGTCTAGCGGTACGACACTTGCCCGAGATTCGATCATCGGTATCCCGATACCTTGTTCACCCTCGTTACCGGCAAGTCTCTTTACTCGTTCCATAACACATCATCCCGTGATCAACTCCTTGATCACATTGTGCACATTATGATGATGTCCTACCGAGTGGGCCCAGAGATACCTCTCCGTTTACACGGAGTGACAAATCCCAGTCTCGATTCGTGCCAACCCAACAGACACTTTCGGAGATACCTGTAGTGTACCTTTATAGCCACCCAGTTACGTTGTGACGTTTGGCACACCCAAAGCACTCCTACGGTATCCGGGAGTTGCACAATCTCATGGTCTAAGGAAATGATACTTGACATTAGAAAAGCTTTAGCATACGAACTACATGAGCTAGGCTTAGGATTGGGTCTTGTCCATCACATCATTCTCCTAATGATGTGATCCTGTTATCAATGACATCCAATGTCCATGGTCAGGAAACCGTAACCATCTATTGATCAACGAGTAGTCAACTAGAGGCTTACTAGGGACATGGTGTTGTCTATGTATCCACACATGTATCTGAGTTTCCTATAAATACAATTCTAGCATGGATAATAAACGATTATCATGAACAAGGAAATATAATAATAATCAATTTATTATTTCCTCTAGGGCATATTTCCAACACGCCCGAGGAATTACATACCTTGAGCCTCATCAAGCCACTTGTTGACAAGCGCGATGTCGGCATCTGCCACGTCCAGTTGCCGCTTTAGTTCGGCAAAATCATCAGTTCGGCTCGATTCCGGACACCCTGCCGCCTACATTCAAAGGCGACATCTTAGACCTGGGATTATGATCCTCCGCGTGCCGTCATTTCTTGACGACGCGCAGAGTCTCAGGGGCTACTATCTACACAGGGCGCATCTTATTCATGCGCAACTGACAAAAGTGTACATTATCTAATGTACCTCAAAACCCGTCAGTAAACTTTTGACGGCCTCATGCAATCCGCTCTCTGCGGATGAGATCCTTTCAATCACCGTGCCCATCAATACACGGTGCTCCTCCGAGATAGAAGCTCGCCCCCAGCAGAATCTTTAGCTCCTCCGGCCGAGCACCAGACGGTGCCGGACTTGTCCCACGACCTCTTTCGAAGGCCGGACGCGGAGAACCTCGGGGGGCCACATAGCTATCTTCCGCCCCTGCCGGATTCAGAGAAACCCTCCGCGACGACACCTCAGGGTCGCCCGCCTCGCTAGGCGACGCGGCAGGGGGAGGCGTCCCGCTCTCCATCATCTCCTGAAGGAGATCCCCCGAAGACGAGCTCTGCTGAGAAGGGCTGAGCTCCGAGCTACAAGGTAAAAATTCGGTTAATCTTCTCAGATGTAAATCAAGGGTTTCCCTCATCCCTCAAAAGGAAAATCTTTCTCTACTTACGGCTCGCTGGAGGGCTGATCCCCTTGAGGGCGTAGTCCGGCCGAGGAACTCCCTGGCGTCGGACCCTCTGACGAGGATTTTTCCCCCCGCTTCGAGGCCATGGTTTCTGGGTCGTCAGAGGCGGCTCTCTTCTTCCCCTTAGGAGAGGAATTGTCGGTTCCTCCCTTCGGAGCAGCCTCCTTCGAGGAGGCCATAGTTTCCTTGTCCTCCCCCTTGCTTCCCTCCAAAGGCATTATCTCCAGCATCCTGACCAGCATGGGATCCGGCCTGGTTTCGGGAAGGGGAGCCGGACACCTGATCAGTTTTGCCTTCGCTATCCACTCCTGTTTAAAATGACGACTCTTTTAGGGGCAAGTTTATGACAATTATACGGATAGAAGGTCCGGGCACAAGGTTGCTTACTTGAGTATCCGGGCGATTGCAGCTTAGGCCTGCGTCCTCGGTTAAATCTGGACACATCTCTTGTGATCCGAAGAACAATTTATACATCTCCGCGGGCGTTGCGCCCATGAAATTCTGGAGAGCTCGCGGTCCCTCTGGATTAAACTCCCACAGGCGAAGGGAGCGACGTTTGCCGGGCAATATTCAGCGAATCAACATGACCTGCGTCACCTTGACCAGGCTGAGGTCTCCTTCCAAGAGATCCTTAATGCGGCCCTGTAACAAGGGCACGTCTTTGGGCAAACCCCAATCTAACCCCCTGTTGACCCATGACGCTAGCCGTGGTGGGGGACCCGAGCGAAAGGCAGGAGGCGCCACCCACTTGGTGCTCCGGGGAGCGGTGATATAAAACCACTCTCGTTGCCACAAGCCTAGCTCCTCTTGAAAAGAGCCCTTGGGCCATGGAGCATCAGCATTTTTGCTTATAACAGCGCCTCCGCACTCCGCGTGCCGTCCCTTGATCATCTTCGGCTCCACTTTGAAGGTCTTGAGCCATAATCCGAAATGAGGGGTAACACGGAGGAACGCTTCACACACGACAATAAACGAGGAGATATGGAGGATGGACTCTGGAGCTAAGTCATGGAATTCCAGCCCGTAATAAAACAGCAGTCCCCTCACAAAGGGATCCATTGGGAAGCCCAACCCCCGAAGGAAGTGAGACATGAACACCACGCTCTCACCGGGCTGGGGACTGGGAATGACCTGCCCTTGAGCAGGCAACCTATGCGAAATTTCGCCGGTCAGGAACTTAGCCTCCCTCAACTTTAGTACGTCCTCCTCCGTGACGGCGGAGGGCGTCCATCGGCCTTGAAGGTCAGAACCGGACATTGTCGAAGGTCCGAAGCGCCTGGAATCTGGAGCCTAGGGTGTTGGAACTCGAGGCGACCGGCGAACTCGCTTGAGATTGAAAAAAGGAGTAAGGCCTTGGTCTCTTTATAAGAGGTTGAATACCAAGAGCCCTCCCCGTAACCGTTCGAGACTCGTCTTTAATCGAGGAAACATGCTAACAGGCGCGGTTGGGTTACCCACGTCCGTATTGATGAGAATCCCGTAAAAGGGGGTACACGATCTCTGCTTTGACAAGACGTGCCAAGGAAACCGCCTCGCAAAACGTGCTGAGGTGGAAAAGTAAAAACGATTCGAGTAAAGGACTTGGCCGTAGTGTGATGACGCACTGCGGAATACGTCAGCAGATTTGATTTGTGTTAATATTATTCTCTCTATGGCAATATGTGGAAACTTATTTTGCAGAGCCGGACACTACTCTTGGTGTTTACAATCTTCTATGAAGGACTTGGAGGAGGAACACGCCTTGCAATACCGAAGACAATCTGCGCGCCGAACTCGTCGTCATTGAAGCCTGGTTCAGGGGCTACTGAGGGAGTCCTGGATTAGGGGGTGTTCGGGTAGCCGGACTATACCTTCAGCCGGACTCCAGGACTATGAAGATACAAGATTGAAGACTTCGTCACGTGTCCGGATGGGACTTTCCTTGGCGTGGAAGGCAAGCTTGGCGATGCGGATATTCAAGATCTCCTACCATTGTAACCGACTCTGTGTAACCCTAACCCTATCCGGTGTCTATATAAACCGGAGGGTTGTAGTCCGTAGGACATCAACTCCATATACAACAATCATACCATAGGCTAGCTTCTAGGGTTTAGCCTCCTTGATCTCGGGTAGATCTACTCTTGTACTACCCATATCATCAATATTAATGAAGCAGGAGTAGGGTATTACCTCCATCGAGAGGGCCCGAACCTGGGTAAAAACATCGTGTCCCTTGTCTCCTGTTACCATCCGGCCTTGACGCACAGTTTGGGACCCCCTACCCGAGATCCGCCGGTTTTGACACCGACAATTGATGTTAGATTTATAGAAATAGAAAAACAAGAAATGAGATGGATGACTTGATTAGGTTGATGGCTAGACGACATGTGGGCAGATTTTGTGTAAAGTGGAGTGCCACAAAAATAGCACAGATGACGTTTTGAGGTTTTTGTGCAAAATGTCACCACATGAAAGTAATCAACCTGCCACCACTGCAAGTGAAAGATGGTGCAACACGGATAAGACTACGTGTGGCACACTTAACAAACTTTCAGGACTCGAGCGTGGATTTTCATAGTATTAAGACTAACTTAACACCACTTGAATAGTTTTAGGACTCTTCTTTTTTTACACATTGTAAGATGGATTTGTACTTTTTTTTTGCAGAAAGATGGATTTGTACTACACATGTGTAAATTTGTATGAGAAAATACATTGTTACATGAGCTACACAAAAACTGAGAACAATTTGTTTTCTTTAGCGAACATTACATGCACTGTTCATGTTTTCAAAATCTGAAAATTGTCATTTTTGTGTAGCTCACGTGTCAATGTATTCCGCCTTCCTCCAAGATGATGTAAGCCCCGATGAGGACCAACGCGAGGTGATCCGCAGTCCCGGGGAGAGATTGGGAGCAAGGTTGTCAGAAATCACGATTCTGTTGTAAGATTCTACGACTTTATGATCCAAACAGACCTCTCCGATTCTACAATTTTAGTTCACAGAATCTACGTTTCTACGATCCTAATAGTTAAGTTCGACGATTTACGATCCTACCATCGGAGCTCCGATTCAATTTAAAATCGCGATTCTGACAACCTTGATTGAAAGTGAGTGCCGAGATGAAGACTCTTGATGGAAGATGCCATCGGAGGACATGCGGAACCGTATGTGTTTGTGCTACGGGAAATCATATTGTACCAATCACCTGTTCACCAAATTAGTTACTAACCAAACACACTCTTAGGGCCTCTTTGATTTGCAGGATCCTAAAAACGTAGGAACGAAAGAAACACATGATAGGATAGGGATGCCTCCGCAAGGTAGATGGTTGAAAAACTCATAATTTTGCAAAAGCGTTGATGTTTGATCCATAGGGATAGAAAACACATAAATCCAAATGAATATGGTCAAGTCACAAGAAAAAGTACAATTAGAATGTTATTACGCCATTAAGAATATTTAGTCTCTTTCTTCATACATAGAAATTACACGCTCCCTCCGTCCCGAATTAATTGTTTTAGATTCGTCTAGATACGGATGTATCGACACCCATTTCAGAAGTATTCTCTCTGTTTTTTTGGTAGTCTACATATAAAATCTGGTCAATGTCAAACTTTGTCAACTTTGACCAAGTTTATAGAAAAAAAGTATATCAAGATTCACAGAATGAAATTAATATTATTAGATGCATCATGCAAATTAGTGTTCATACCACATAGCTTTAGTATTGCGGATGTTGATATTTTTTTTCTACAAAGTTAGTCAAATTTTACAAAGTTTGGCTTTGACCAAATTTTATATGCGGATAAAAAGAAACGGAGGAAGTAATAATAAAGTAAAATTTGCCCCATTGTTTTGAACCCGGGAAAGGTTCCCCATTTTTTAAAATGTTTTTCCTTCGCTTTTGAGCGAAACGAGGCCCCCCTCCGGTGGCGGTAGAGAATGGGCAACGGCGAGAAGCGAAATTTCAAAATTTGCGGGGCAACACACTGGCTGGGGGAACGGCATCCCACTTCGCTTCCCACCACCACGCCCGTCCCGCTTCCCCTCTCTCGGCCTCTCCGGGTTCCGGGCGCGGCGGATTGATTGATTGATCTGACCCTTCCGCCCCCAAGAAATTTATCACCCCCAATCCAACACCTTCCTTCTCTCACAGCCTCCCGAGCTTCCGATTTCCGCATTCCAATCCGCCTCTGCCCCCCTTTCCTCGACCGCGTCCGTCTCCATGGGGAGGAAGAAGGGCGCCGTCGGCGGCGCGAAGAGCGTGGCCGTGCCCGTGCCGGCGCAGACGGAGGTGGAGGTTGAGAAGGAGGCCAAGAAAGCGGCTCCGAGGAAGCGCAACCCGTGCCCCGGAATCCGCGCCGTCGGCGGCCGGATCTACGACCCGGAGAACGGCAAGACCTGCCACCAGGTGAGCGCCGTTCCGGATCTGCAACCGTCCCTCCCGCGGGTCACTCTGTTCTGGGGGCCGGATTTGGCTGGCTGATTGGTTTTCCCGTTATGCGCTCGCAGTGCCGTCAGAAAACAACGGACTTTGCGGTGGCCTGCAAGCAGCCCGGGGGGAAGGGGCCCTGCTCAACCCACTTCTGCCACACGTGCCTGTCCAACAGGTAAAATGGATGGATTTCTTTCACGGATTCAATCGATCGTCGTCTCCGTCTTGGTCTGATCTGGGTTTTCTTCTTTGGCTTGTTTAGGTATGGCGAGGACGCGAAGAAGGCGGCCAAGAAGGCGCGCTGGGCCTGCCCCAAATGCAGGGGCATCTGCAACTGCAGCTTCTGCAGGTTACACCCAAGAGCCAAGCTGATGCACGTTTATTATGGGATTTCTAGCTTAGTAGGTGTATTTCTTACTTAGCTTGGTTTTGTCTGACAGAAAGAAGAAAGGGGAGACTCCCACAGGGATACTGGCCCATGCCGCCAAGGCGACAGGGCACTCTTCCGTCCATGAGCTGCTGAAACAGGGCTCGGACATGGTGGCCGCTGCACAGACGCTGACCTCGCTCCCCGTGAAGATCAAGAAGGTCCATTTCTTTGTTTGGTGATTCTCTGTTTTACATTGTAATTGTTGTTCATTATTGCTGATTCTGTTTTGCTGGCCCCTTTGTTAGGAACAAAAGAGGGCCCTAGGGACAGATGATGATGCCGATGGAATAGTGGTTGATGGGGATGAGAATGTAGGGACTGATCTCAATGCATTTCCTTTATCTCCTGCCAACAAGAAGCTGAAGAAGGGCGCTTCTGATGAGAGCACTGATGTGCTCAAGACCAAAACTGAGCTACCCAAAGGTACTCTGGTCACTAATGTTGTAGGGGCCAAGCTGGAGGCCGACGATGTTGGGTCTGCGATTCAGTTTTATGAATTCTGCCGCACATTTGCTGAGGTACTCATGCAACCAAGTAATAATGATAATCTTTCAGCTTTTACTTTCTTGATACTATGTTTGTATTGCATTGCTTTCATGCCGTATGTCTTTAGAAAATGGGTTATTGTTTCCACGGTTCCACATGTTGATCTGTCATCTTGTGTCTGCTGGAATATAATTTGTCGTGTAAATGGAATGATGTAGAAAATGATTTTTTGCTCAGGTGTTTCAAATAAAGAAGGGACAGCCTGAAAAAGTTCTTCAAGTCATAACTGGAGGAAGCCGTAAAGGCCGAGTGGTGCCTTCAGTTGTTGCTGATCTTCACATTAGTTTGCTGTCTGTCCTCCAAGAAGACAGAGGAGAGAAGTACGTCCATTCTGAATTGATGTTTCTTTGTAGTTTTGTTTAAATCTGATTATTAAATGACTAAGTGAGGTTATTTCGTTCATAGCCCTTTGGACTATTCAAGAGATGGGGATGCTTGGATAACTGAGACTGGCAGATATATTAGTGAATCCACAGTTATCTCGAAGGAACTACCTCTTGACTGTTTAAACCAAGGGGTATCAGGATATAAAAAGTTGAGCCCTTCTTTAAAGCTCCATGTGCTGAATTTTCTGTGTGATGAGACCCTTTCTACTGCGTAAGTACTGCCTACTGTATTTCTGTAGTAGTTCACTTGGCTATTTTACTCCTATATTAATTATATTTTGATTTTGTTCAGAACATTAAGGGGCTTGATTGTCAAACAAGATGAAGGTGCCACTGAGAGAAAGATTGCTGCAAGAGAAAAAATCCGTGCTGCGAAGGAAAAGGTTGAGAGCTCAGGCAACCTCTTTTCTTTTCGTCCACTCACTTAGTTTTGGAGTACTAAACAACAGGTTTCTCTGGTTTTACAGGAAAAAGAGCTTAAAGAAAGACTAAAGAATGAGATGGATAAATCAATGTTTCTGAGAAAAGGAGAAGAAATTAAGAGTCTCATTTCTCAAATTAAGGAGTTAAATGAAGACAAGGAGGCAGCAGTAGATGGTCTGAACATTATGAATTGATATATCTACATCTTTTCGTATTATATTTGTTTTAGCTTTCTGAACTTCATTAGCTCTCCACATGCTTGATGTTTTGCAGTTTTATTAAATAAGTATATCTTTTTATACTGTACTTGGT
This sequence comes from Triticum urartu, assembly GCF_003073215.2. Classification (NCBI taxonomy): domain Eukaryota; kingdom Viridiplantae; phylum Streptophyta; class Magnoliopsida; order Poales; family Poaceae; genus Triticum; species Triticum urartu. The sequence continues at coordinate 47,030,888 of NC_053024.1, forward strand.
TTTGCAGTTTTGTCAAATGTATCTTTCTGCACCTCTCTTTCAAGCTTTAGCTTGAATTTGTATTTGACAAATTACAAATGTTGCCTATTCATTTATACTCCTTTATGCGTGTATTCACTTTCTGTTTTGTTAATTCAGTGTTAAACCTGCATTATTCATGGTAATATTTTTCTAAAGCTCAACAGAATGAAAAAACATGTATGCTGTTCCCAAGCCTCTTAGTTGCATGTAGCCATGTGTCTTTTTCTGAATGTGAAGTAACTAAAGAACATTCTCAGCCTCAGGCTCCATTTCAAACATAACACTTCTCAGCATGGTGTGAAGTTATATCCCCTACACTGTTTGCTTATCTTATTCTGTAATGTGTTAAGGCGCTGAGCTAGCTGTGCGGTACTAATTGCCTTCTATTACCTCAACCGTGGTGATATTAGATGAGAAGCTGGGAGATCTACTTAGGACAAAGCCTGTCAGGAAAGACAAAGGGGTTGCATACTGGAAGTTTGATGGTTATTACAAGAAGACCTCAATAATGCGCCAAGGTTCATCTGAAGTTATTATGCAATAAGCTTTCATGTTACTCATGTATATTTATGCAGTTAGTGACTACCAATATCATGTTTGTATCAGAGTTTGACACAACAGGGAACAATGACAAGTGGTTTATGTTCACTGAGGAAGAAGAAAAAGTAATTGGAGATCATTTGGCCCCAAGGTAAGGAGTTTATCATATACTCCCTCCGTAAAGAAATATAAGAGCATTTAGATCACTATTTCAGTGATCTAAACACTCTTATATTTATTTACAGAGGGAGTAGTATTTAGATGTTGTTTCCTTTATGAAGATAGTATATTTGGTGTTTAAGTACTAGCAGGTCACCAACGCTTTAGATCCGCTAGAAATTTTTGATTGTTGTACAGTGCTATCATGATTTGGCAACTTGGCTAACAATATATCTAATGCATGATCCTTAGTTAGCCCTGTTTCTCCTGATCTCCATGCACTAGTATGTTTATCCGTTGGCATCTAACTTAGGTCCTGTTGTAACTGGTTAATGTAGGTCCCAACTTCAGTGCAAGAGTCATACCCAGGCATGATGACCTACTGAACTTTTGTTTCAGTGGTTTGAAGGTATTTATTTAATCCTTTTGCTGCTCATTGTTCCCAGATCCAACGGCATACCATATTTGTATACAACTGATACTGAAATGTGTTATGTACCATCATCAGAGCAATATTTTAGAAGCCGGGTATATGTAACACAATTTTGAAAACTTGAAAAATTATGGAAAAAACCCTCGGTGTAAGTAGATGGTTGATAGAAGTTACCCTTGTAAAGTTTTACCCAGTAAATACATGCATGGATTTTCTTGTGATTTTTCATATGTTGCAACTTAAGAGTGATTTTTGGTAAAGTTTGGAAAAAATGGCTAATGGCCCATTGCTGAATGTTTTGTGTTGGCAGGTGAGGTGGTGGTATGCTAGCGTCCTGGCGTTGCGTGTGATCCAAGTTGCGGGCTGACAACCTTTTGCGGTAGGGAAGTTACGCAATGGCAGAAGAAGCAACAACTACCTGAAGATGCAGTCACAACATTCGAATCCTAGGGTTATGTTTTGTCCAGATGGAAACTTGGGAGGTTTTTGTGAACCATGGACAAAGTATGGTTTGAATGTTGTGAACTAACTCGGGAGGTTTGAATGTTGTCACATGGTCGCTTATGTTGGTTGTATAACCAATTGTTCTGTAGCTTGCATATAGCAAGAAATCCAATTCACCTGTATCTCAGGTGGTGGTTATGCATCTAGCATGGCTAGGATTCCCCCACTTAAGTTGCCTGAATTCGGTCTTCACCTGCTTATGTCGCTTTTTCATTCTATGGTGATGTAGCTTCAGACCCATCTAGAAATGCTGATCGCCTTCTTCCACAGTTTGTGGTTTGGTCGCACTCAGTCTCACCATTCGATTCAAACTTAATGGAACTGTATACTTGAGCACAAACCAGTACAATCCCGCACAACTGCCTAGGGGAGCCCTGCTTTGCAATAGTATCTAGTAACTTCATAAACCAGAATCTTAGATGTAGATGCCACTAGTACTAGGGTAACTCTAGCAGATTACTTGAAACCAGGCCTTTAAAACTGTATTATAGCTTCCCTTTGTAATTTGGGATCTGTTGGATATCGTTGGGTAACACACATGAACTTTTAGCCGCACGACACTTACTACATGCTTTTGTTTGGAAGCGTATAAAACCTAAACGCCTTGGAGATTAGGTGTAGCTCTCTCTTCAGAGTGTAGGAACGCTTATATGATTTTCACATTGTATCAGAGCCTATCTCCTCCCCATCCATGTAGCAAAAAAGAAAAAGAAAAAGAAAAAGAAAAATAAAACAATCCGCATCACCATCATGGCTTCCTCATAGACCGTCAGGCTGTCCCTTGGGCCTCCAACGTATGAGAAGCGTTGACGGGAAGTGGTTTCACCATATTCCCGTGCCATGCTGTAGCGACCCGACCCGAATGGATCAAGTCTCTGTGCATAAGTGTCATCCCTGGATCGGTAATGCTGATACACACAGTACTTGAAGGATTTATAACAGAGTAGCAATCACACACTTATTACATCGAATGTCTCAAAAGAGAACTTATTACAATAAATATGCCTTAAGGCTATCTAAATAAGATAACAGCGGAAGACTTGGAAGATAAAGTGAGTCCATCAACTCCAACGGCATAGCTGAGTGCATGACAAACGACCTAGCGCACCTTACCCTTTGTCTGAAAAGTCTGCACATTGAATATGCTGGCAAGATAACACAATAGAGCAATGAACAAGTAAATGCTATTACTACATGCATATATGGCTGGTGGAGACTCTATGGTTATAATGTTTTTGCGAAAAGCCAATTTTTCCCTACAACAAAGTAATATATTTTATTTAACTACAAAGTTTGTTGAAAAACATTGAGAATGGTAAATCCCCATCTTAATCCCAATTAAAAGTAATTAACATCCCAACAAATTAACTTAGAGTGATGAGATCCACATGATAATCCAAGAACCAGATACTCAAGATGTCCATAACCGAGGACACGGCTAACCATGATTAGTTTGTACACTCTGCAGAGGTTTGTGCACTTTTCCCCACAAGACCCGATCTCCTTCGTTGTATTTCTCGCACTGCATGGTGTTTGAGAAACAGATGACCGAGACACAGTCTTTCCGAAGAGGTCCCCTTAACCGATAGATAGGCCGGTACACCTACAATCCCCTACATCTGCTAGCCCATCATGGAAAGATTTCCCACAACTTACTCAACTATGCTAGAGCCCATAATAGCTTGTGGCTGCACACGGAAGTTTCCAGCATGAATAATCTTATGATCCCTTTGAGCCTGGGTGGCGAACCAAAAAGGACATCACTGGTATATCCCCACGTGCCCGCGACCAATCCACCTAGATGTGTGTTTAAGTAGCCACCTTAAGTAAACCATTAATTAATAATCTCACATCTGTCATGGATACTCTCAAACCCAATCCACGTCTACGAGCATAGCATGACAATAAGTAGCATAACACAGAAGTAACTCTTAGGGTTTGATAATAAAAGGGTAATAGGTTCTACCTCATCATCTACCTCCCAAACCCATAAGTTAAGAGATCCTACTCATGCAATGTTTAAGGAGTTGAAACTAATGCATAAAAACTGGGTAAAAGGGATATGATCGAAGTGTTACTTGCCTTGCCGATAATCCGCAAAACCTAGTGACTCGTAGTAGCACGCTGCGCACTTCAGGAATTCTATCGCAAACAAACAATAGCATACATAAGCACTCAAGCAAAGATGCACGGGTAAATATTGAATAAGAAGACCGAATCTGAAAACTCAACTGAAGAGATTCGATCTGGAAAAAGAATCAATCGAATCGGAGCTACGGAACTGAAACTACGGTCAAAAGAATTTCGAAAACAAATCTGCTTGAAACCAAATTTTAAATTTGTCAAAACCTTGTTCAAGTTGGTTAGACAGAAAGAGGGCTTCGAGACGAAGGTCTGGACTCTTGTTTCACCCGATTTGGATAAACGAGCGAAAAGATAAACTAAAACTAAGATCAGGGCAGAAATAACGATTGAAAATAATCACAGAAAAACCCTGGAAAATAAAACGAGACGAACAGGCTAAGGAACGAACGTTCGCTGTCTGCGGTTAACGGACGAACAACATTCATTAAAACGAATGAACGGACGAACGTCTGCTAAATAACCGAACCGAGAAAACCGAACCGAACAAAAAAAAAACACATTCAGGGTTTTTTTAAAAACCGATCGGTTTTACCTAAACAGAAAAAAATCGGGCGTCGGATTCCGGCGAGATCCGGCGAACGGCGGCGGCTCCGATGGGCTTGCGCGGGCGGCGCGGCTCGGCGAGGCGCGGCGTTCTCGGCGGCGCGGCTCGGCAGCAGCAGCGGCGTGCGGCGGCGCGAGGTGGCGGGGTTTGTGGCGGCGGCGGCGCTGCGGCGAGGGGCGGTGGCGGCGGCGACTTGGGGGTCCAGGGGGATGCGGGCGACGCTATTTAAGGAGGGAGGGGGCTCGGCCTCGGGAGTACTCCCGGGCAGCTCGCCCGTGTCCCGGCAAGACTCAGGCACGACGACGGAGGCGGTGGCGCGATGCGGGCCGGCCTGGCTCGGCTGGGCCTTCGGCTCAGTCGTGCGTTGACTTTTTTTAAACAGATTTCGCCGGAAAAATCCTAAAAAATAAAATTTAAATATAAAAATACCGAAATGAATTTTCACTGTCTAAATAGAATATTTAGAACAAAGTAAACATTTTCTTGATCTGAAAATGCAATTTTAAAAAATGCATATTTTCTAATTCAAATAAAATAGCAATAAAATCCAAATAAAATTATTTATTTAATTTTAATATTTTTCCTCCAATATTTCATTTATTTTGGAGAAGTCATGTTATCTCCTCTCATATATTTTAATATGAAATATTTTCGAAAAGAAAAATAATTAAAACAAAAAATGATCCTCATTTCAATATTTGATAAAAATTCAAATATGAAAATCATGAAATCCCCAACTCTCTTCGTGGGTACTTGAGTTGCTTAGGATTTTTAGGATCGCAAAACAAAATGCAATAAAATATGATATGCATGAATGATCTATGTATAACATTCCAAATTAAAAATTTGGAATGTTACACATGCATATCGTATTTTAGGCAACCATCCAAATGAACTATGACTAGAACACACATGTAGAAGAAGCTAGCAACCAAACAGAGCGAGTAGGATTTTAAATGGTCCGAAAGAAGCATGATGTGTGCCATACGACAAAAAATCCTGAAAATAATGTGAATCTTATCCAAATAAACTTAGTCAGAACAATAGAAAAACAGAACAATAGAAAAACGATCCAAATAAACCTAACAAAAATGGAAAAACATAGCACGAGATCATACATGGGAGTGAACATGTTTTCATACTGGCCGCCTCCTTCGACTCCGACGACCGCCTCTAAGAGTCCCCTGTTACTCGCTGCATCACAGGCAGGCTGTATGTCGGAGCTAAATCCGGGAGATCCCTCGGTAGGGTATCGTGGCTAGGAGATTGGGCTGGATGGTAACAAGTGGCAGTGTTTTACGTAGGCTCAAACTCTCACGGTGAAGATAATATCCTACTCCTGTTCGTATTGCGATTTAGGTGTATACAAAGTACATATGAAGACCAAGGGATTTTAATCTGTCTACCGACGAGCCCAACCCCTGACTTATAAACATACAAGGAGTCCTAGGGTTACAGATCCTAGTCAACTACGTCGGTGGAGGTAGAGTACTCCATGATACCGATACATTTGGCTTGCACGTCAAGTCTTCTGGAGTCTCCGTATAACGCCACATGGTCCACTCAGTGTGGCCCAAGACGAAACTGACCTAGGAGTCGCCAACCCGGTCCACTAAGTCGAGAACCGACATGGTGAGAGAGCCCTGCACCGCAACACCATCATTATGTATGAACGGATTTGTGGAGTGGTTTGGACAATAAGGGCATGTTTGGTAGTCTACATCACCCCCAAACACTACTAGGGAAAACCCTAGTAGTAGCGCTTGTTTTGTAGCTAGTAGTAGTGCTTGTACAAGCGCTACTACTAAGGCGCTACAACTAACTGTTAGTAGTAGCGTTGGAAAGCGAGCGCTACTGCTGTACCTAGTTAGCAGTAGCGCTTTTCTTGGAAAGCGCTACTGATAATAGTAAGTAGTAGCAGCGTTTCTTTTGAAAAGCGCTCCTGCTAACTTTTCCTGTATTTTTGAAAATATAGCTTATTTTCGTTGTGGTTTTATAGACAGTACTTTCATCATATGATTGTATGACCATGATTAGTTATTATATATAACAGTGGATGAAATGAACGTGGAGTAGATTCAAGTGGAGGCAACATGTGGTGCATGTCAAAAGTACTACTAATCCAAACTTGATCTAGTTTGGATCAGTAGTACTTTCGATGTGCATCACATGTTGCCTCCACTTGAATCTAATCCATGTTCATTTCACCTACTGATATATATATAATAACTCATCATGCTCATATAACAACTTAGCATCATGCATCATCGATCATAATAATAAATACTCATCATTGGTATCATAATAACAAGTCCTACTCATCATCATCGATCATACAACTTCTACTCGTTATCATAATAACAAGTCATACTCATCACCATCATAGTCATCTAACCAACCCTACTTAATTGTTCTTAGCGCATGATCATGAGTATTAGCTAGGACCTAAATACCCTCTCTAAGGTAAAATAGCATAAAACAAGATAGGCCCTGACTCTCTATTATGGAGAATGGAGGTCATCATGTCTCCAATTCTTGCCCTTCGCAAAATGTTGCTTCCAAGTAGCTCCCTACGATTGACCATACATTTTCCAATCTTTGATTGTCATGTCTTCATCGGTTTTAGAAATCCGGTATGAACAACAGTGATGCGTAGGATGACCTGGCCGAAAGTTCATAACATCAAGGCGACCATTCGAAAACATCAAATGACACACACAATCCTTCGGGATTTTCTATTGAAAAACATAGTAATAACTTCGTAGTTAGCAATGTAGTTGAGTTTTAGAAGAATTTATGCAAAAGATGCATGAATGTCGTAATCGTAAAAAATCATACATATAACAACACTAATACAGCTAAAACCCTAGCGAACGACGGGTATCGGCGCGGGCAGTGGACACCCAAAGAGAAGGAACCATCACTGGATCATAGCTCCAGTGAGATCCTTGAAGAACCTGCCCTCCAACGCAACCATGTAGCGACGAACGTGCTCGTCCTCCTCGCTGACACGGTGACGTACCACCTCCGCGGGGTCCTCAAGCCTCCGCACCGTCACTGGCCCACGCGACCGCCACCAAAGAAGGTTCGGGTCAACGACGGGCTGGCTCCTCACCAAGCTGCGCCCCTCGAAGGTAGCACCTCCCAGTACCAGCCCGGTGGAGCCCAGTCCCGGACATGGCCCCTCTAATCAAGCAGGCCTCCTCCTCCGAGTCGACGACGAGGATGCGGGATAGGCATCGTCGATGTTGATGCGAGAATAATTGCTTTAACTAAAAAAAATAACAACAAATGTGACATGTTGAACATGGTTCAATCATAACTAGGGTTCATACTACATTATTCTAAGATTAAACACCTAAAATACCTAAATTATATTAACTACACCTAATTAAAAACCTACATTCCGAACATGATAACTAGCTAGGGTTCATACTACATGATTCTAAAATTAAACACCTAAGATCATAGCCTACTACATTATTCTAAGATTTAACCTAAAATTTTCAACTAGCTAGGGTTCAAAATTAACTAGGGAGGAGGAGGGAGGAGGGAGGAGGAGTACCTCTCGGTGGAGGACGGCCGGTGCGGATGGCGGGGGAGGTCGGCCAGCGGGGTGATACGTCTCCAACGTATCTATAATTTTTGATTGTTCCATGCTATTTTATTATCAATCTTGGATGTTTTATAATCATTTTATAGTCATTTATATCATTTTTGGTACTAACCTATTGACATAGTGCCCAGTGCCAGTTTCTGTTTTTTCCATCGCAGGAAATCAATATCAAACAGAGTCCAAATGGCACGAAACTTTACGATGATTTTTTATGGGCCAAAAGGAAGCAGATGGGCCCTGGTTGCACCTGGGGGGTGCCCCGATAGGGATGTAAACGGATCGGATCGGATCGGATAATGCCTTTACCATATCCTTTACCATATTTTTTTGTTGGATTCGGAGCAGAGCAGATATTGATCGGATGCAGATTCGAATGCGGATTATATCGGACTATGGATTCAGAGTGGATTCAGAACGGACTCGGACTGGAAACAGACAAAAATATCGGGTGATATGTGCAAAGAAACATGAACTTATTTCTTCTTTGCAAACAATATGAAAACATGTTTTTATCCAACCACATCACACTAGAGAGTGGCCAAGCTTTTAAAAGTCATAACTCACACCAATATCGCAACAATAAACAGTACTGGTCGTACTTAAGAAATACTTAAGCCAAAGGTCTATTGAAGTTTTTATTTATTATAAAAGGCAATTAGTTGATCAAGTAGAAGTCCATAACACGTCCTTGAATTCTCTTCAACGTGGTGTTTCAACCAGTCCACTTGCAACATCCTGTGAGAGTGATAGAAGATATTTAGATGCCGCACTTGACAATCAAAAAAATAATTTATAATTAGTTGTAGTGAACTAAGTAGTTCGAACACATACACATTAATTCTGGGGTAGTGGGGTGTATGTGTCCACATGATTTAATATGCAAATTTTTAGTGTGTGTATATATAGAGAGAAGAGAAACATGAGGCATCACATATTATATGCACATACTATATGCATGTATTGATGTATGCGCACAACATGCATGTACTTATGGCTTTTATATCTTGTTTGCTTTCTCACGTGCAACAAAAGAGAATTTTTGGAAAAAGCTTTTCTAGTGATTATTCTTGCAAAAGTGATGAAGATCTTAAAATGATTGGTGTTTCTTCTATTGATTCCTTATTTAGTAAAGTTAAGAATGATGAAAAAGGGACCGGAGATGAGTCAACTTTAGGTAGAAGGCGTCCCAATATTTCGGAGGGTGAAAATCTTGTTGAGAAAATTGATGAAAGTGGGTTTGGAGAGATCAAAACTTTAGCTAGTGATGCACCAACTATTTTGGATTACAAAGACTTCAATTATGATAGTTGCTATTTGATTGATTGTATTTCTTTGTTGCAATCCATGATAAATTCACCCCATGCTTATGAACAAAATAAAGCTTTTACTAAACATATTGTAGATGCTATAATGAAAGCTTCTGAAGAAAAATTGGAATTAAAAGTTTCAATTCCTAGAAAATTGTATGATGAGTGGGAACCTACTATCAAAGTCAAGATTAAAAATTATGAGTGTTTTGCTTTGTGTGATTTGGGTGCTAGTGTTTCCACAATTCCGAAATATTTATGTGACATGCTTGGTCTTACCAATCTTGAAGAATGTTCTTTGAATTTACACTTGGCGGATTCTACTATGAAAAAGCCTATGGGAAGAATTAATGATGTTCTTATTCTTACAAATATGAATTATGTGTGTAACGCCCCGGACACACCCGCCGGTGGTTGTTACTCCTGGCGGGATCTAGACTGGCCCCACAGATCAATGCTAGTCTTTTCTGCGCATTTTGTCCTCACTCGTGCGCACCCAGGAGCAACTTCCCGGTCGGTCACCCATCCTGAAACTGCTGAGCACGCTTAACTTTGGAGTTCTGTCCGAATGGGCTCCCGGAAAAGAAGGAATTCCTTATTGATAGTAGTCTATCATCCCTAATAAGCCAGGCTATCGCATACACCCCCACTCAGAGGAACCGACGTCCTCGTCGGGCCGCAGGAACGTTCCCTCTTGGCACATACGTCTGTGCATCCAGTCTGGCACATGTGCCATGCCGTGTGCCACGATGGATCACAAACGTCATGAATAACATGACCGCGCACCTGTCTGCAAACATCCGTGTAACCGCGAGGGACGGCTCTAATATCAACTTGTAATGCCCCGGACACACCCGCTGGTGGTCGTTACTCCTGGCAGGATCTAGACTGGCCCCAAAGATCAATACTAGTCTTTTCTGTGCACTTTGTCCTCACTCGTGCGCACCCGGGAGCAACTTCCCAGTCGGTCACCCATCTTGAATCTACTCCAAGCTGAGCACGCTTAACTTTGGAGTTCTGTCCGAATGGGCTCCCGGAAAAGAAGGAATTCCTTATTGATATTAGTCTACCATCCCTAATAAGCCAGGCTATCACAATGTGCCCATAGATTTTATTATTCTTGATATTGATTGCAATCCCTCTTGTCCAATTATTCTTGGTAGACCGTTTTTACGCACTATCGGTGCCGTGATTGATTTTAAAGAAGGCAATATTAAGTTCCAATTTCCTTCGAGGAAGGGTATGTAACACTTTCCTAGAACTAGAATTAAGCCACCCTATGAATCAGTCATGAGGGCATCTTATGGATCTCGAACCAAAGATGGCAAAACTTAGATCCTTGCTTTATGCCTAGCTAAGGGCGTAAAACTATAGCGCTTGTTGGGAGGCAACCCAATGAATATAATTTATTTTTGCTTTTTGCTTCCTGTTCTTGAGTGTTAGCACAATTATGATACTTTTATGATTGTGTTTTTTATGTTTTAATTAGTGTTTGTGCCAAGTAAAACCTTTAGGATCTTCTTGGCAATAGTTGTTTGATCTTGCTGGAAAAAAATAGAAAGTTTGCGCTTACAAAATTAATTTTAAATTTTTACCAGAGAGAGATAAAATACCCATTCCACTTGTAGTAGATCAATATACAAATTTCTCAGGTCGTTCTAATTTTTCAGAGTTTTTTGAGTTACATAAGTATTCGAAATAGTCAGATTGCTACAGACTATTCTATTTTGACAGATTATTTTTTCTTTTGTGTTGTGTGCTTATTTTGATGGCTCTATGGTTTGATGAGTTTTTGCCATAGAAAAGTTGGAATACAGTAGATATAATACAAAAACAAAATATGAATTGGTTTTATACATCGCTTATAGTAGTGGTTTATTATTCTTATACTAACGGATCTCACGAAGGCTTTGTTGAGTTTTGTGTGATTGAAGTTTTCAAGTTTTGGGTTATCTTACGATGGATGAAGGAAGGATGTAAGAGCCTAAGCTTGGGGATGCCCCGGCATCCCAAGCTATTATTCAAGAATGAGCAACCAACTAAGCTTGAGGATGCCCCCGAGTGGCATCCCCGCTTTCTTCCAACAACTATCGGTATTTTACTCGAGACTATATTTTTATTCGTCACATGATATGTGTTTTGCTTGGAGCGTCTTGTATGATATGTGTCTTTGCTTGTTTATTTTATGTTTTAAGTTATCAATCCTTACTGGACACACCTATTTGAGAGAGCCAAAATTATGTCATGACTTGTTAGAATTACTCTCTATGCTTCACTTAAATCTTTTATGAGCTAGGACTTGCTCTAATGCTTCACTTATATCTTTTTGAGCACAGTGTGCTTTGTTATTTTTGAAGAAATGCTCTCTTGGTTCAGTTAGATTTATTTGAGAGTTAGTTAAATTTTGAAGAAATTCTCTCTTGCTTCACTTAAATTATTTTGAGAGAAAGAAAATTTGTTATACTCATGATCTTCACTTATATTTGTTTGAGCTTATGAAAAGCAACTCATGAAAATTAGTCCCAAAGTGATAGATATCCAAGAAGGATAAAGCAAAAAAATGTCATGAAGATCATTGGACAAAATAAACTTGTTTTCTAGTAATAGTTTTGAGATATGATGATGTGATATATGAGTTATGTTGATGAATAATTATGCTTTAGTAGGAATATTGGTGTTAAGGTTTGTGATTCCATATGCATGCACGAAAGTCAATAGTCATGCAATGAAAATTATATCCTACTTGTGGTGCATTATTCGGTGTTAATTATGCTTAATGCTTGCTTATGAGATTATTCGTTTCTTGGTTGGTCGCTTCCCAATCTTTTGCTAGCCTTCATTTTGCACTAAGTATGACCTCTACTTGTGCATCCAAAATCCTTTAAACCAGTTTTGCCACATGAGTCCACTATATCTACCTATATGCGGTATTCTTTTGCCATTCTAAGAAAATTTGCATGTGCCATCTCCAATTTTCAAAATAAACTTCTCTTTTGTGTGTTTGTTTCGCTCGCGGTGCGGTGAGGGGTGGCTAATATTTTCCATGCTAGATGTGTTATTCTCAAGATGAGTGTTTATTCACTTGTCATTGCACGAGAGTAAGGTAGAGGTATTAGGGATGCCCAGTCCCGAAATGCAAAAACAAAAATGAATCTACTTTATGTTGTCAAATAATAAATTCCTTGGAAAGTGTTGGTATGGAGGGCACCCGTGGATACGGCTAGCCATGGAAAGTGAAAGTTATGGTGGAAAAAGGAATAAACTTTATTTTCTGTTTGGGAACCGCCTATGGCATATCTAGCATGGAATGTGTTCGGAACTCTAAGTCGTTTTCGTTGGTGGGATGGATACACCTCCCAAAATGTTTTTATCTCAAAATTTTTCGCTTTGAGCTCTGGCACCTCTACAAATCCCTGCTTTCCTCTGCGAAGGGACTTTCTTTTACTTTATGCAATTTTTATTTTGAAATTTGAGTCTCCATCTTCTCTCATAAAAAGCACCAACTAGGAGGCAATATGATCGTGCTCAAGTATTGGGTGTAGTTAATATTCAAGTGTGTTTCATGAATGGATCAATGTTTGAGCATGATGGGCTAGTGATAACTTATTTTAACGTTGATATTTTGAAAGACATGGTTGCTTGTTGATATGCTTGAGTATCTAAATTATTATGTCAAAACTAGACTATTGCTTTGAATCACATAAAAGTCCAAATGTCCATGCTATAAAGAAAAAAAATATGATATGACTTGATGAACAACACTCCACATCAAAAATTCTATTTTTTATCACTTACGTACTCGAGGACGAGTAGGATTTAAGCTTGGGGATGCTGATACATCTCTAATGTATCTATAATTTTTGATTGTTGCATGCTGTTTTATTATCAATGTTGGATGTTTTATAATCATTTTATATCATTTTTTGGTACTAACCTATTGACATAGTGCCCAGTGCCAGTTCCTGTTTTTTCCCATGTTTTTTACACCGCATGAAATCAATATAAAACGGAGTCCAAATGGCACGAAACTTTACGATGATTTTTGATGGGTCAAAAGGAAGCAGATGAGCCCTGGTTGCACCTAGGGGTGCCCCGAGGGGGGCACAACCCACTAGGGTGCGCCAGGAGGCCCTGGCGCGCCCTGGTGGGTTGTGCCCACCTCGTTTGCCCCCGGACCGCCTCTTTGCTCTATAAATACCCAAATATTCCCAAAACCCTAGGGGAGCCGACGAAATATTCATCCAGTCGCCGCAACGTCCAGAAACACCAGATCCAATCTAAACACCATCACGGAGGGGTTCACCACTTCCATTGGTGCCTCTCCGATGATGCATGAGTAGTTGTTTGTAGACCTTCGGGTCCGTAGTTAGTAGCTAGATGGATTCATCTCTATCTCTTGATCCTCAATACAATGGTCTCTTGGAGACCATATGATGTAACTCTTTTGCGGTGTGTTTGTTGGGATCGACGAACTTCGAGTTTATGATCAGATCTATGTTTTTATATCCATGAAAGTATTTGAGTTTCTTTGATCTCTTTTATGCGTGATCTCTTATAGCCTCGTATTTCTTCTCCGATATTTGGGTTTTGTCTGGCCAACTCGATCTATTTATCTTGCAATGGGAAGAGGTGCCCGGTAGTGGGTTCGATCTTACGGTGCTTGATCCCAGTGACAGAAAGGGAACCGACACGTATGTTCGTTGCTACTAAGGATAAAAAGACGAGATCTATATCTACCGCCATATAGATAAATGGATCTTGTTTACATCATGTCATCGTTCTTATTGCATTACTCCGTTTTTCCATGAACTTAATACACTAGATGCATGCTGGATAACAGTCGATGTGTGGAGTAATAGTAGTAGATGCAGGTAGGAGTCGGTCTACTAATATTGGACGTGATGCCTATGTAATGATCATTGCCTAGATATCGTCATAATTATTTGAAGTTCTATCAATTTCCCAACAGTAATTTGTTCACCCACATTTGCTATTTTTCTTGAGAGAAGCCACTAGTGAAACCTACGGCCCTCGGGTCTTATTTCTCATATATTTGCCTTTTGCGATCTACTTTTTCCTTGCTTTTATTTTCAGATCTATTAAACCAAAAATACAAAAATACTTTGCTGCACTTTATTTTATTTGCGGTCTATTTATCCAATCTATTACAACCTCTTTACCGTCACGCACCAATTTCTGGCGCCGTTACCCGAAATTGACAACCCCTTTAACACGTCGGGTTGCGAGGTGTTGTTATTTGTGTGCAGGAGCTATTTACATTTTGTTGCTTGGCTCTCCTACTGGTTCGATAACCTTGGTTTCATAACTGAGGGAAATACCTACCGCCGCTATGCTGCATCATCCCTCACTCTCCGGGAAAATACCGACGTAGTTCCAGCTGCCGTCACGGGGGAGGAGGCCGGCACGGGGGAGGGTGGTCGGCGGGGGAGGAGAGCCAGTGCGGGTGAGGGCGGCCGACGGGAGAAGACCGGCGCGGGGGACGGCGGCAGCAACGACGCACGAGTGAGAGTGTGTGAGGGGGAGAATGAGTTCGAGCGTGGGCCGGAGCGTGGATAAGGTGCCCGTAGTAGTAGCGTAGTAGCGCTTGTATGTAGAAAGCGCTACTGCTACTTACAATAGCACTAGCGCTCCCTACATACAAGCGCTGCTACTATGCCTGGCCTGCCGGCAACGGTTTGGCAATTGTAGTAATAGCATGTTTTATGAAAACAGCGCTACTGGTAAGTGCATAGTAGCATCGCTTACCGTGAGGAAGCGCTACTGATAAGTAGTAGCAGCGGTTTATTATAAAAAGCGCCACTACTAAACTCCTGTGTATAGGCATTTCCCTAGTAGTGAAACAGACCCATTTGGTGCAAGAAAAGCGTTTTGTAGCTTACACGGGGCCTGGCTCGCACGCGCACGAAACTTAAAGTGGCCCAGAGCCTAGCTTGCTACACACTTGAATCGGCCGTTTCCAACGAGTCAGACTAATGCAAGCGCAAAGCGCTGGGGGCACGACGTACACGGTTGGTGTATTAGAATACCCTGAAAGGGGCTATGAACGCAATTTTCAGCTGAACATCCACATAATGTACCTTGCGCCAAGAGTTAAGTGCACCATACGAGTAGGGTATTACCTCCACCAAAGAGGACCTGCTGTATAAATCCTTGTGTGTACTCCCATCTACACTGATCGATAGATATGATTGCCTCTACATACACTCCCCGGTAGTATTGTTAGGATTATATCCATGTCATCTATGGTGCAGGGGGAACATGGGCGGAGATGGCGGGAGACGGATATCTATCGATGCGGGATGGCGTGAAAAACCTACCATCATCCACTCCCATTTACTCGCTTACCTCCAACGCTAGGACAAACCCAACCTCAGTTCTTTCCATGGTCGGCGGTGTTGGGGAATGCAGTAATTTCAAAAAATTTCCTACGCACATGCAAGATCCATCTAGGTGCTCCATAGCAACAAGATGGAAGAGTGTTGTCCATGTACCCTCGTAGACCGTAAGCGGAAGCGTTATGACAACACAGTTGATGTAGTCGAACGTCTTCACGATCTGACCGATCCTAGCACCGAAGATACGGCACCTCCGCGATCTGCACACATTCAGCTCAGTGATGTCCCTCGTACTCTTGGTCCAGTTGAGGCCGAGGGAGAGTTTCGTCAGCACGACGATGTGATGACGGTGATGATGAAGTTACCGGCGCAGGGCTTCGCCTAAGCACTACGACGATATGACCGCGGTGTGTAACTGTGGAGGGGGGCACCACACACGGCTAAGAGATTGTCTGTTGTGCCTTTGGGGTGTCCCCTGCCCACGTATATAAAGGAGGGAGGAGGAGGAGGCCGACCCTAGAGGGGGCGCGCCAAGTGTGGGGAGTCCTACTAGGACTCCCAAGTCCTAGTAGGATTCCCCTTTTCCTTTCCAGAGTAGGAGAGAAGAAAGAGGGAAAGAGAGAGGGAGTAGGAAAGGGCAAGGTTGGACCGGGGTATTGAAGGAAATATGCCCTAGAGGCAATAATAAAGTTATTATTTATTTCCTTATATCATGATAAATGTTTATTATTCATGCTAGAATTGTATTAATCGGAAACATAATACATGTGTGAATACATAGACAAACAGAGTGTCACTAGTATGCCTCTACTTGACTAGCTCGTTGATCAAAGATGGTTATGGTTCCTAACCATAGACATGAGTTATCATTTGATTAACGGGATCACATCATTAGGAGAATGATGTGATTGACTTGACCCATTCCGCTTAGCACTTGATCGTTTAGTTTTGTTGCTATTGCTATCTTCATGACCTATACATGTTCCTATAACTATGAGATGATGCAACTCCCGTTTACCGGAGGAACACTTTGTGTGCCACCAAACGTCACAACATAACTGGGTGATTATAAAGGTGCTCTACAGGTGTCTCCAAAGGTACTTGTTGGGTTGGCGTATTTCGAGATTAGGATTTGTCACTTCGATTGTCGGAGAGGTATCTCTGGGCCCACTCGGTAATGCACATCACTATAAGCCTTGCAAGCATTGCAACTAATGAGTTAGTTGCGGGATGATGTATTACAAAACGAGTAAAGAGACTTGCCGGTAACGAGATTGAACTAGGTATTGAGATACCGACGATCGAATCTCGGGTAAGTAACATACCGATGACAAAGGGAACAACGTATGTTGTTATGCGGTCTGACCGATAAAGATCTTCGTAGAATATGTAGGAGCCAATATGGGCATCCAGGTCCCGCTATTGGTTATTGACAAGAGAGGTGTCTCGGTCATGTCTACATAGTTCTCGAACCCGTAGGGTCCGCACGCTTAACGTTCGTTGACGATATAGTACTATGAGTTATGTATGTTGGTGACCGAATGTTGTTCGGAGTTTTGGATGAGATCACAGATATGACGAGGAACTCCGGAATGGTCCGGAAGTAAAGATTGATATGTGGATAGTAGTGTTTGATCTCCGGAAGGGTTCCGGAATTCACCGGAAGGGGTTCCGGATGTTTCCTGAAATGTTTGGGCACGAGAACACTTTATCTGGGCCAAAGGGGAAAGCCCATGAGGCTTTTGGAAAGTGCAAAAGGAAGTTTTGCGGAGACTAGAGGCTAGACGCCAGGAACCCTGGCATCTAGGGGGTAGACGCCGGGAACCCTGGCGTCTAGCCCTGGAGTCCGAGAAGGACTCTTGCCTTTCGGGTGAAACCAACTTTGAGGAAGCTTTTACTCCAAGTTTCGACCCCAGGGCTCAACATATAAATAGAGGGGTAGGGCTAGCACCAAAGACACATCAAGAAACACCAAGCCGTGTGCCGGCAACCCCGTCCCCTCTAGTTTATCCACCGTCATAGTTTTCGTAGTGCTTAGGCGAAGCCCTGCGGAGATTGTTCTTCACCAACACCGTCACCACGCCGTCGTGTTGCCGGAACTCATCTACTACTTCGCCCCTCTTGCTGGATCAAGAAGCTAGGCGAGGACGTCACCAAGCCGAACGTGTGCAGAACTCGGAGGTGCCGTGCTTTCGGTACTTGGATCGGTCGGACGTGAAGACGTACGACTACATCAACCGCATTGATATAACGCTTCCGCAAATGGTCTACGAGGGTACGTAGACAACTCTCTCCCCTCTCGTTGCTATGCATCACCATGATCTTGTGTGTGCGTAGGAATTTTTTTGAAATTACTACGTTCCCCAACAGTGGCATCCGAGCCTAGGTTTTATGCGTTGATGTAATATGCACGAGTAGAACACAAGTGAGTTGTGGGCGATATAAGTCATACTGCTTACCAGCATGCCACACTTTGGTTCGGCGGTATTGTTGGATGAAGCGGCCCGGACCGACATTACGCGTACGCTTATGCGAGACTGGTTCTACCAACGTGCTTTGCACACCAGGTGGCTGGCGGGTGTCTGTTTCTCCAATTTTAGTTGAACCAAGTGTGGCTACGCCCGGTCCTTGCGAAGGTTAAAACAGCACCAACTTGAAAAACTATCGTTGTGGTTTTGATGCGTAGGTAAGAACGGTTCTTGCTTAAGCCCGTAGCAGCCACGTAAAACTTGCAACAACAAAGTAGAGGACGTCTAACTTGTTTTTGCAGGGCATGTTGTGATGTGATATGGTCAAGACTTGATGCTAAATTTTTATTGTATGAGATGATCATGTTTTGTAACCGAGTTATTGGCAACTGGAAGGAGCCATATGGTTGTCGCTTTATTGTATGCAATGCAATTGCGCTGTAATGCTTTACTTTATCACTAGGCGGTAGCGATAGTCGTGGAAGCATAAGATTGGCGAGACAACAACGATGCTACGATGGAGATCAATGTGTCGCGCCGGTGACGATGGTGATCATGACGGTGCTTCGGAGATGGAGATCACAAGCACAAGATGATGGTGGCCATATCATATCACTTATATTGATTGCATGTGATGTTTATCTTTTATGCATCTTAACTTGCTTTGGTTGGTGGTAGCATTATAATATGATCTCTCACTAAATTTCAAGATAAAAGTGTTCTCCCTGAGTATGCACCGTTGCCAAAGTTCGTCGTGCCCAGACACCACGTGATGATCGGGTGTGATAAGCTCTACGTCCATCTACAACGGGTGCAAGCCAGTTTTGCACATGAAGAATACTCAGGTTAAACTTGACGAGCCTAGCATATGCAGATATGGCCTCGGAACACTGAGACCGAAAGGTCGAGCGTGAATCATATAGTAGATATGATCAACATAATGATGTTCACCATTGAAAGCTATTCCATTTCACGTGATGATCGGTTATGGTTTAGTTGATTTGGATCACGTGATCACTTAGATGATTAGAGGGATGTCTATCTAAGTGGGAGTTCTTAAGTAATATGATTAATTGAACTTTAATTTATCATGAGCTTAGTCCTGGTAGTATTAGCATATCTATGTTGTAGATCAATAGCTAGCGTTTAACTCCCCTGTTTTATTTTTGATATGTTCCTAGAGAAAACTAAGTTGAAAGATGTTAGTAGCAATGATGCAGATTGGATCCGTGATCTGAGGTTTATCCTCATTGCTGCACAGAAGAATTATGTCCTTAATGCACTGCTAGGTGACAGACCTATTGCAGGAGCAGATGTAGATGTCATGAACGTTTGGCTAGCTCAATATGATGACTTGATAGTTTAGTGCACCATGCTTAACAGCTTAGAATCGGGACTTCAAATACGTTTTGAACGTCATGGATCATATGGATGTTCCAGGAGTTGAAGTTAATATTTCAAGCAAATACCCGAGTTGAGAGATATGAAGTCTCCAACAAGTTCTATAGCTAAAAGATGGAGGAGAATAGCTCAAGCAGTGAGCATGTGTTTAGATTGTCTGGGTACTACAATCGCTTGAATCAAGTGGGAGTTAATCTTCCAGATAAAATAGTGATTGACAGAATTCTCTAGTCACCATCACCAAGTTAGTAGAACTTCGTGATGAACTATAGTATGCAAGGGATGATGAAAACGATTCCCGAGCTTTTCATGATGATGAAATCGATGAAGGTAGAAATCAAGAAAGAACATCAAGTGTTGATGATTAACAAGACCACTAGTTTCAAGAAAAGGGCAAAGGGAAAGAAAGGGAACTTCAAGAAGAACGGCAAGCAAGTTGCTGCTCAAGTGAAGAAGCCCAAGTCTGGTCCTAAGCCTGAGACTAAAGTGCTTCTACTGCAAAGGGACTGGTCACTGGAAGCGGAACTGCCCCAAGTATTTGGCGGATAAGAAGGATGGCAAAGTGAACAAAAGTATATTTGATATACAAATTATTGATGTGTATTTTACTAGTGTTCGTAGCAACCCCTCGGTATTTGATACTAGTTCAATTGCTAAGAGTAGTAAATCGAAACGGGAGTTGCAGAATGAACAGAGACTAGTTAAGGGTGAAGTGACGATGTGTGTTGGAAGTGGTTCCAAGATTGATATGATCATCATCGCACACTCCCTATACTTTCGGGATTAGTGTTGAACCTAAATAAGTGTTATTTGGTGTTTGTGTTGAGCATGAATATGATTTGATCATGTTTATTGCAATATGGTTATTCATTTAAGTAAGAGAATAAATTGTTGTTCTGTTTACATGAATAAAACCTTATATGGTTACACACCCAATGAAAATGGTTCGTTGGATCTCGATCGTAGTGATACACATATTCATAATATTAAAACCAAAAGATGCAAAGTTAATAATGATAGTGCAACTTATTTGTGGCACTGCCGTTTAGGTCATATTGGTGTAAAGCGCATGAAGAAAATCCATGCTGATGGGCTTTTGGAATCACTTGATTATGAATCAGTTGATGCTTGCGAACCATGCCTCATGGGCAAGATGACTAAGACTCCGTTCTCCAGAACAATGGAGCGAGCAAAAGATTTGTTGGAAATCATACATACTGATGTATGTGGTCCGATGAATATTGAGGCTCACGGCAGGTATCATTATTTTCTGATCTTCACAGATGATTTGAGAAGATATGAGTATATCTACTTGATGAAACACAAGTCTGACACATTTGAAAAGTTCAAAGAATTTCAGAGTGAAGTGGAGAATCATTGTAACAAAAATAAAAGTTTCTACGATATGATCACAGAAGTAAAATATTTGAGTTACGAGTTTGGCCTTCAGTTAAAACAATGTGAAATAGTTTCACTACTCACGCCACCTGGAACACCACAGTGTAATGGTGTGTCCGAATGTCATAACCGTACTTTATTAGATATGGTGCGATCTATGATGTCTCTTACCGATCTACCACTATCGTTTTGGGTTATGCATTAGAGACAGTTGCATTCACGTTAAATAGGGCGCCATCTAAATCCGTTGAGACGACACCGTATGAACTATGGTTTGGCAAGAAACCTAAGCTGTCGTTTCTTAAAGTTTGAGGTTGCAATGCTTATGTGAAAAAGTTTCAACCTGATAAGATCTAACCCAAATCGGAGAAGTGCGTCTTCATAGGATACCCAAAAGAAAATGTTGGGTACACCTTCTATCACAGATCCGAAGGCAATATATTCGTTGCTTTCAATGGATCCTTTCTAGAAAAGGAGTTTCTCTCGAAAGAAGTGAGTGGGAGGAAAGTAGAACTTGATAAGGTAACTGTACCTGCTCCCTTATTGGAAAGTAGTTCATCACAGAAATCTGTTCCTGTGACTACTACACCGATTAGTGGGGAAGCTAATGATGATGATCATGTAACTTCAGATCAAGTTACTATCGAACCTCGTAGGTAAACCAGAGTGAGATCCATACCAGAGTGGTACGATAATCCTGTTCTGGAGGTCATGTTACTTGACCATGACGAGCCTACAAACTATGAGGAAGCGATGATGAGCCTAGATTCCGCGAAATGGCTTGAGGCCATGAAATTTGAGATGAGATCCATGTATGAGAACAAAGTATGGACTTTGATTGACTTGCCCAATGACCGGCGAGCCATTGAGATTAAATGGATCTTCAAGAGGAAGACGAACACTGATAGTAGTGTTACTATCTACAAAGCTAGAATTGTCGCAAAAAGGTT
Organism: Triticum urartu; assembly: GCF_003073215.2. Classification (NCBI taxonomy): domain Eukaryota; kingdom Viridiplantae; phylum Streptophyta; class Magnoliopsida; order Poales; family Poaceae; genus Triticum; species Triticum urartu. Next base: position 47,052,730 of record NC_053024.1, read on the forward strand.
TTCAACAAGTTCAAGGTGTTGACTACGATGAGAGTTTCTCACTCGTATCTATGCTTAAGTCTGTCCGAATCATGTTAGCAATTGCCGCATTCTATGAAATCTGGCAAATGGATAAACAAAACTGCATTCGTTAATGGATTTATTAAAGAAGAGTTGTATATGATGCAACCAGAAGGTTTTGTCAATCCTAAAGGTACTAACAAAATATGCAAGCTCCAGCGATCCATCTATGGACTGGTGCAAGCATCTCAGAGTTGGAATATACGCTTCGATAAGTTGATCAAAGCATATAGTTTTATACAGACTTGCGGTGAAGCCTGTATTTACAAGAAAGTGAGTGGGAGCACTACATCATTTCTGATAAGTATATGTGAAAGACATATTGTTGATCGGAGATAATGTAGAATTATTCTGCAAAGCATAAAGGAATGTTTGAAAGGAGTTTTTCAAAGAAACACCTTAGTGAAGCTGCTTACATATTGAGCATCAAGATCTATAGAGATAGATCAAGACGCTTGATAAGTTTTTCAATGAGTACATACCTTGACAAGATTTTGAAGTAGTTCAAAATGGAACAGTCAAAGAAGGAGTTCTTGCCTGTGTTACAAAGGTGTGAAGTTGAGTAAGACTCAAAACCCGACCATGGCAGAAGATAGAGAGAGAATGAAAGTCATTCCCTATGCCTCAGCCATAGGTTCTGTAAAGTATGCCATGCTGTGTACCAGACCTATTGTATACCCTGCCCTGAGTTTGGCAAGGGAGTACAATAGTGATCTAGGAGTAGATCACTGGACATTGGTCAAAATTATCCTTAGTAGAATAAGGATATGTTTCTCGATTATGGAGGTGACAAAAGGTTTGTCGTAAAGGGTTACAACGATGCAAGTTTTGACACTGATCCAGATGACTCTAAGTCTCAATCTGGATACATATTGAAAGTGGGAGCAATTAGCTAGAGTAGCTCCATGCAGAGCATTGTTGACATAGAAATTTGCAAAATACTTACGGATCTGAATGTGGCAGACCCGTCGACTAAACTTCTCTCACAAGCAAAACATGATCACACCTCAGTACTCTTTGGGTGTTAATCACATAAGCGATGTGAACTAGATTATTGACTCTAGTAAACCCTTTGGGTGTTGGTCACATGTCGATGTGAACTATGGGTGTTAATCACATGGTGATGTGAACTGTTGATGTTAAATCACATGGCGATGTGAACTAGATTATTGACTCTAGTGCAAGTGGAAGACTGAAGGAAATATGCCCTAGAGGCAATAATAAAGTTATTATTTATTTCCTTATATCATGATAAATGTTTATTATTCATGCTAGAATTGTATTAACCGGAAACATAATACATGTGTGAATACATAGACAAATAGAGTGTCACTAGTATGCCTCTACTTGACTAGCTCGTTGATCAAAGATGGTTATGTTACCTAACCATAGACATGAGTTGTCATTTGATTAACGGGATCACATCATTAGGAGAATGATGTGATTGACTTGACCCATTCCGTTAGCTTAGCACTTGATCGTTTAGTTTTGTTGCTATTGCTTTCTTCATGACCTATACATGTTCCTATAACTATGAGATTATGCAACTCCCGTGTACCGGAGGAACACTTTGTGTGCCACCAAACGTCACAACATAACTGGGTGATTATAAAGGTGCTCTACAGGTGTCTCCAAAGGTACTTGTTGGGTTGGCATATTTCGAGATTAGGATTTGTCACTCCGATTGTCGGAGAGGTATCTCTGGGCCCACTCGGTAATGCACATCACTATAAGCCTTGCAAGCATTGCAACTAATGAGTTAGTTGCGGGATGATGTATTACAGAACGAGTAAAGAGACTTGCCGGTAACGAGATTGAACTAGGTATTGAGATACCGACGATCGAATCTCGGGCAAGTAACATACCGATGACAAAGGGAACAATGTATGTTGTTATGCGGTCTGACCGATAAAGATCTTCGTAGAATATGTAGGAGCCAATATGGGCATCCAGGTCCCGCTATTGGTTATTGACAAGAGAGGTGTCTCGGTCATGTCTACATAGTTCTCGAACCCGTAGGGTCTGCACGCTTAGCGTTCGGTGACGATATAGTACTATGAGTTATGTATGTTGGTGACCGAATGTTGTTCGGAGTTTTGGATGAGATCACAGATATGACGAGGAACTCCGGAATGGTCCGGAAGTAAAGATTGATATGTGGATAGTAGTGTTTGATCTTCAGAAGGGTTCCAGAATTCACCGGAAGGGGTTCCAGATGTTTCCCGAAATGTTTGGGCACAAGAACACTTTATCTGGGCCAAAGGGGAAAGCCCACGAGGCTTTTGGAAAGTGCAAAAGGAAGTTTTGCGGAGACCAGAGGCTAGACGCCAGGAACCCTGGCATCTAGGGGGTAGATGCCGGGAACCCTGGTGTCTAGCCCTGGAGTCCGAGAAGGACTCTTGCCTTTCGGGTGAAACCGACTTTGAGGAGGCTTTTACTCCAAGTTTCGACCCCAGGGCTCAACATATAAATAGAGGGGTAGGGCTAGCACCAAAGACACATCAAGAAACACCAAGCCGTGTGCCGGCAACCCCGTCCCCTCTAGTTTATCCTCCGTCATAGTTTTCGTAGTGCTTAGGCGAAGCCCTGCGGAGATTGTTCTTCACCAACACCGTCACCACGCCGTCGTGCTGCCGGAACTCATCTACTACTTTGCCCCTCTTGCTAGATCGAGAAGGCGAGGACGTCACCGAGCCGAACGTGTGCAGAACTCGGAGGTGCCGTGCTTTCGGTACTTGGATTGGTCGGACGTGAAGACGTACGACTACATCAACCGCGTTGATATAACGCTTCCACGAACAGTCTACGAGGGTACGTAGACAACACACTCCCCTCTCGTTGCTATGCATCACCATGATCTTGCGTGTGCGTAGGAATTTTTTTGAAATTACTACGTTCCCCAACAGGTATGTAGGCCGGGGGCAGTGGGTGGGCCGGCCTGCTAGTGGCCACGTGGGCCAAATGGCCCAGGGAGGGTTCTTCTCTTTTTTTGTTTTATTGTTAGTTAGTTTGTTTTCCAGTTAACCTTTCTTTTAGAACCTTTTTTATTTCTAATTTCATTTAAAGCAGAACAGCTTTATTAAACACAAAACTTAAACCTAAATTATTAATAAAAATTAGGTTACTTCCATGATTAGTTTGGTAGTTAAATAATTTAGTTTAGTATTTTTATAATTCAAAAAGCATTTAGTTTATTGCTTTGATCACTGCTTTATTTATTTAAGGGCATTTAAATACTTAAAAAAGGTTTGCTCCATCACCAATATTAGTTAGGGATTATTTGCCACATGACGAACATTTTAGTTTTGACATTTGAAAACTTTTTAAAGTTTGAGTTGATTTTAAATTTGATTTTGAACGAGGTTTGAATCAACACGAGTTTATCAAATGTAACTGTGGTGACGTGGCATCATTAGTAGAGAGTTACTGTAGCTTAATTATCCGGGCGTCACAGAAATCCATCAAGGAATGCAGTTTTGACATCCATTTGCCAGATTTCATAAAATGCGGCAACTCCTAACATGATTCGAGCAGACTTTTAAGCATCGATACGAGTGAGAAAATCTCATCATAGTCAACACCTTGAACTTGTCGAAAACATTTTGCGACAATTCGAGCTTTGTAGATAGTAACACAACTATCAGCATCCGTCTTCCTATTGAAGATCCATTTATTCTTAATGACTCACCGATCATAGGGCAAGTCAATCAAAGTCCATACTTTGTTCTCATACATGGATCCCATCTCAGATTTCATGGCCTCAAGCCATTTTGCGGAATCTGGGCTCATCATCGCTTCCTCATAGTTCGTAGGTTCGCCATGGTCTAGTAACATGACTTCCAGAACAAGATTACCGTACCACTCTGGTGTGGACCGTACTCTGGTTGACCTACGAGGTTCGGTAGTAACTTGATCTGAAGTTTCATGATCATCATCATTAGCTTCCTCACTAGTTGGTGTAGGAATCACTGGAACTGATTTCTATGATGAACTACTTTCCAATTCGGGAGAAGGTAGAATTACCTCATCAAGTTCTACTTTCCTCCCACTCACTTCTTTCGAGAGAAACTTCTTCTCTAGAAAGGATCCATTCTTAGCAACGAAATAACTTGCCTTCGGATCTGCGATAGAAGGTGTACCCAACAGTTTCTTTTTGGGTATCCTATGAAGACGCACTACTCCGATTTTGGTTCGATGATGAGGACATCTCTTCTACTGTTACACCCGCCGTGACTCCTACATCAGTTATTCCACTTGGTCCTATTACTAGAGTGTAACGCCCCGAGACCGATGTGCCAGGTGTCTTCCAGTTATTCGCTGTTGTTGCCTTGTCATTGCTTGCGTGTCATGCATTCCATATCATGTCATCATGTGCATTTCATTTGCATACATGTTCGTCTCATGCATCCGAGCATTTTCCCCGTTGTCCGTTTTGCAATCCGGCGCTCCGATGTCACCCGGTGCCCCTTTCTACCTCTTTTCGTGTGCAGGTGTTAAACGTTTTTGGATTGGACTGAGACTTGCCATGCGGCCTTGGTTTACTACCGGTAGACCGCCTGTCAAGTTTCGTGCCATTTGGACTTCGTTTGATGCTCCAACGGTTAACCGAGGGACCGAAAAGGCCTCGTGTGTGTTGCAGCCCAACACCCCTCCAATTTGGCCCAAAACCCACCTAAAACCTACTCCATCATCTCGGTCGTTCAATCACGACCGCGTGGCCGAAAACCGCACCTCATTTGGAGTTTCATAGCTCCCTCTACCTATAAATATGTGGCTCTCCCCGAATTTTCGCGCAGTCCAACCCTAGATCCAACTCCCTCCGCCCCCGGACATGTCCGCCCGCCAGTGGACGCGTCCATCTCGCCGGCCACATCACTCCAGCCAATCGGAGCGTGCCACATCATCCACCGCCGCCTCCCGCGCCAATTGCGACGTGCCACCTCAGCCGCGCCCCCTCCACCCGCCGAAGCCCGCTGGGGCCCGGGCAAGGCCCTCCCGGCCCATCTCGTCGCCGCGCGCTTCGCGGGCGCCCCCGCCCGAACCCCACCGGCCGCCTTCGCCCGTGGTCGTCGGACCTGCTCGCCGCGCCGCCACGCCATTCCACCGGCGACCGCGCCCCGCCGCCGTTCTGCACCGAGCTCCGCCGCCGCCGTCTCTTCCCGTGCGCCGCACGCCACCCGCTCCGGCCCCCGACTTCGCCGGCGACCAGCGCCTCCACTGCCGCCGGGAACGGATCCGACAGCCCCTGATCCGCCTGGATCCGGCCGGTCCCCGCCCCGCCTCGCCTCGGCTCTGCCACCTCGCCATCGTCGCCGGGCACCGCCGCCCCTGGCTCCCTCGATCCAGGAGGGATCGAGGAGGATGAAGATGTTGTGTGCGTTGACCCCGCATGCGCATCGTGGGCCTCCTCGCGGCCCATCTCCGCCCGAGGCCCAACACCCCACCAGCGCCGGCCTGCCTCACCGCCGATTCGGCCCAAACGCCGTTGACCACTGTTCACCCGAGGTCTATTTTTTCGTCTAAGTCCCAGATCTGCTATATTTTTATGCTGCCTTTGTCATGCCATAACTCTGCATCCGTAGCTCCGATTCGTGCGTGTAGCATATCAAAATGTTCGTCTCGACGAGTACATCATTTCACCTCATTGCAACATTTCCATTTGAGCTCATCTTGATGCCCAAAATGCTGTTGGAAGAAGGCTATGTGATGAATTTGTCAGATCTGTTTCAGCAAATGTCATTTTGTCATTTTTACCATGATTAATGTGTGCATGCTATGATCTTGAGCTCTACATGTGTTTTGTAGAATGCCATGCCATCTTTACAGGGGTGTATGCCATGTATTTTTGTGATCTTTTTGGTGACTAGCACAAGCATGCAAAGTAGCGTAATCGTTCATCCTGATTTCAGGGACTTAGAATTTCACTAAGTCCTTGTCCTGATTTTGTTGTTATGCCATATGTTCATGTTGTTTCCTAGTGATCCGTGCCTCTTTTGAGCATGATCAGTAAGAATGTTTTGTTAATATTGTGGTGCTCTATCCATCCATGTCTTTGTTTGCATTTATGGAGCACCCTAGCTTGAGTTAATCAAGTTCTACTTTTGCTATAAAATGATCCTAGCAGACTGTTGACATGTTTAGCGATTTTGCCGAGGATGTAGTTATTGATCCGTGTATGCTATGTTGTTGTTCTTGCCATGTCTAGCTTCTATGCCATGTCTTCTTGATGGGTGTATGCTTAGATTGTCATGCCATGCTTTGTAGTGAGTGCATCGAGCTCGTAAACATGCCTACTTGTTAATCTGTTTTGCATGCTCCAGTTTTTCACTAAGTCTGAATCTGTTTATGTTTTTGCTATGTTCTCATGCTTGCAATTGTATTTTCTTATCCCTTTTGGCTCAAGGTCACTAAGGGACTTTTGTTATGTGCTTTGAGCAGCTTCATGCCATGCCTTGCCTTGCCATGTTAAGTTCCTGTAGCTTGTAGTTTTCATCCTCTAAAGTGTGCTTCCTGATGATAAATTCCAGACTTGTGTTAATTTCACTAAGTCTGAAACCTGTTATCATTTGCACTTTTGCCATGCTTGTTTGAGCCTGTTAATGAGTGAATTAGCCGTAGCTCAGTGTTCATCTTTTGTCAAGCATCATGAGTGGATACCTGCCATGTATTGTATTGTTATGTTTGAGTGCTATAGCATATTTATCTCGATGCATTTAGATGGCAACTTGCTGTTTATCGCAGACCGGTGCCATATTTGTTTTGCTTGCCATTTCCAAACCGTGCATCCGATTCCGGTGATCTTTATATCGATTTCAACCGAAATCAACTCACCTTTCCAGTGGAACTCTTGTATTTCCATGTGGTGGCCAGTTTCAATCATTCCTTTCCAAATCATGCATATGCATCACATACCGCATCCCGCATATCATACCATGTTCGTGTGTTGGTTGTGTACTATGTTGTGTGCTTCTTTCCGGTGTTGCTTCTTTGGGTTGGTTCCTATAACGTCGCGTTTGTGAGGACCCGTTCGACTACATCCGTTTGTCTTCTTCATGGACTCGTTCTTCTTCCTTGCGGGATTTCAGGCAAGATGACCATACCCTCGAAATCACTTCTATCCTTGCGGGAACCCCTCGACAGTTCGCCTTGAATAAAACTCCTCCAGCAAGGCCCAACATTGGTTTTACCATTCTCCACCTAGCCTTTTCTTTCCCTTGGGTTCTGTAGACTCAAGGGTCATCTTTATTTTAACCCCCGTCGGGCCAGTGCTCCTCTGAGTGTTGGTCCAACTGAGCGATGTTCGGGGCTACCAGGGGCAACTCTGGGCTGGCCTACCCGACGCCTTACTCATTCGGTGTGCCCTGAGAATGAGATATGTGCAGCTCCTATCGGGATTTGTCAGCACATCTGGGTGGCTTTGCTGGACTTGTTTTACCATTATCGAGGATGTCTTGTAACCTGGATGCCGAGCCTGATCGGATTGTCTTGGTAGAAGGAATATCCTTCATTGACCGTGAGAGCTTGTGATGGGCTAAGTTGGGACACCCCTGCAGGGATTTGAACTTTTGAAAGCCGTGCTCGCGGTTATGGGCAGATGGGAATTTGTTAATATCCGGTTGTAGAAAACCTGAAGTTGATCTTAATTAAAATACATCAACCGCGTGTGTAACCGTGATAGTCTCTTTCCGGCGGAGTCCGGAAGTGAACACGGTGTTGGAGTTATGCTTGACGTAGGTTGCTCTAGGATCACTTCTTTTTCTTATATTCTCGACCGTGCTTTTGCCTTCTCTTCTCGCTCTCTTTTGCGTATAGGTTAGCCACCATATATGCTAGTCGCTTGCTGCAGCTCCACCTCATACCTTTACCTTACCTATAAGCTTAAATAGTCTTGATCGCGAGGGTGTGAGATTGCTGAGTCCCCATGACTCACAGATACTTCCAAAACCAGTTTGCAGGTGCCGATGTTAACGAGCAGGCGCCGCAACCAAGCTCAAGGAGGAGCTCGATGAAGATCTTGTCCTTTGTGTTGTTTCATTCTAGTTGATCAGTAGTGGAGTCCAGTTGGGGTCGACCGGGGATCTGTGTAGCATTTGGGGTAGTCTTCTTTATTTTGGTTCCGTAGTCGGACCTTGATTGTATCTGGATGATGTATTGCTTTATTCATGTATTGTGTGAAGTGGCGATTGTAAGCCAACTATGTATCTTTTCCCCTTTACTTATTTACATGGGTTGTGTGAAGATTACCTCACTTGCGACATTGCTTTCCATGCAGTTATGCCTCTAAGTCATGCTTCGACACGTGGGAGATATAGCCGCATCGAGGGCGTTACAAGTTGGTATCAGAGCCTTCCCCGACTTAGGAGCCTCCTGCTTGATCGAATCGCTGGCGTTGGTGAATCTAGAAAAATGTTTTGAGTCATTTAGGATAATATATATCAGAGAGTTAGGAATTCGTTTTACTCCTCAGTCCCTTCGTCACTCTGGTGAGGCATCCTGACGTAGAGTTTTGACTCTTCTCTTCTCAAGTTTCACTAAATTTTTTTTAGGATCATGCGGGTATCTTGGAATCGTTTTGATGGTTTTGTGATGAGAACATTGTTCTTGGTGCCTCCTGTCTTTTAGGGGTTGTGGCAGTGTCCCGGGGAGTTGAGCTCCGAGGTGTTGTCGTCACAATTTTATCGTTGCAATTCTGGAATACCTGAGTTTAGTTTCGCCGACATCGAAAATCTCTTTTATGCAGTTGTTGGTGAGATAATCTCAACGCCACCCAGTACTGGGGCGGGAGTTCGGGAGTATTGCCATAACTCGTATAACGGATACTTTTCGAAGGTTGAGGTAAACGATTTCCGAAGGTTTCTTGGTTATGTGTTGAAGGATGGATACAGCTGGATGTAGGATTTGCTAGATTTGGGTGAGATATTATGCTTCCCCTGTATCCCCAACACCTGATTGCATAACCGGAAAATTTCGGGAGTTTATAAGTGGGAATTCAAGTAGCTCTTAGGATTTCTTTCCGACGGATGTATGATATGAAATTGGGGTTCGACGTCTAGTGGTCCGCCTATCCACGGTTGGTTTTACAGTGGTCTCGTTGTGTCTTAAAGTGTCCTTGGCTTTGCCGACTCGGGGACGCTTCGTATGTCATGTGCACTGCCTTGTACATGATGGTGCTGTACGATCAAGCCCGTGTAGGCCCCACCACGAAAACTTCAGACGGAATCTCAATCATATGTTTGTTCCGGCTTATTCTGCAAGCCAACCCTTTGTTTTTGGTTTTGAGTTGTGGTATTCGAGTTGCTTCGAAGTCAAATGTTGATTCCATACCTTTCCTAAACGGTGTTCTCATACTCCTATGTGAATACCAAACCTTCATGATAATCGGGACTGTCATGTCAATCCTTTTCAACCGGTGTGCTTCTCTTCAAGTGGATCCGATCATTTCAATATCAGCAAGATCTATAACTAGTTCTTCTCAACGGTGTTGTCTTCATCCATTCCAAGTTGACTTTGTTTTTCTCACCCACCCACCCCTTTTCTTCAAGGACTCGGATTTCTTTATCAAGTATCTATCTTATGAATATGAAATCTCTCCATTTTTTTCTCCGTCAATGTTCTTATCCGGTGATTCTCAAGAAGATACTAACAGAACCTCAAGTTCATCATTCTTCATTCTTTTCATCTCCGGTGGATTCAAGTCAAGCTTTGTCGATCATACCCCTTTTTCCTCGTTTCAAATACCTTCTCATGCCGGTGCACCTCTTAATCATCCACTCCTTGCTATTCTTTTGTTCCAAAGTGCTCAAGATATCTCGAAGATTCATGTTTCTACTCTGCTTTCGTTCAAGATCTTTCGAGGATGTTATCTCATTCAAGCCATTTAATTCAACCGGCGCAATACTCTCTTTTAAATCATTTCAACGGTGTTTCTTTTGAGTGGGCCCTAACCCACATGTCTTTTCCCAGGATCTTACCCGACTCTTCAAAATTTTTCCGGAGTTATTCTCAAATTCTTTTCTAAAGTTTGACGTAAGAATGATTTATCATCAGTCAAATGTCTTTCTCCAAGATCGGTTAAATTCTTTTCATCGTTGGATCAACCTTTCTATTCGTCATCCTGGAGTATCTCAACGATTTTGGTGGTGTTGTTCTCGTCATTCTCGGATTTGAAGAGCAAAGAGGAGTTCCTCTTAAATCCTTACCCGTTCTTCCAAAGATCCATGGTTCTAATTTGTTGCCATCCTCTCATAATTGTTTTTATTGTGAGAATTCTTTTCACCCATCCGGAGCATTTCATGAGTTGTTTTCCATTTCTTCCCCCCGAAGCCCATCATTTAAGAAGACTTATTCATTCTCAGCCTTCAGCTATCTTTCTCTAAATCTTACAGGTGCATCATTCAAGTTTTCTCTTATTAGCTCGTGATTCTCTTCGTTCTCATGTTTCTAATTCTCTCAAGCATCTTCGTTCATTTGCAATTTCTTCCCGGTGTTTCATTATCTTTTATTCGTTCATTTCCAATCGTTATGGTGGTTCGTTCAAGATTCTCTTCCATGGTTATCATATTAATTCATTCGTTCTTGTCAATCCCACCGGTGGTTCGTTGAAGTCCTCCCCAAGTTTGTGCTATATCTATCTTAATCCTTTTTACGAGAATAAGTAGTATGCCAAATCCGTTGCTTGTCATCAATTTAATTGGTGAAGGATAAGCATAACATAATTCTTATTTTTGTTTCATCGAGTAAATTCAATTCCTTATTCCGGAGGTTCATCAAAATTCTTGAATTCTTTTGTTCATCTTTTCTTCCGGAGTTCCAAGTTTCCACTTTATCTCGTCGCAAAGGTCCATCTAAATCATTACAAGGTTTCACCTTGTGTCTTCAACTTCTCTTTCCTTTTGTTTGATCATCCTTTTATTACCGGAGTTCTTCATGGAGGCTCAACATGGTGGTTCATCAAGGATTTAATTCCTTCTCGAAGTGTTCATCGAGATTCTTTTCGGAGGAGATCAAGCATTCTTCATCTTGCATCCGGAGTGCAATACTTTCTACCATATCATTGGAGGTGGTATTATGTCATTCTTGTTAATTTGAGTTCATGTTTCATGATTCACATGTTGTTAAGAATGAGGTGTTTTAAATCCATCAATCTCGTCATTGGAGTTTTCTTGGGTTATATTTCACCTAAAGCTTTCCCTAAGGATTAATGCTATTAATGGTGATAATATATGATCCAAGTTCTTCATCTATCCTCCCGGTGAAATAGTTCTCTCGTCTCCTTGTTCATACCAATCAAATTCTTTTGCCGTGAGTGGCAGGTTGTCACCTCATATTTTGAGATGTATTCCATAAGACCATATCAAGCTTATTCTTTTCGTTGTTGGTTTTTTCCCAACAACTCCGTTCTAGCATTTGTTGTAAGTGTGCTCTCTCAAGATCTTGTTTCCCTTCGTTTATTCCATTCCATTCTTACAGTCGTTCCGGAGGCATTGCGATGTTGTTCTTTTCAACCATCATTTCATTTCGTCAAAGATCATGTTCTTTTCATGCCTATCCATTTAACCGGAGTGTGGTGCCATTCTGCTCAAGTTCTTTTCGCCAAATCAAGCCTTGCATCTCTTTTCAACCGGAGTGCTGTCTGAGATTTTTCTTACCCCTTGTTCCATTCATTCAATAGTTCCGAAGGCAGTGTGTTGTGATTTCATCAAGTATCTTCTCATCTTATCAAGTTCTTATTCAATTCCTTTTTCTTTTCAATCGGAGTGCGGCCGAAGTTCTTCTTCCTTGTTCCTCTTTTCTAACGGAGTGTTTTCAACTTCGTTCATCTCCGTTGTTTTCTATTCTCGAAATGGCTTAAACTTTTCAAGGTTCTTTGGTTTCACTCGTTTGCCAAAGGAGCAACTTAGTTTTACCTCTTCTCTTTCTATTCCGTTTTTTCCCTCCAGTGCCATTCTAGATCTCGGGACGAGATCCTCTTGTAGTGGTGGAGTGTTGTAATGCCCCGAGACCGATGTGCCAGGTGTCTTCCAGTTATTCGCTGTTGTTGCCTTGTCATTGCTTGCATGTCATGCATTCCATATCATGTCATCATGTGCATTTCATTTGCATACATGTTCTTCTCATGCATCCGAGCATTTTCCCCGTTGTCCGTTTTGCAATCCGGCGCTCCTATGTCACCCGGTGCCCCTTTCTACCACTTTTCGTGTGCGGGTGTTAAACGTTTTCGGATTGGACCGATACTTTCCATGCGGCCTTGGTTTACTACCGGTATACCGCCTGTCAAATTTCGCGCCATTTGGACTTCGTTTGATGCTCTTGTTGGAAATATGCCCTAGAGACAATAATAAATTAGTTATTATTATATATTTCCTTGTTCATGATAATCGTTTATTATCCATGCTAGAATTGTATTGATAGGAAACTCAGATACATGTGTGGATACATAGACAACACCATGTCCCTAGTAAGCCTCTAGTTGACTAGCTCGTTGATCAATAGATGGTTACGGTTTCCTGACCATGGACATTGGATGTCGTTGATAACGGGATCACATCATGAGGAGAATGATGTGATGGACAAGACCCAATCCTAAGCCTAGCACAAGATCATGTAGTTCGTATGCTAAAGCTTTTCTAATGTCAAGTATCATTTCCTTGGACCATGAGATTGTGTAACTCCCGGATACCGTAGGAGTGCTTTGGGTGTGCCAAACGTCACAACGTAACTGGGTGGCTATAAAGGTACACTACAGGTATCTCCGAAAGTGTCTGTTGGGTTGGCACGAATCGAGACTGGGATTTGTCACTCCGTGTAAACGGAGAGGTATCTTGGGCCCACTCGGTAGGACATCATCATAATGTGCACAATGTGATCAAGGAGTTGATCACGGGATGATGTGTTACAAAACGAGTAAAGAGACTTGCCGGTAACGAGATTGAACAAGGTATCGGGATACCGACGATCGAATCTCGGGCAAGTATCGTACCGATAGACAAAGGGAATTGTATACGAGATTGATTAAGTCCTTGACATCGTGGTTCATCCGATGAGATCATCATGGAACATGTGGGAGCCAACATGGGTATCCAGATCCCGCTGTTGGTTATTGACCGGAGAGTCATCTCGGTCATGTCTGCATGTCTCCCGAACCCGTAGGGTCTACACACTTAAGGTTCGGTGACGCTAGGGTTATAGAGATATTAGTATGCGGTAACCCGAAAGTTGTTCGGAGTCCCGGATGAGATCCCGGACGTCACGAGGAGTTCCGGAATGGTCCGGAGGTAAAGAATTATATATAGGAAGTGCTATTTCGGCCATCGGGACAAGTTTCGGGGTCACCGGTATTGTACCGGGACCACCGGAAGGGTCCCGGGGGTCCACCGGGTGGGGCCACCTGCCCCGGGGGGCCACATGGGCTGTAGGGGGTGCGCCTTGGCCTATATGGGCCAAGGGAACCAGCCCCAAGAGGCCCATGCGCCAAGAGAAGAGGGAAAGGAAGAGTCCTAAAGGGGGAAGGCACCTCCGAGGTGCCTTGGGGAGGAGGGACTCCTCCCTGGCCGCACCCTTCCTTGGAGGAAGGGCCAAAGGCTGCGCCCCCGTATCCCCTGGCCCTATATATAGTGGGGGAAGGGAGGGCAGCAACACCTAAGCCCTGGCGCCTCCCTCTCCCTCCCATGACACATCTCCCTCCTCCCGCAGCGCTTGGCGAAGCCCTGTTGGAATCCCGCTACTTCCACCACGCCGTCGTGCTACTGGATCTCTATCAATCTCTCCTTCCCCCTTGCTGGATCAAGAAGGAGGAGACTTCGCTGCTCCGTACGTGTGTTGAACGCGGAGGTGCCGTCCGTTCGGCGCTAGGATCATCGGTGATTTGGATCACGACGAGTACGACTCCATCAACCCCGTTCTCTTGAACGCTTCCGCGCACGATCTACAAGGGTATGTAGATCCACTCCTCCCTCGTTGCTAGATGACTCCATAGATAGACCTTGGTGACACGTAGGGAAATTTTGAATTATTGCTACGTTCCCCAATAGTGGCATCATGAGCTAGGTCTATGCGTAGTTTCTATGCACGAGTAGAACACAAAGTAGTTGTGGGCGTTGATTTTGTTCAATATGCTTACCATTACTAGTCTAATCTTGATTCGACGGTATTGTGGGATGAAGCGGCCCGGACCGACCTTACACGTACTCTTACGTGAGACTGGTTCCACCGACTGACATGCACTAGTTGCATAAGGTGGCTAGCGGGTGTCTGTCTCTCCCACTTTAATCGGATCGGATTCGATGAAAAGGGTCCTTATGAAGGGTAAATAGCAATTGGCATATCACGTTGTGGTTCTTGCGTAGGTAAGAAACGTTCTTGCTAGAAACCCATAGCAGCCACGTAAAACATGCAAACAACAATTAGAGGACGTCTAACTTGTTTTTGCAGGGTATGCTATGTGATGTGATATGGCCAAAAGGATGTGATGAATGATATATGTGATGTATGAGATTGATCATGTTCTTGTAATAGGAATCACGATTTGCATGTCGATGAGTATGACAACCGGCAGGAGCCATAGGAGTTGTCTTAATTTATTTATGACCTGCGTGTCAACATAAACGTCATGTAATTACTTTACTTTATTGCTAACCATTAGCTGTAGTAGTAGAAGTAATAGTTGACGAGACAACTTCATGAAGACACGATGATAGAGATCATGATGATGGAGATCATGGTGTCATGCCGGTGACGATGATGATCATGGAGCCCCGAAGATGGAGATCAAAAGGAGCAATATGATATTGGCCATATCATGTCACTATTTTATTGCATGTGATGTTTATCATGTTTATACATCTTATTTGCTTAGAACGACGGTAGTAAATAAGATGATCCCTCACTAAAATTTCAAGAAGGTGTTTCCCCTAACTGTGCACCGTTGCGAAAGTTCGTCGTTTCGAAGCACCACGTGATGATCGGGTGTGATAGATTCTAACGTTCACATACAACGGGTGTAAGACAGATTTACACACGCGAAACACTTAGGTTGACTTGACGAGCCTAGCATGTACAGACATGGCCTCGGAACACAAGAGACCGAAAGGTCGAGCATGAGTCGTATAGAAGATACGATCAACATGAAGATTTTCACCGATGTTGACTAGTCCGTCTCACGTGATGATCGGACACAGCCTAGTTGACTCGGATCATGTAATCACTTAGATGACTAGAGGGATGTCTATCTGAGTGGGAGTTCATAAGATGAACTTAATTATCCTGAACATAGTCAAAAGGTCTTCACAAATTATGTCGTGGCTCACGTTTCTGTTCTACTGTTTAGATATGTTCCTAGAGAAAATTTAGTTGAAAGTTGATAGTAGCAATTATGTGGACTAGGTCCGTAAACTGAGGATTGTCCTCATTGCTTCATAGAAGGATTATGTCCTTAATGCACCGCTCAGTGTGCTGAACCTCGAACGTCGTCTGTGGATGTTGCGAACGTCTGACATACACGTTTTGATGACTACATGATAGTTCAGTGCGTAATGCTAAATGGTTTAGAATTGAGGCACCAAAGACGTTTTTGAAACGTCACGAAACATATGAGATGTTTCGAGGGCTGAAATTGGGATTTCAGGCTCGTGCCCACGTCAAGAGGTATAAGACCTCCGACGATTTTCTTAGCCTGCAAACTAAAGGAGAAAAGCTCAATTGTTGAACTTGTGCTCAGATTGTCTGAGTACAACAATCGCTTGAATCGAGTGGGAGTTGATCTTCCAGATGAAATACTGATGGTTCTCCGAAGTCATTACCACCAAGCTGCTTGAGCTTCATGATGAACTATAATATATCAGGGACATATATGATGATCCTTGAGATATTCGTGATGTTTGACACCACAAAAGTAGAGATCAAGAAGGAGCATCAATTGTTGATGGTTGGTGAAACCACTAGTTTCAAGAAGGGCAAGGGCAAAAAAGGGATGCTTCATGAAACGGCAAATCAGCTGCTGCTCTAGTGAAGAAACCCAAGGTTGAACCCAAACCCGAGACTAAGTGCTTCTATAATAAAGGGAACAGCCACTGGAGCA
The DNA here is from genome assembly GCF_003073215.2 of Triticum urartu. Taxonomy (NCBI): domain Eukaryota; kingdom Viridiplantae; phylum Streptophyta; class Magnoliopsida; order Poales; family Poaceae; genus Triticum; species Triticum urartu. The sequence goes on from NC_053024.1 coordinate 47,068,865, forward strand.
GAATTACCCTAGATACTTGGTAGATGAGAAGGCTGGCAAAGTCGATAGAAGTATATTGGATATACATTGTGTTAATGTGTACTTTACTAGTACTCCTAGTAGCACCAGGGTATTAGATACCGGTTCGGTTGCTAAAGTGTTAGTAACTCGAAATAAAAGCTACGGAATAAATGAAGACTAGCTGAAGGTGAGCTGACGATATGTGTTGGAAGTGTTTCCAATGTTGATATGATCAAGCATCGCACGCTCCCTCTACCATCGAGATTGGTGTTTGCGTTGAGCATAGACATGATTGGATTATGTCTATCGCAATACGGTTATTCATTTAAGGAGAATAACGGTTACTCTGTTTATTTGAATAATACCTTCAATGGTCTTGCACCTAAAATGAATGATTCATTGAATCTCGATCATAGTGATACACATGTTCATGCCAAAAGATATAAGATAGTAATGATAGTACCACCTACTTGTGGCACTGCCACGTAAGTCATACCGGTATAAAACGCATGAAGAAGCTCCATGTTGATGGATCTTTTGGCTCACTCGTTTTTGAAAAGTTTGAGACATGCGAACCATGTCTATTGGTGTATATGCATGAAGAAACTCCATGCAGATGGACCGTTTGGACTCACTTGATTTTGAATCACTTGAGACATGCAAATCATACCACATGGGCAAGATGACTGAAAGCCTCGTTTTCAGTAAAATGGAACTAGAAAGCAACTTGTTGGAAGTAATACTTTTTGATGTGTGCAGTCCAACGAGTGCTGAGGCATGTAGTGGATATCGTTATGTTCTTACTTCACAGATGATTTGAGTAGATGTTGAGTACATTTACTTGATGAATCACGAGTCTGAATTATTGAAAGGTTCAAGTAATTTCAGGGTGAAGTTGAAAGATCGTCATGACAAGAGGATAAAATATCTATGATATGATCATAGAGATGAATATCTGAATTACGAGTTTGGCACAGAATTAAGACATTGTGGAAATTGTTTCACAACTAATACAGCCTGGAACACCATAGTGTGATGGTGTGTCCGAACATCATAACTGCACCCTATTGGATATGATGCATACCATGATGTCTCTTATCGAATTACCATGATAGTTCATGGGTTAGGCATTAGAGACAAACCGCATTCACTTTAAATAGGGCACCACGTAATTCCGATGAGATGACACCGTATGAACTATGGTTTAGAGAAACCTAAGCTGTCATTTCTTAAAAGTTTGGGGCTGCGACGCTTATGTGAAAAAGTTTCAGGCTGATAAGCTCGAACCCAAAGCGGATAAATGCATCTTCATAGGACACCCAAAATAGTTGGGTATACCTCCTGTCTCAGATCCGAAAGCAATAAGGGATTGTTTCTAGAATTGGGTCCTTTCTCGAGGAAAAGTTTCTCTCGAAAGAATTGAGTGGGAGGATGGTGGAGACTTGATGAGGTTATTGAACCGTCTCTTCAACTAGTGTGTGGCAGGGCACAGGAAGTTGTTCCTGTGGCACCTACACCAATTGAAGTGGAAGCTTATGATAGTGATCATGAAACTTCAGATCAAGTCACTACCAAACCTCCTAGGATGACAAGGATGCGTACTACTTCAGAGTGGTACGTAATCCTGTCTTGGAAGTCATGTTGCTAGACAACAATGAACCTACGAGCTATGGAGAAGCGATGGTGGGCCCGGATTCCGATAAATGGCTCGAGGCCATAAAATCCGAGAAAGGATCCATGTATGAAAAACAAAGTGTAGACTTTGGAAGAACTACTTGATGGTCGTAAGGCTGTTAGGTACATATGGATTTTAAAAGGAAGACGGACAATGATGGTAGTATCACCATTAAGAAAGCTCGACTTGTCGTTAAGATGTTTTTCCGACAAGTTCAAGGAGTTGACTACGATGAGACTTTCTCACTCGTAGCGATGCTAAGAGTCTGTTGGAATTATATTAGCGATTACTGCATTATTTATGAAATCTTGCAGATAGGATGTCAAAACATTGTTTCCTCGACGATTTTCTTGAGGAAAGGTTGTATGTGATACAACCGGAAGGTTTTGTCAATCCTGAAAGATGCTAACAAGTATGCAAAGCTCCAGCAATCCTTCTAAGGACTGGAGTAAGCATCTCGGAGTTGGAATGTATGCTTTGATGATGATCAAAGATTTTGGGTTATACAAAGTTTATGAGAAACTTGTATTTCCAAAGAAGTGAGTGGGAGCACTATAGAATTTCTGATGAGTATATGTTGTTGACATATTGTTGATCAGAAATGACGTAGAATTTCTGGAAAGCATATAGGGTTATTTGGAAAGTGTTTTTCAATGGAAACCCTAGATTAAGCTACTTGAACATTGAGCATCAAGATCTATAAGGATAGATCAAAACGCTTAATGGTACTTTCAAATGAGCACATACCTTGACATGATCTTGAAGGTGTTCAAGATGGATCAGTCAAAGAAGGAGTTCTTGCCTGAGTTGTAAGGTATGAAGTTAAGACTTAAAGCTCGACCACGGCAGAAGAAAGAGGAAGGACGAAGGTCGTCCCCTATGCTTTTGTCATAGGCTCTCTACAGTATGCTATGCAGTGTGCCGCACCTGAAGTGTGCCTTGCCATGAGTCATTCAAGGGGTACAAGAGTGATCCAAGAATGGATCACAAGACAGCGGTCAAAGTTATCCTTAGTAACTAGTGGACTAAGGAATTTTCTCGATTATGGAGGTGGTAAAAGAGTTCGTCATAAAGGGTTACGCCGATGCAAACTTTGACACTAATCCAGATTATTCTGAGTAGTAAACTGGATTCGTATAGTAGAACAGTTATTTGGAATAGCTCCAAATAGAACGTGGTAGCTGCATCTAGGAGATGACATAGAGATTTGTAAAGCACACACGGATCTGAAAGATTCAGACCCGTTGACTATAACATCTCTCACAAGCATAACATGATCAAACCCAGAACTCATCGAGTGTTAATCACATGGTAATGTGAACTAGATTATTGACTCTAGTAAACTCTTTGGGTGTTAGTCACATGGGGATGTGACCTTGAGTGTTAATCACATATCGATGTGAACTGGATTATTGACTCTAGTGCAAGTGGGAGACTATTGGAAATATGCCCTAGAGGCAATAATAAATTGATTATTATTATATTTCCTTGTTCATGATAATCGTTTGTTATCCATGCTAGAATTGTATTTATAGGAAACTCAGATACATGTGTGGATACATAGACAACACCATGTCCCTAGTAAGCCTCTAGTTGACTAGCTCGTTGATCAATAGATGGTTACGGTTTCCTGACCATGGACATTGGATGTCATTGATAACGGGATCACATCATTAGGAGAATGATGTGATGGACAAGACCCAATCCTAAGCCTAGCACAAGATCATGTAGTTCGTATGCTAAAGCTTTTCTAATGTCAAGTATCATTTCCTTATACCATGAGATTGTGCAACTCCCGGATACCGTAGGAGTGCTTTGGGTGTGCCAAACGTCACAACGTAACTAGGTGGCTATAAAGGTACACTACAGGTATCTCCGAAAGTGTCTGTTGGGTCGGCACGAATCGAGACTGGGATTTGTCACTCCGTGTAAACGGAGAGGTATCTCTGGGCCCACTCGGTAGGACATCATCATAATGTGCACAATGTGATCAAGGAGTTGATCACGGGATGATGTGTTACGGAACGAGTAAAGAGACTTGCCGGTAACGAGATTGAACAAGGTATCGGGATACCGACGATCGAATCTCGGGTAAGTGTCGTACCGCTAGACAAAGGGAATTGTATACGGGATTGATTAAGTCCATGACATCGTGGTTCATCCGATGAGATCATCGTGGAGCATGTGGGAGCCAACATGGGTATCCAGATCCCGCTGTTGGTTATTGACCAGAGAACGTCTCGGCCATGTCTGCATGGTTCCCGAACCCGTAGGGTCTACACACTTAAGGTTCGATGACGCTAGGGTTATAGGGAATAGATATACGTGGTTACCGAATGTTGTTCGGAGTCCCGGATGAGATCCCGGACGTCACGAGGAGTTCCGGAATGGTCCGGAGGTAAAGATTTATATATGGGAAGTCCTATTTTGGTCACCAGAAAAGTTTCGGGTTTTATCGGTAACGTACCGGGACCACCGGGAGGGTCCCGGGGGTCCACCAAGTGGGGCCACAAGCCCCGGAGGGCTACATGGGCAAAGTGTGGGAGGGGACCAGCCCCAGGTGGGCTGGTGCGCCCCCCACAAGGGCCCAAGGCGCCTCCAAGAGGGAAGGGGGCAAACCCTAGGGCAAATGGGCCCTAAGGCCCACCCCAGGTGCGCCTCCCCCTCTCCCCCTTGTGGCCGCCACCCAGATGGGATCTGGGGGCTGCCGCCACCCCTGGGGAGGGAACCCTAGGTGGGGGCGCAGCCCCTGCCCTTCCCCTATATATACTTGAGGTTTGGGCTGCCCAACACACACGTGTTCCTCTCCTTCTTGGCGCAGCCCTACCCCTCTTTCTCCTCATATCTCGTGGTGCTTGGCGAAGCCCTGCTGGATCACCACACTCCTCCTCCACCACCACCACGCCGTTGTGCTACTGCTGGATGGAGTCTTCCTCAACCTCTCCCTCTCTCCTTGCTGGATCAAGGCATGGGAGACGTCACCGGGCTGTACGTGTGTTGAACGCGGAGGTGCCGTCCGTTCGGCACTAGGATCATCGGTGATTTGGATCACGACGAGTACGACTCCATCAACCCCGTTCACTTGAACGCTTCCGCTTAGCGATCTACAAGGGTATGTAGATGCACTCTCCTTCCCCTCGTTGCTAGATTACTCCATAGATTGATCTTGGTGATGCGTAGAAAATTTTGAATTTCTGCTATGTTCCCCAACAGGGCGGCATCAGGTAAGAAGAGTTTTATGCCAGTGTCTTACGATGTGTGTGCTTGATGTAGATGGTGCGGCCGCCATGGAGAGTCTTAGGGCAGAACTTTCCCGAGCTAAAGAACAAGCCAGAGAAAGTGATGCGGCTGCCAAGAAAGCCCTTGAAGAGCTGAGAGCCGAACAAGCTGCTTATTGCCGAAGCAAGGAAGAGATGGCCGAGATGGCCGAAAAGTTAAAGAGCGCTGCAGACCGTTGCAGACTTCTTGAGAAAGAAGACCAGGTGAAACCGACGGACTTAGAGAAGGCCATTGCCAATGCCAAGGACGCGCGCTCTGCGATGAGAGCTGCGAGGGAGGAGCTGCGTCAGGCCGAACAGATTGCGGCTGGAAAGCCCTTTATGCTGCGAAGGAAATTTTGCGATCCGAAGTTTGCTCCGTTGGACCGGATGTGGAGTGTGGAGGATATCTATCTGGATTTGGTAGCGAGTGCTGCTGATGCGACCGAACACTTTCGAGATCAGAAAGATCGCGAAGTGGAAAAGCTTTTCTGGTCGCAGTTTCACAATCCAGAGCGTCCACTGGCAGTGGACGATCGTTTGGCTCAATGGGCCGAACTGAATAGGTCGTCCGGACTCGCCATGAAGTACGTCATGGGTCATCTGTGGCCGGGGAGATCGGAGCCGAAGAGTTATTTCAGCTTGGTGCAACAATTCCTTGACGCGGTGTCGCGTATTAATGCAATGAAGAGGTCAGCACGCATAGAGGGTGCAAGGATGGCTCTTGCCCGTGTCAAGACATACTGGGCAGAGATGGAGACCACCGTTGTTGCGTCCTGAGATTCGGACAAAAGTCGAGTACCCTCCGAGCACTATTTTTAGGAAGTCCTTGAAGGCGCTCGTGTAATAGAGACACAGTGCTCGAAAGATGCTATGTTATGATAGCATATGTAATTATAAAGTAATATTTTGATAAACTGTAGTGGCCTTTTTATACTTGTGCCTTCAAGTATTAGGAACACCTCCTGTGCGGCCGTTTTAAGATATATATATATATATATACAAAATCTGAAAGATGGCAGTCATTGGCTTCAGCCCCCACGCACATAGTGCGGGGGTGCTCACAGAAGACGCATTTTCACACTTAACCCAACGTCTTGGTCCTACAAAGGAGGTGATAGCGCAGCGGGCCAGGCAACCAGACTATAATGCTTTAACACTTTCACTTAGCCATAGGAGCTTGACAGTGAGACTATTTAGGTAGCCCCTTGGTGGCGACTGCGCTCGCCCGAGTTCGGGGTGCATATGTGCCTGACCGGGAAGCGGCCCTTCGTTAAAGCGGAGGAATCTGATAGATTCCGATAGGTCATCGAGTGGCTGACCAGTCTCACGCTACATCATGACAGTCAGTTTTCGGCTTTCTCTACTGAGGTGCTCGCCCGGCCGAACCGGGGCACAATCGCAGTAGTTCTCCTGGTGCTACCTTAGCCGATAGAGCGGAACGTAAGGTAGCCGAACTCAGGAGCCGGGCAACCCAACATTTGACCAAAGACATGATTCGGAACTGATGCATATAATGTCAAAAATCGCGACGCCGTACACTCCCTAAGGTGTTCGGTCTTTATGAGTGCGGGCGAAACAACACTCTTTATTAAAAAAGCCCCTAGTGTCCAGGTACGTGCAAAAATTCTGACGTGGCCACATGCCAAGACGCCAGCCTCCTCCTTGGTTATATCAGAAAAAAAACCAGGGGATGTGTAGCAACAAGAGGCAGTAAAAAAAGGTTTACGCAGGGTCTTAATCTAAAAAGAATCCTTTAGGACGGGTCCCTACTGCACGACGTTCATCTGTAAAAGAGAGGAACTGAGTTGAAAACGGGTCGTGCCGAACAAAAGTTTAAAATAAAAAAAGTATAAAGTAAAATATATAAAATTGAGCTTTATTGTTTCTTATTGTATATGCATGGAGCCCCTAGTGCGGGGGTATATGGCCACTAAGCCTGCATCAATGATGATTTTGTACCGAACTCGTCTATCCGCATTCGTGGTCTTTAATGACCTATTTCGAAGTTTTTTTGGCCGGTGAGGCCGTTTTACTGTGGGGCTGTCAAAGCGGCCGCACAGTCCTCCGCTTGGGGAGGCGCACTTTAGTGCTTCCCCTTCAAAGAGATGATGCCTCGTGGACCGGGCATCTTAAGCGTGAGAGATGCATAATGCGGTATTGCATTAAAGCAAGCGAAAGCTTCGCGTCCCAGTAGTGCTTGATAGCGACTTGAGAACGGGACGATATGGAAGGTCAGCTTTTCGCGGCGGAAGTTATCGGCAGAGCCGAATATAACTTCGAGCCGGAGAAAACCCATACAATGGGTGTCCGGACCAGGTGTTACCCCTTGAAAGGAGGTTTTGCTGCGGCGGATTCTTGCTGGGTTTATCCCCGTGTGATGGATTGTATCCTGATATATCAGGTTTAGTCCACTGTCGCCGTCCATAAGGACATTTGAAAACTGGAGTCCGCCAATTATTGGATCGAGTATCAAGGCAGTCCAGCCTGCATTCTTGATATTTCTAGAATAATCTAGCTGATCGAAGATGATTGGTTTTGACAACCAGTGGCGGGACCCTTTGGGGATATGTCGTGTGGTGCGTACCTTTATGGGCGCCACACGTTTTGTTATGTGAAGTAAGTTCACTGTTTTTACTTCTTGTGGGAAGTTCTTTTGTTTCCTGGTGCTCTGCTTTTGGGGTTCGTCCTCGTCTTCGCTTGGTGTGTCGAGCCCCTTGTGTTCGGCATTGAGTCTGCCGGATTGTTTGAAAACCCAACAATCTCTGTGGGTATGGTTAGCAGGCTTCCCGGGAGTACTGTGTATCTGACATATCCTGTCCAGGATTTTATTTAAGTTGGATGGATCGTCCATGTTATCCTGGAGGGGCGGTTTTGTCTGATTTTGTCGTGAGCCTTTGAATCCGGCATTGACTGCCGTGCTCTTCGGACTTTTTCCCTTAGTCCGGCGACGGTCCTTGTTGCGTCGCGGTTTTCCGTTTCCATCCCTAGTTTCGGATGTACTTGGGTCGCTGGGGCTGCACCTTGCCAACCAGCTGTCCTCTCCTGCACAAAAGCGGGTCATGAGGCTTGTTAGTGCGTCCATTGTTCTTGGCTTTTCTTGGCCAAGGTGTCTGGCGAGCCATTCGTCTCGGACGTTATGCCTGAAAGCTGCTAAGGCTTCGGCGTCCGGACAGTCGACTATCTGATTCTTTTTAGTGAGGAATCTATTCCAGAACTGCCGAGCTGATTCTCCGGGCTGTTGAGTTATGTGACTAAGATCGTCTGCATCCGGAGGGCAGACATAGGTCCCTTGAAAATTTGCTCGGAAAGCATCCTCGAGCTCTTCCCAACTTCCAATTGTGTTTTCAGGAAGGCTTTTAAGACAATGCCGGGCTTGCCCTTTAAGCTTAAGGGGTAAATATTTTATGGCGTGGAGATCATCTCCTCTAGCCATGTGTATGTGGAGGATATAATCCTCGATCCAGACTCCAGGGTCTGTTGTTCCATCATATGCCTCTATGTTTACGGGTTTAAATCCCTCTAGAAATTCATAGTCCAGGACCTCATCGGTGAAACATAGGGGGTGTGCGGCGCCCCTGTATTTGGGTGTGCCAGATTCTGATGATGGCTTTATTGCATTGCTTACGAGAGCTTGCTTTCTTGACCCATAAATGGACCTAACTGGGCCATGATGCGAATCCTTAAGTGGGTCGCATGCCGATTTAAGTGCGGCGCTGCTTGCCGCTTTATGGGGTCGTCTATCCGACCGTGTGGCTTTCTTATTTTTTGAATGCGAGGGCTCTAGGGCCTCTTCGTCGAATTCAGGCAGTAGCTTTCTTTTCGGATAGCTTTTAGTGCAGCGACCGTCGCCGTATTTATCTGCGGTATTGATTACTTTGCTCCATCTAATCCGGAGTGCATCTTCCGCTGTTTTTAGCTTCCGCTTCTGCTTTTTCAGTCTGCATGCAGTTGCAACGAGCCTCTTGTGGAGATTCTTCTGCTCCATGGGTTTATCCGGCGCGAGGTCGTCCGGAATGCCGTTTTCGCCGGAGGAGGGATGTTCGATTTCTCTATCCGTGTTGCCGTGTTCGGACGGTTGCTCTAAGGCCTGCTCGTCGTCAACCAGCTCGTCCTGCTCTATGGCTGGGTTTTTATTGAGGTGGGGCTTGGGTCGGCGTTTACGCCGACGCTTTGATTGCTTTTCGGGGGGTCGATCTCCCGTTCCATCCCCTTTTTCCTCTTTGTCGCTTCCTTTAGGGGTATCCACCATGTACACATCGTGAGATGAGGTGGCTGTCCAATGCCCTATGGGCGTTGGTTCATCGGTATCTCCTGCATCGTCATCCATGTTGTCGATGTCTCCGGAGTCGAAGTTGAGCACGTCGTTTAAATTGTCGACAGTGGCTACCAAGTGGGTGTGGGTGGGCTTTGAATTTCTTCATCGTCCGTATCCCATCCTCGCTGACCGCAGTTTGGCCATGGCTCTCCTGATAAAGAGAGAGACTTGAGAGAATTCAGGATATCGCCAAAAGGCGAGTGCTGAAAGATGTCCGCGGCGGTGAACTCCATTATTGGCGCCCAATCGGATTCGATCGGCAGGGGCGCGGGGGGTTCGGAGTCCGGAGAGGAGTCCGGATCCTCAGAGTCGTGAGTCACGCGGAGTGTGGGGCCGGCGTTCGGCTCGATCGCCTTTGAGATCGCAGCCCCCGAGGTGACGTGCAACCGCTCATCCTCGATTGACACAACTGGCTCCGAATTAAGGGTCAGAGCTGGTGCGTTTGCGGCCTCCGGGATACTGTTCGGTGACAGAGCTAGATCATGCCCCGCGAGATAGTGCGGCGCGCTTGGTTGTGGCTCGAATCCGTCGAAGATCAAATCTCCGCGGATGTCTGCCATGTAGTTTAGGCTTCCAAACCTGACTTGATGGCCAGGGGCGTAGCTTTCGATCTGCTCCAGGTGGCCAAGCGAATTGGCCCGTAGTGCGAAGCCGCCGAAGACGAAGATCTGTCCGGGGAGAAAAGTCTCACCCTGGACCGCATCATTGTTGATGATCAAAGGAGCCATCGGCCTAAAGGCGACGACACAGAGGAACTCTCAATGAAAGCACCAATGTCAGTGTCAAAACCGGCGGATCTCGGGTAGGGGGTCCCAAACTGTGCGTCAAGGCCGGATGGTAACAGGAGACAAGGGACACGCTGTTTTTACCCAGGTTCGGGCCCTCTCGATGGAGGTAATACCCTACTCCTGCTTGATTAATATTGATGATATGGGTAGTACAAGAGTAGATCTACCACGAGATCAAGGAGGCTAAACCCTAGAAGCTAGCCTATGGTATGATTGTTGTATATGGAGTTGATGTCCTACGGACTACAACCCTCCGGTTTATATAGACACCGGATAGGGTTAGGGTTACACAGAGTCGGTTACAATGGTAGGAGATCTTGAATATCCGCATCACCAAGTTTGCCTTCCACGCCAAGGAAAGTCCCATCCGGACACGGGACGAAGTCTTCAATCTTGTATCTTCATAGTCCTGGAGTCCGGCTGAAGGTATAGTCCGGCTACCCGAACACCCCCTAATCCAGGACTCCCTCATCAATACTTGCAAAGATTATGTGTTTTTCAGTCATCTACCTTGCGGAAGCATCCCTATCCTATGATGTGTTTCTTTCATTGCTACCTACTACCTCCGTCCTTGTTTATTGGGCCCCCTTGTAATCTATGTTAAATTTTGACTTAAGATTTAACTAACAAAATGTTAATGTATGTCAACAAATATTATATTGTTGGATTTGTGTTTGAACATAGTTTTCAGTGATACAGTTTTTTATGACATGCATGAACATTTTGTTATTTAAATTTATGGTCAACATTTGACATAGAATACAATGATGACCAATAAACCAAAACGGAGGTAGTATTTAGGATCCGGCAAACCAAAGAGGCCCTTAAGGGTGTGTTTGGTTAGTAATTATTTTGGCGAACGGGTGCTTGGTACAGTTTGCTTTCTCTCTGCCACAAGCACATACGGTTCCGCATGTCCTCCAACGGCACCTGCCACCAAGAGTCTTGATCTCGACACTCACCCCCAATCTCTCCCGCGGACTACTGATCACCTCGTGTTAGTTCTCATTAGGGCTTTAAAGCATTTTGGTGGACGGGAAATTACACAAAAATGACAAATTTCATATTTTGAGAACACGAACAGTGCATGTAATGTTCACTAAAGAAAACCAATCGTTCTCACTTTTTTGTGTAGCTCATGTATCAATGTATTTTCTCATAAAAAATTACACAGGTGTAGTACAGATCCATATGACAGTGTGTATAAAAAGAGTAGAAAACACCAGAAGTCCTAAAAAAATTTGAGTGGTGTTAACTTAGTCCTAATGCTATGAAAATGCACGTTTAAGTGCTAAAAGTTTGCTAAGTGTGTTACCCGCGGTCCTATCTGTGTTGCATCAGCTTCGACTTGCTGCTGGCAGGTTGACTACTTCCATGTGGAGACATTTTGCACAATAACCTCCAAATTTCATCTCTTCTGTGTTTGTGGCATTCCACTTAATGCTGCAAAATCTACTCATATGTCGTCTAGCCATCAATCTGAGCAAACCATCCATCTCAGTCCACTGATCCCGCATCCGTGTCACCACCAGTCTCGCTCTCCCACGCCACGGTCCCAGACACCCTCCCACGTAGCGGCGGCTGCCTTCCCTGAAGGGTGCGATGCCGATAGTGCATGCGGGAGGGCAGCGGTGGTAGCAAGCAGCAAGCAGGCTCCGACTTTAGTCCTCTTCCTTCCACCCCGACGCGGAAGTCTCGATGGCTCCATCCCCACTTTCTCCCCGACACAGATGATCCTTCTTGGGCAGCGAAGGTAGACATGTTAGAGTGGCTCCAGCGTGTGTCATTGTTCACAACGTTGGAACGCCGAGGTGGACTGCGGCGTCGGAGATGGAGAGGAATGTAAAGGAGAGGATGTGTGCAAGGAGGAGGACCACAAAAATAGAAGAGATGGCATTGGGTGGGTATTGTGCAAAAATGTTGCTACATGGCGGTAGTCAACCTGCCACTAGTGCGAGTCAAACCTAATTCAGCATGAATAGGACTATAGGTGACACGATTAGCACTCCTTTACGACCTAGATGTGCATTGTCATAGCACTGGCAAAGCTGGTGGGGATTGTTAGTGGCCGGGCTTTTCCCAAGATCTGGCGGACCTAATGTGGGTGGCTCTGGGCAAAAAGCCTTGGATCGATTGGAGGGTGGGGGGGGGGGATGTTGAAGGATACCAACAATGATGCTTCTTCAAGGCGTCTTCGAAAAGCTCCGGGTTGTGGGCATGCTAGCGGTGGAGTTTTAGTTGGCCGATATCGGCATGGTTTTGGTTTTTTGCACGGTTGTCTTTTAATCACTCGTGTGATGTACGGTTTTTGGCCTAGTTTCCCGTATAAACTGACCAGTCTGTTTTTAAATTTTCAATCTTATAATGAAATCGACAGTTCACCTGGCCACTATGTTCTTAATATTCCTATGTCATAATGAAATCGACAACGCACCTGCCTTGTGTTGGGAGCAATTATTTTCCGTGTGTCGAGGTTGATTGAATTGTGATTGTAAATTTGATTCCGTAATAGAAGTACGGGTTTTAGGGAGGAGGAGGGTGTCTGTTGAGTAACGTGATTGTATTAGAAAACATAGATTATACTAGGAAATATTCTGGCTTGCATTGTACTCCAAATAGATCATGTACTCCTATATATATACCCACGAAACTCAAGCAATACAACGATTATTCCATCAATTCCTCTCTCTCCCTTCTAACATGGTATCTATCGCAAGTCGATTCTAAACCTTAGCCGCCGCCGCTTCCGCACCCACGCGCCGCCCCCGGGGCGGTCGTCCTCCATGACCGCCACCGGGGGCCACGCCGACCGTACCTAGGGTTCGTTCACCGGCCGTGTTGACCGGCTGCCCTAAAGAGTCTTTTCCCCGAGCCCTTGCTTCGTGTTTTTTTCGCTCTCTCGCCGGTCGTTTTGATCGGCGTTTTTTTTTTGGTTTTCCGATCTAGTCTTGATCAATTTGCGTCACCCGCCACCGTCGTCGACCCCCGTGCGCCTCTACTCCGACCCCGGCGCGACCAGCTGGCCTCTCCTACGACCCGGCGGCCACGCGCGCCGAGGAGGCCCGTCCGAGCCAGCCGCTGTCCACGCGTCGGTCCGCCCGTAGCCCTGCGCCGGCCGTCACTGTCCTGCTCCGACCGGGACACCTGCATCGCCCTGACCCGATGGCCTCGCGCCATGCGACGGCCAATCATAGCCGTCGCTCGCGCGCCGGCCCGCTCATCGATGCACGTCACCCCGCCTCTGCCGCGTCTGCACAACGGCCTAGCGGTCTACCTCGTCGGCCTCGTTCTCGACTGCGTCGGGACGGCTACGTCAGGCTCGTTGGCTGCCTCAACTCGGATGCCGCTGCTTCGCTGGTCGCTCGGGCCTCGCTGCCCGGGCGCTGGTGCTGACAAGCTCGTCCGCACGACGTCCCACGCCGTCCGTCGTCGCTGGCTTCATCTCGGACTCCTGTTCCACGCCGTCCGTCGTCGCGGGCTTCATCTCGGACTCCGCCGCCACCACGCCTCCACCGAGCGATGTCCCCGACCTCGCGCGCGATCGGCTTGATCACCCGCTCGCCGCCGCGATCCACCTCATCTATGCCGCGCGACCGACCTGGCCCGTCGGTTACGCCGCCTCCGCAGGTCCCGTGAAGATCGTCCCCGAGTTCAGCGCGCCTCTCCACCGATCGAGCATCGGTGCCGCTGCGTCGCCCCGTCGGCCGCAGCGCCGCCGCCCCGTGGTTCTCCTCGCGGCTGCATCGACTCGTGTGTCGCCGCTGCGTCGCCCCTTCGCGTAGTGTCGCGATACGCGGTCCCCGCCGCCGCCCCGAGGCCGTCCCCGCGGTTGCACCGACTCGCGAACCGCCGTTGTGTCGCCCCTTCGGGCCGCAGCGTCGCGGCCCGCGGTCCCGCCGCCGCCCCGAGGTCTTCCCGCGTCGCCCCGACCCGCCTGTCGCCGCTGCGTCGCCTTCGGGCCGTAGCGCCGCGGCCCGCGGTCCACTCCGCCGTCACCGCGCGTCGACCTTCGTGGTATGCGCCGCGCCGTCTCCCTTGGCGCGGGAACGCCACCGTTGCGCCGGTCTTCGTCACGCTGTCAGGGTTCTTCGCCTACTTCGAGCACCGCCGCCGCTCCTAACCTAGCCGCCGCCGCCGCTCTTCTTTGGCCGCCGCCGCGCTACCTCCGTAGCCGCCGCCGCTCCACCCTTCGTCTTCGTAGCACCAGCCCGTCGCAGCGTCGCCGTCACTCCCGACCACTTCGTCTACTCCGACCACCGTTGGTGACATCGGCCCCGCGCCGATGGACGCGACAATCGTCGTCGAGTTCTTCTCTGCTGGCCTCTCCGACTTCTCCGACATGGCGTACAGCTCGTGCAGGTCCAGTCTACGCATGCCCGGTGCTGGCAACACCGACGCGTGCCTTCGTCCACGACGTGTCCCCGGGCCTGGCAAGCCTGGTCGGCGCTTCGTCAACTTCGTCTTCGTCCGTCTATGCATGCCCGGTGCTGGCAACACCGGTGCGTGCCTTCGTCCATGATGTGTCCGGGCTTGGCAAACCCGCGCGACGCGTCGTCAACAACATCTTCTTCCGCGCACCACTACTTCGACACCACTGCGCCCATGCTAACTCGGCGCCCCCTTGCACCCGCGGCTCCACGGCGACTTCCTCGACACCGGCCACCCCGACTCGACATCGATCACGCATTCTTCGCACGGCTACCTCGACCACGGCTCCACCACCCACGCTCTCGGCTACATCGACAAACGGCACAAAGGGCTACCGCCTGCTTGAGCAACCTCGTTGGTTTCCACTCCAGCCACGACTCCGCGATGCGTCAACCGTTACGACTGTGGGGGTGTCCGTCGGCTTGCCTTCGGATTCTTCTCCAGTCTCACCGTCTGCGTCGCTACCGTTGTGACTGCGGGGGGATGTTGAGTAACGTGATTGTATTAGGAAACATAGGTTAGACTAGGAAATATTCTGGCTTGCCTTGTACTCCAAGTAGATTATGTACTCCTATATATAATTCCTCTCCCTCCCTTCTAAAATAATATCTATTGCAAGTCGATCCTAAACCCTAGCCGCCGCCGCTTTCGCACCCACGCGCCGCCCCCGGGGCGGTCGGCCTCCATGACCGCCGCCGGGGGCCGCGCCGCCCGTACCTAGGGTTCGTCCGCCGGCCTTGTTGACCGGCTGCCCTAGAGAGTCTTTTTCCCGAGCCCTTGCTTCGGTTTTTTCGCTCTCTCGCCGGTTGTTTTGATCGGCGTTTTTATTTTTGGTTTTCCGATCTAGTCTTGATCAGTTTGCGTCACCCGCCGCCGCCGTCGACCCCCGTGCGCCTCTACTCCGACCCCGGCGCGACCAGCCGGCCTCTCCTATGACCCGGCGGCCACGCGCGCCGAGGAGGCCCGTCCGGGCTAGCCGTCGTCCACGCGTCGGTCCGCCCGTTGCCCTGCGCCGGCCGTCACCGCCCTGCTCCGACTGGGACACCTGCATCGCCCCGACCCGGTGGCCCTGCGCCATGCGACGGCCAATCATAGCCGTCGCTCGTGCGCCGGCTCGCTCATCGATCCATGTCGCCCGCCTCCGCCGCGTCTGCACAGCGGCCCAGCGGCCTACCTCGCCGGCCTCATTCTCGGCTGCGTTGGGACGACTATGTTAGGCTCGTTGGCTGCCTCAACTCGGACGTCGCTGCTCCGCTGGTCGCTCGGGCCTCGCTGCCCGGGTGCGGGTGCTGACAAGCTCGTCCGCACGACGTTCCACGCCGTCCGTCGTCGCGGGCTTCATCTCGGACTCCGCCGCCACCACGCCTCCACCGAGCGATGTCCCCGACCTCGCGCGCGATCGGCTTGATCACCCGCTCGCCGCCGCGATCCACCTCATCTATGCCGCGCGACCGACCTGGCCCGTCGGTTACGCGTGCCTCGGCAGGTTCCGTGAAGATCGTCCCCGAGTTCAGCGCCCCTCTCCACCGATCGAGCATCGGGCTGCCGTTGCGTCGCCCCATCGGGCCGCAGCTCTGCCGCCCCGTGGTTCTCCTCGCGGCTGCATCGACTCGTGTGTCGCCGCTACGTCTCCCCTTCGGGCCGTAGTGTTGCGATACGCGGTCCACGCCGCCGCCCCGAGGCCGTCCCCGCGGTTGCACCGACTCGTGAACCGCCGTTGTGTCGCCCCTTTGGGCGGCAGCGTCGCGGCAAGCATTCCTCGCCGCCGCCCCGAGGTCTTCCCGTCGTCGCCCCGACCCACCTGCCGCCGCTGCATCGCCCCTTCGGGCCGTAGCGCCGCGGCCCGCAGTCCACTCCGCCATCACCGCGCGTCGACCTTCCGTGGTATGCGCCGTGCCGTCTCCCTTGGCGCGGAAACCGCACCGTCCGCACCGGTTTTCGTCACGCTGTCAGGGTTCTTCGCCTACTTCGAGCACCGCCGCCACACTCCTAACTTAGCCGCTGCCGCCGCCGCTCTTCTTCGGCTGCTACCGCTGCTACCCCCGTAGCCGCCGCCCGTCCACCTCCCTTCGTCTTCGTCCAGCACCAGCCCGTCGCCAACGTCGCCATCATCTACCTCGACCACTTCGTCTACTCCGACCACCGTTGGTGACATCGGCCCCGTGCCGATGGACGCCGCAATCGTCGTCGAGTTCTTCTCTGCTGGCCTCTCCGACTTCTTCGACATGGCGTACAGCTCGTGCAGGTCCCAGTCTTCGCGCCCGATGCTGGCAACACCGCCACGTGCCTTCGTCCACGATGTGTCCCCGGGGCTGGCAAGCCTGGTGCGACGCTCCGTCAACTTCGTCTTCGTCCGTCTATGCATGCCCGGTGCTGGCAACACCGGTGCGTGCATTCGTCCATGATGTGTCCCCGGGCTTGGCAAACCCGTCGAGACGTGTCGTCAACAACATCTTCTTCCCAGCGCAGCACTACTTCGACACCACTGTGCACTTGCTAACTTGGCGCCCCCTTGCGCCTGTGGCTCCACGGCGACTTCCTCGACACCGGCCACCCCGACTCGACATCGACCACGGCATTGTTCGCACGGCTACCTCGACCACGGCTCCACCACCCACGCTCTCGGCTACATCGACAAACGTCACAAAGGGCTACCGCCTGCTTGAGCAACCTCGTTGGTTTCCACTCCAGCCACGACTCCGCGATGCGTCGACCGTTACGACTGTGGGGGGTGTCCGTCGGCTTGCCTTCGGATTCTTCTCCAGTCTCACTGTCTGCGTCGCTACCGTTGTGACCGCGGGGGGGTGTTGAGTAACGTGATTGTATTAGGAAACATAGGTTAGACAAGGAAATATTCTAGCTTGCCTTGTACTCCAAGTAGATCATGTACACCTATATATATGCCCACGAGGCTCAAGCAATACAACGATTATTCCACCAATTCCTCTCTCTCCCTTCTAACATGGTATCTATCGCAAGTCGATCCTAAACCCTAGCCGCCGCCGCTTCCGCACCCACGCGCCACCCCGGGGGCGGTCGGCCTCCATGACCGCCGCCGGGGGCCGCGCCGCCCGTACCTAGGGTTCGTCCGCCGGTCGTGTTGACCGACCGTCCTAGAGAGTCTTTTTCCAGAGCCCTTGCTTCAGTTTTTTTTCGCTCTCTCGCCGGTCGTTTTGATGGGCGTTTTTCTTTTTGGTTTTCCGATCTAGTCTTGATCGGTTTGCGTCACCCGCCACCGTCGTCAACCCCCGTGCGCCTCTACTTGGACCCCGGCGCGACCAGCCGACCTCTCCTACGACCCGGCGGCCACGCGCGCTGATACGTCTCCAACGTATCTATAATTTTTGATTGCTCCATGCTATATTATCTACTGTTTTGGACTATATTGGGCTTTATTTTCCACTTTTATATTATTTTTGGGGCTAACCTATTAACTGGAGGCCCAACCCAGAATTGTTGTTTTTTGCCTATTTCAGTATTTCGGAGAAACAGAATATCAAACGGAGTCCAAATGGAATAAAACCTTCGGGAACATGATTTTCTCACCGAACGTGATCCAGGAGACTTGGACCCTACTCCAAGGAGTCGAAGAGGCGGTCACGAGGGTGGGGGGCGCGCCCACCCCCCTAGGGCACGCCCCCCTGCCTCGTGGGCCCCTCGGTGCTCCACCGACGTACTCCTTCCTCCTATATATACCTACGTACCCCCAAACGAACAGATACGGAGCCAAAAGCCTAATTCCACCGCCGCAACTTTCTGTATCCACGAGATCTCATCTTGGGGCCTGTTCCGGAGCTCCGCCGAAGAGGGCCGTCATCACGGAGGGCTTCTACATCATCATAGCCCCTCCGATGAAGTGTGAGTAGTTTACCTCAGACCTTCGGGTCCATAGTTAGTAGCTAGATGGCTTCTTCTCTCTTTTTGGATCTCAATACAAAGTTATCCCCCTCTCTTGTGGAGATCTATTCGTGTAATCTTCTTTTTGCGGTGTGTTTGTTGAGACCGATGAATTGTGGGTTTATGATCAAGTCTATCTATGAATAATATTTGAATCTTCTCTGAGTTCTTTTATGTATGATTGGTTATCTTTGCAAGTCTCTTCGAATTATCAGTTTGGTTTGGCCAACTAGATTGGTAGTTCTTGCCATGGGAGAAGTGCTTAGCTTTGGGTTCGATCTTGCGGTGTCCTTTCCCAGTGACAGAAGGGGCAGCAAGGCACGTATTGCATCGTTGCCATCGAGGATAACAAGATGGGGTTTATTTCATATTGCATGAATTTATCTCTCTACATCATGTCATCTTGCTTAAAGTGTTACTCTGTTTTTAACTTAATACTCTAGATGCATGCTGGATAGCGGTCGATGAGTTGAGTAATAGTAGTAGATGCAGAATCGTTTCGGTCTACTTGTCACGGACGTGATGCCTATATAGATGATCATGCCTAGATATTCTCATAACTATGCTCAATTCTGTCAATTGCTCAACAGTAATTTGTTCACCCACCGTAGAATACTTATGCTCTTGAGAGAAGCCACTAGTGAAACCTATGGCCGCCGGGTCTATTCTCATCATATCAATCTCCATCACTTTAATTTTTCTTTGCTTTTTACTTTGCCTTTACTTTTTACTTTGCATCTTTATACCAAAAATATTATATCTATCAGATCTCACTCTCGTAAGTGACCGTGAAGGGATTGACAACCCCTAATCGCGTTGGTTGCGAGTAGCTATCGTTTTGTGCAGGTACGAGGGACTTGAGCGTGGCCTCCTACTGGATTGATACCTTGGTTCTCAAAAACTGAGGGAAATACTTACGCTACTCTTCTGCATCATCCCTTCCTCTTCGGGGAAATCCAACGCAAGCTCAAGAGGTAGCAAGAAGAATTTCTGACGCCGTTGCCGGGGAGTCTACGCAAAAAGTCTACATACCAAGTAGCCATCACAATCCCTATCTCCCGCGTTACATTATTTGCCATTTGCCTCTCGTTTTCCTCTCCCCACTTCACCCTTGCCGTTTTATTCGCCCTCTCTCTCTCTCTATCCTCCCTCTCTTTTTCTATTTGCCTCTTTTCCCTCGCCATGTTAGAACCAAAAAGAATTGGGTGTTCTCTTCCATGTTCTAGTGCTTTTGACAATCCTGCTATCTTATCTGAACTCGTAAATCGGAATGCTATGGAACAACTTGCCGGAGTTATCAATGAGAACCTTAGTAATTTTGGTGAAGATGATTCTGGATTTTTTCATTATTTACTTGATGAATCTTTGAAAGATGCTTGGGATAGGTTGTTAAGGATCCGGGCTAGCTATGTACCCCAATATCAAATTGAGGTTTACTTAAAAAGCTTTTATGTTGGGTTACCCGCTTCGTTCAAACAAGTTTTAGATTCTATTTTTGAGGGGGGGGGGTTCTTGAAGGGGACCCCATAGATATCTATGAGAGGATGAAAACTATATTTGGGCACCCCATTAATGAGAAAGCTGAAATCACATCTCTCTTGCTTTCTTACCAAAACGAATCTATTAAAGAGATAAAAGCTAGCCTAGATGCCAATTTCCGCAACATTCTTAATCTTTCTTCTATCATTAATGGACATGTACTTTGCCAAAATAGAAAGATTAATTCCATAGATAACAAGTTTGCTCTCTTTTTCTCTAAAACCAAAGATGACAATACCTAGATCTATCCTCGCTTTTATGCCTAGCTAGGGGTGTTAAACGATAGCGCTTGTTGGGAGGCAACCCAATTTTATTTTTATTCCTTGATTTTTGCTCCTGTTTAGTAATAAATAAATTATTTATCCTCTGTTTTTGTTGTGTTTTTTGTGTTTAATTAGTGTTTGTGCCAAGTAGAACCGTTGGGAAGACTTGGGGAAAGTCTTGTTGAACTTGCTATAAAAAACAGAAACTTTAGCGCTCATGAGAGCTGCTGTAATTTTTATTTGGAGAGCGCTATTTAGTTAATTATTTTTGCAGATGATTAATAGATAAATTCCTCATGTCCAGCAATTTAGTTTATAATTTTTGGGGTTCCAGATCTTGCGCTAGCTACAGATTACTACAGACTGTTCTGTTTTTGACAGATTCTGTTTTTCGTGTGTTGTTTGCTTATTTTGATGAATCTATAGCTAGTAAAATAGTTTATAATACATAGAGAAGTTGGAATACAGTAGGTTTAACACCAATATAAATAAAGAATGAGTTCATTACAGTACCTTGAAGTGGTCTTTTGTTTTCTTTCGCTAACGGAGCTCACGAGTTTTCTACTTTAAGTTTTGTGTTGTGAAGTTTTCAAGTTTTGGGTGAATTCTTATGATGGATTATGGAACAAGGAGTGGCAAGAGCCTAAGCTTGGGGATTCCCATGGCACCCCCAAGATAATCCAAGGACACCAAAAAGTCAAAGCTTGGGGATGCCCCAGAAGGCATCCCCTCTTTCGTCCACTTCCATCGGTAATTTACTTGGAGCTATATTTTTATTCACCAACATGATATGTGTTTTGCTTGGAGCGTCTTGTATTATTTGTGTCTTTGTGTTTTAGTGTGCCACAATCATCCCTGCTGTACACACCTTTTGATAGAGCCATACATGAATTAAAATTTGATAGAACACTCTATGTGCTTCGCTTATATCTTTTGAGCATTATAATTTTGCTCTATGTGCTTCACTTATATCTTTTGAGCTATGTAGTTTTGCTCTATGTGCTTCACTTATATCTTTTAGCGTTATAATTTTGCTCTATGTGCTTCACTTAGATCTTTTAGAGCACGGTGGTGGATTTGTTTTAAAGAAACTATTGATATTTCATGCTTCACTTAAATCATTTTGAGAGTCTTAATAGCATGGTAATTTGCTTAATAATAATATGCTTGGTATTCAAGATTTGTGAAACTTTCTTTTGAGTGCATTGAATACTAAGAAAAGATTGAAACATGATAATTGTTTTGAGATATGGAGGTGATAATATTAGAGTCATGCTAGTTGAGTAGTTGTGAATTTAAAGAATACTTGTGTTAAAGTTTGTGATTCCCGTAGCATGCACGTATGGTGAACCGTTATGTGATGAAGTCGGAGCATGATTTATTTATTGATTGTCTTCCTTATGAGTGGCGGTCGGGGACGAACGATGGTCTTTTCCTACCAATTTATCCCCCTAGGAGCATGCACGTAATACTTTGCTTTAATAACTTCTAGATTTTTGCAATAAGTATATGAGTTCTTTATGACTACTGTTGAGTCCATGGATTATACGCACTCTCACCCTTCCACCTTTGCTAGCCTCTCTAATACCGCACACCTTTCGCAGGTATCATACACCTACCATATACCTTCCTCAAAACAGCCACCATACATACCTATTATGGCATTTCCATAGCCATTCCGAGATATATTGCCATGCAACTTTCCACCGTTCCATTTATCATGACACATTCATCATTGTCATATTGCATTTCCCGATACACTGCCGGAGGCCTTCATATAGAGTCATATTTTGTTCTAAGTATCGAGTTGTAATTGTTGAGTTGTAAGAAAAATAAAAGTGTGAGGATCATCATTTTTAGAGCATCGTCCCAGTGAGGAAAGGATGATGAAGACTATGATTCCCCCACAAATCGGGATGAGACTCCGGACGAAAAATAAATAAAAAAGGCCAAAGAAGCCCAAAAAAGGAGAAAGAAAAGAGACCATAAAAAAGAGAAAATGCCCAAATAAAAAATAAAAATAAAAAAAATGAGAGAAAAATAGAGAAGGGACAATGTTACTATCCTTTTACCACACTTGTGCTTCAAAGTAGCACCATGATCTTCATAGTAGAGAGTCTCTCATGTTATCACTTTCATATACTAGAGGGAATTTTACATTATAGAAATTGGCTTGTATATTCCAATGATGGACTTCCTCAAAATGCCCTAGGTCTTCGTGAGCAAGCAAGTTGGATGCACACCCACTTAGTTTCTTTTGATGAGCTTTCATATACTTATAACTCTAGTGCATCCGTTGCATGGCAATCCCTACTCACTCACATTGATATCTATTGATGGGCATCTCCATAGCCCGTTGATACGCCTAGTTGATGTGAGACTATCTTCCCCTTTTTGTCTTCTCCACAACCACCATTCTATTCCACCTATAGTGCTATATCCATGGCTCACGCTCATGTATTGCGTGAAGATTGAAAAGGTTTTGAAAAAGTTAGAGTATGAAACAATTGCTTGGCTTGTCATCGGGGTTGTGCATGATTTAAATACTTTGTGTGGTGAAGATAGAGCATAGCCAGACTATATGATTTTGTAGGGATAACTTTCTTTGGCCATGTTATTTTGAGAAGACATAATTGCTTTGTTAGTATGCTTGAAGTATTATTATTTTTATGTCAATATAAACTTTTGTCTTGAATCTTTCGAATCTGAATATTCATATCACAATTAAGAAGATTTGCATTGAAATTATGCCAAGTAGCACTCCGCATAAAAACTTCTTTTTTTATCATTTACCTACTCGAGGACGAGCAGGAATTAAGCTTGGGGATGCCTGATACGTCTCCAACGTATCTATAATTTTTGATTGCTCCATGCTATATTATCTACTGTTTTGGACTATATTGGGATTTATTTTCCAGTTATATATTATTTTTGGGACTAACCTATTAACCGGAGGCCCAGCCCAGAATTGCTGTTTTTTTGCCTATTTCAATATTTCGGAGAAACAGAATATCAAACAGAGTCCAAACGGAATAAAACCTTCGGGAACGTGATTTTCTCACCGAACGTGATCCAGGAGACTTGGACCCTGCTCCAAGGAGTCGAAGAGGCGGTCATGAGGGTGGGGGGCGCGCCCACCCCCTAGGGCGCGCCCCCTGCCTCGTGGGCCCCTCGGTGCTCCACCGACGTACTCCTTCCTCCTATATATACCTACGTACCCCCAAACGAACAGATACGGAGCCAAAAACCTAATTCCACCGCCGCAACTTTCTGTATCCACGAGATCTCATCTTGGGGCCTATTCCGAAGCTCCGCCGGAGAGGGCCTCATCACAGAGGGCTTCTACATCATCATAGCCCCTCCGATGAAGTGTGAGTAGTTTACCTCATACCTTCGGGTCCATAGTTAGTAGCTAGATGGCTTATTCTCTCTTTTTGGATCTCAATACAAAGTTATCCCCCTCTCTTGTAGAGAACTATTAGATGTAATCTTCTTTTTGCGGTGTGTTTGTTGAGACTGATGAATTATGGGTTTATGATCAAGTCTATCTATGAATAATATTTGAATCTTCTCTGAATTCTTTTATGTATGATTGGTTATCTTTGCAAGTCTCTTCGAATTATCAGTTTGGTTTGGCCAACTAGATTGGTAGTTCTTGCCATGGGAGAAGTGCTTAGCTTTGGGTTCGATCTTGCGGTGTCCTTTCCCAGTGACAGAAGGGGCAGCAAGGCACGTATTGCATCGTTGCCATCGAGGATAACAAGATGGGGTTTATTTCATATTGCATGAATTTATCTCTCTACATCATGTCATCTTGCTTAAAGCGTTACTCTATTTTTAACTTAATACTCTAGATGTATGCTGGATAGCGGTCGATGAGTGGAGTAATAGTAGTAGATGCAGAATCGTTTCGGTCTACTTGTCATGGACGTGATGCCTATATAGATGATCATGCCTAGATATTCTCATAACTATACTCAATTCTGTCAATTGCTCAACAGTTATTTGTTCACCCACCGTAGAATACTTATGCTCTTGAGAGAAACCACTAGTGAAACCTATGGCCGCCGGGTCTATTCTCATCATATTAATCTCCATCACTTTAATCTTGCTTTGCTTTTTTACTTTGCCTTTACTTTTCGCTTTGCATCTCTATACCAAAAATACCAAAAATATTATATCTATCAGATCTCACTCTCGTAAGTGACCGTGAAGAGATTGACAACCCCTAATCGCGTTGGTTGCGAGTAGCTATCGTTTTATGTAGGTACGAACGACTTGAGTGTGGCCTCCTACTGGATTGGTACCTTGGTTCTCAAAAACTGAGGAAAATAGTTACGCTACTCTGCTGCATCATCCCTTCCTCTTCGGGAAAATCCAACGCAAGCTCAAGAGGTAGCACGCGCCGAGGAGGCCCGTCCGGGCCAGCCGCCGTCCGCGCGTCGGTCCGCTCGTTGCCCTGCGCCGGCCGTCACCGCCCTGCTCTGACCGGGACACCTGCATCGCCCTGACCCGGTGACCTCGCGCCATGCGATGACCAATCATAGCCGTCGCTCGCGCGCCGGCCCGCTCATCGATCCACGTCACCCGCCTCCGCCGCGTCTGCACAGCGCCCAGCGGTCTACCTCGCCGGCCTCGTTCTCGGCTGCGTTGGGACGGCTACGTCAGGCTCGCTGGCTGCCTCAACTCGGACGCCGCTGCTCCGCTGGTCGCTCGGGCCTCGCTGCCCGGCTGCTGGTGCTGACAAGCTCGTCCGCACGACGTCCCACGCCGTCTGTCGTTGCTGGCTTCATCTCGGACTCCGCCGCCACCAAGCCTCCACCGAGCGGCGTCCCCGACCTCACACGCGATCGACTTGATCACCCGCTCGCCGCCGCGATCCACCTCATCTACGCCGCGTGATCGACCTGACCCGTCGGTTACGCGCGCCTCGGCAGGTTCCGTGAAGATCGTCCCCGAATTCAGCGCGCCTCTCCACCGATCGAGCATCGGGCTGCCGCTGCGTCGCCCCGTCGGGCCGCAGCGCCGCCGCCCCGTGGTTCTCCTCGCGGTTGCATCGACTCGTGTGTCGCCGCTACATCACCCCTTCGGGCCGTAGTGTCGCGATACGCGGTCCCCGCCGCCGCCCCGAGGCCGTCCCCGCGGTTGCACCAACTCGCGAACCGCCGTTGTGTCGCCCCTTCGGGCCGCAGCGTCGCGGCCCACGGTCCCCGCCGCTGCCCCGAGGTCTTCCTATCGTCGCCCCGACCCGCCTGCCGCCGCTGCATCGCCCCTTCGGGCCGTAGCGCCGCGGCCCGCGGTCCACTCCGCCGTCACCGCGCGTCGACCTTCCGTGGTATGCGTCGTGCCGTCTCCCTTGGCGCGGGAACCCCACCATTTGCACCGGTCTTCGTCACGCTGTCAGGGTTCTTCGCCTACTTCGAGCACCGCCGCCGCCCGCCGCACTCCTAACTTAGCCGCTGCCGCCGCCACTCTTCTTCGTCCGCCGCCGCTGCTACCCCCGTAGCCGCCGCCGCCGCCCGTCCACCTCCCTTCGTCTTCGTCCAACACCAGCCCGTCGCCAGCGTCGCCATCATCTACCTCGACCACTTCGTCTACTCCGACCACCGTTGGTGGCATCGGCCCCGTGCCGATGGACGCCGCAATCATCGTCGAGTTCTTCTCTACTGGCCTCTCCGACTTCTTCGACATGGCGTACAGCTCGTGCAGGTCCCAGTCTTCGCGCGCTCGATGCTGGCAACACCGCTGCGTGCCTTCGTCCACGATGTCTCCTCGGGCCTGGCAAGCCTGGTGCGACGCTCCGTCAACTTCATCTTCGTCCGTCTATGCTTGCCCGGTGCTGGCAACACCGGTGTGTGCCTTCGTCCACGATGTGTCCCCGGGCTTGGCAAATCCGTCGAGACGCGTCGTCAACAACATCTTCTTCCCGGCGCAGCACTACTTCGACACCACTGCGCCCATGCTAACTCGGTGACCCCTTGCGCCCGCGCCTCCACGGCGACTTCCTCGACACCGGCCACCCCGACTCGACATCGACCACGGCATTCTTCGCACGGCTACCTCGACCACGGCTCCACCACCCACACTCTCGGCTACATCGACAAACGGCACAAAGGGCTACCGCCTGCTTGAGCAACCTCGTTGGTTTCCGCTCCAGCCACGACTCCGCGATGCGTCGACCGTTACGACTGTGGGGGGTGTTCGTCGGCTTGCCTTCGGATTCTTCTCCAGTCTCACTGTCTGCGTCGCTACCGTTGTGACCGCGGGGGATGTTGAGTAACGTGATTGTATTAGGAAACATAGGTTAGACTAGGAAATATTCTGGATTGCCTTGTACTTCAAGTAGATCATGTACTCCTATATATATGCCCACGAGGCTCAAGCAATACAACGATTATTCCACCAATTCCTCTCTCTCCCTTCTAACAGTGTCAAATGCTAACAACAACATAGAACTGAAAATATAAGTAGTTCTGAACGGATCTAAAGCAAGCATATCTAGAAGGACCCCGATAACGCCCGAACATTCGAGATTTGACCATGGCAAATCGAACGGTTTTTATGGCAATTTTTAATGAAGCGGTGATGGCAAATTTAGTCGGCAAGCATAGCAAATCCATACTCAGTGTATTGTCTGTCAGGAAATTGTCGTGCGTGTCAACTAAACATGACATTCTCGCGTCGCTAAAATTGCCTTCGAAAAAGTTATTTGGATCATCGTCATTACCAAAGCCGGGCAACATATTATTTGATGAACAACGTTTGCACATATTCAACATTATTATTGCACTCGTATGCATGGAGGAGCAGCAGAGTAGACATATAGTAGAAGACAGACGGAAACACATAGGTGAGAAGTGAAACAGATGCTCATGTGAGACGAAGGAGACGAGCTCGCGGTCCGTCACGTATTTCACGGGTTGACGAAGACGTCGAGCTCGAGGACGGCGTTGGGGTGGTCGAGCCGGACGGTCTTCCACAGCACGTAGCCTGTGGCCATCCTGAACTGGCCCGTGCCGCCGACCACCGACAGCTCCCGCACCGCCGCGCCGATGTCGTCCCGGCCGACCACCGTGACGGAGGACCCCGCGTAGGGGCCGGAGGTGAGGAGCACCTCCATGGTGACCAGCAGCTCCGGGTTCCCCTTGGACGCCCAGATGTACCGCCCCTGCGCGCGCCCCACGCCCGCCGACGTCGCCGACGAGGTCGCCGTGAGCGCGTCGTCGATGACGATGGTGTCGCCGAAGTGGCCGCGCGGGCCGTCCAGCACCTGCACCGCCGTCGGCGCCGGGCCGGTCAGCACGTCGTGCATGTAGAAGTGCAGGTGCGCCGACGCCCCCGACACCGCCGCCGGCCGCGCGGCCATGACGGCCAGCAGCGCGAGCAGCACGGAGCAGAGCCGGCCGCCGGAAGCCATGGCAGCAAGAGAGCTCAGCTCAGGACTCAAGTGTCTACCTGTGTGATGTCTTGTTTCTGCTCGCTACGGATTCATCTGAATCCTTGTGTGCTGTATATATACACGCACGCAAGAGAAATATGAGGATCCATCTTGGTGATAATGTTGCTGAGGTGTATGGTCGGTGTGACAATAATTTCTCAATGATCATGCCTGGTTTGTTTGTATTGAGGGCAGCAGTTGATGCGTCGTCTTCTGGATCGGGCCGCGTTTATGTTGCCATTCTTCACTGTCGAGGAGCGCGCATGCATGGTCCCGAGCTGCAGATCGAGATCTATCAACAGCAGAAAATGTAGATGAATGTATCAATCACCATTGATTTGTAGTGCGGGTTACATAGCTGTGAAGTGGCGATTGTTGCCATAGCTTGGGAGCTCTGGATTCAGATTTCAGAGCTCCGTGTTTTCTTGTTGAAAGAGGTGAAGTGGCGATTCCAACAGTGAAAATTGCAACAAAATCTACCATGCCGTGGTAACGCAAATGGTCACGGCAATTTTACCTCGAGAAGCAGTAAAAGAAATCCTCAAAAAAGTCAGAAAAACGAAAGCTTAGCCAAATGAGAGTTTTTCCTTTTACTACGATTTTTTTATATAGGATGGTATAAGCAGGCACAATGCTGTTAAGATGTACCATCACATCGTAATGACTGGGAAGAAATAAAGAGAAAACAGATGACAACCCCCGTGCACTTGTCCAAGAGATTTTCGAGATAGTCGTGTTTTGTATGTGATTCTTGGGCGAAATTCAACATCCTTCTAAAACATACTCCGTCCGTTCGGAAATAACTGACGTGGTTTTAGTTCAGTTTTGAAAACCACGTCCGTTATTTGAACTAAGACCATGTCAGTTATCTCCGAATGGAGGGAATACATTTTTGTTGAGATGAACTAACTGGAGAACTTGAACACAAATACAAATTGCCCAAATGAATGATTTTTTGAAATACTTTGCCCAGGTTGGCACGCCATGATACTCTTCACATCAGAAGTCGAACTTGTCTTTTTCCCTGTTCTTTAATTACATTCATGTTGTTAACAGTGAATGAGCTAACACTCTCCTTCAGAACCGTCAATTCATATGTTTCATAAAACCGACAAGGCTTAGGTGAACTCAGCCGTTGCAAAAATGCTGTTCTGTATTGTCCCTTTGGAGACATTGATAAAATTGGAACGGTGCAGAGAAGATTCACATGGATGACATGCACAAATTGCCACTGTCTATTTATCATATCTGGATATTGCAAAGTGCTTACAAAGAAAAAGATCATCTGTTGGAACATTATGGGCAAGGATTGGGATATCTTGCATGTACATAATTGATCTCCGCCAAAATTTCTTGACAGAGATGGACCCCTGTGGCCTGAAGAACTTCCTCGAGCTGACATAATTTAGTAGCACCGCAAACAGCTGACCCCACGAGGGGGTGTCTCAGTACAAATGCTGAAAGCATAAAGATGAGAAGAAATGATCAGTGATTAATGGCTAAAAATTCAACTTCGCAAAGAACATAAATTATGTGGTAAACACACCAACTGCTAGGATTGATGGTGAAATGCCATACTTGACGCCAATTCTTCTATATTCCTGAAATAGTTTACAAGAATTAATGTGTGCTCATTCTTCTACATTCCTGAAATAGTTTACAAGGACTAATGTGTAAGCATGAAGAAGACAGAGGATGGCTACTACCGCACCTTCACTGCCAATTCCAGCTTGGGGTTCTGCAGATTGTATCTGGATTCACCCTCGGAGTATCTCCCTACAAAGCAGGAGGAGCACTGATGATGCGGAGCACAAGAATGAAATTAAAGGGACCGGGAATCTGGCTATGAAACTACTTAAAATGTAAAACTTGACACCTTTGAAAAGATTCATCCTTGCATCTAGCGGACCGCTGTCCTCGGACGAGTGATACTTCCCTGAAAGTATACCCATTGCCATTGGGCTGTAGGCCAGCAAACTGATTCTGCAAATGCCATAGTTCACCAAGGCAAGTTAAGAAAGTAACTACAAACTGAGATGGGCAGCATTTGTCACCCACAAAAGTAGCTAACTGAAGGTTGAGGACTATGCTATGGATACCTCTCGTGATGGCAGCATTCCGCCAACCCAGCATCGAAATTGCGACACAGCAGGTTATACGAGTTCTGCAAAATGCATATGAAAATAAGTATTAAGTGCTATCGCGTCACTGAAACAATACACATCTAAATGATTAAATTCACTCTGCTACTTACTTGGACTGTTAGTATCTTGGAGCGCAGCTGAAAATCGCTAGACAGTTGAAGGAACTTCATCAACCCATATGGTGTTTCGTTGCTAAGGCCAATGTACCTGATCTAACACCAGGAATTTAAATGAGTCTGCCAAAACGGGAGAACTAACATGTTGTACAAATAGGCAGGATATAACACCGACAGCAACCCTGCAGCATACCTTTCCAGCCTCTACGCCTTTTCCAAGCGCCTCTAGTTGTTCTTCCATCGGTATGGACGCGTACTGACGGCTCGGATCGTAGTCCGTCTCTCCAAACATAGGAACATAACTACAGGGTAAGCATGTCTTGTGTTAGGACTTGAGGATGCACATGATATGATACTAGCAAAAAACATAGCATAGCAGCCACTGGCATGGAATGAAGTTGGTGGACAGACCGGTCAGGCCAGTGTATCTGGTAGAGGTCGATGTAATCCACGCCCAATCGGCGCAAACTGCAACCACAAAAGGAGAGCATATCAAACATTCTTCAGATAATATGAACAGAAATACCACCCGTCCAACCAAGCAAACGGTTCCTGGAGGAACATGTACTGTGTTGGTAAACCATTTCATTCTGAACAAAAACTGACTAGCTTCTGAACTTAGAACAAAGGATCAAGTATCTAAAGTTCTGAATAGAAGAAAAATTAGCAATTGACCAACCTGGTATCGATTGCCTCCGTGATGTTCCTGGAGTCGAGAGCCACCGGCCCGCCACGGATCCACGTCATCTGACCAGACGGCCCGGCGACCTGCCCGAGCAACGCCAGGATCGAAACACAGAATAAACTGCAGTGTTGGTAGATTTTACTGACGAAGGGCATTGGCGGCTGACGACAAGCTGACCTTGGTGGCGAGCACCACGCTGTCGCGGGGGACCCGCCGGGCCCGCAGCCACCGGCCGACGAGCTCCTCGCTGCGCCCGTGCGTTTCCGCGCGCTGCGGCACCGGGTACATCTCGGCGGAGTCGAAGAAGTTGACGCCGGCGTCGAAGGCGGCGTCGAGGAGGCGGAGCGATTCCGGCGGCCCGCTTTGCTCCCCCATCGTCATGGTCCCTGCGGCGCCGGAATCTGGTCAGCGCAGAAGCGTGGGCGGAGGCAGGAGACAGAGGATGGATGGATGTGGGGCCGAACCGAGGCAGAGGCGCGAAACGGACGGCAGGTCGGGGGCGAGGTGGAAGGTGGGCATTGCCATGGCCGCGCTCTGTTGCTGCTGGCTGCCGCTCTCACCTACCTATCCTCTCCACTGTAGTAGGAGGCCTCCGCCGATGAAGGAGAGAGAAAAGTGGAAACTAACGGGAACACGGAAATGCCCTTTGGTGAACTTAAAAAACATATTTCCACAGCGCAAAAAAATGTACATACAGAGGTACACATATGACGCGTTTTTTTGAATAATTTAGATTGCATGACAATATTCTTTCATACGTGGCGTAGACGAAAAAACAAAACGAACATAAAAATGGGTCCCTTTTTTGTTGTTGGGACCGGATTATTTTTCCTGTGCACCTTGCAAATCATAATATTTTTAAACGAAAATTTATAGGATCCACCGTGAATATGTATAAGTTTTTCTTTTTTTGAAACTTGAAAATGTGATTTTTGAATCATTTGAGAAAACGGGACCCGATGCCCCCGTCCTCCATAAATTCGCACCCGGAAAGAATAACTTTACACTTATCTCTTCACACCATATTTCAGCGGCATAACACAAACGACAGCTGGCAAAAGCGTGAATGAAGCGTCGAGCTGTTACCGAAGGGTTAAGGTGTTGCGTCACATATAGTCTTAATTAATTACCTATGTAATTAATTAAACCAACCACACATCGCACAACAACTCATCCTTCATGTTCGAGTAGCTGTAGCTCACCATCATTCGTACTTTAAAAGACGACATGGCATTTCAAATAAGCACAATGGCATTTGACTGAACACCTGCCAGGCGTGGTGTCCGCCATGAAGGTCGTCGACAGGGGGGCGGAGTGTGCCTGGATACAAACGGCTCCAGGGTGGACAAGTCCATCGTAAAAGCAAGCGGGCACGGTGCTGGTTGCGGACGTCCGACAATGCCTCTATGGCGATCGGAGAGGTACATTAGCGACGGCGGACGTGCTGGATGCAGATGCAGATGCAAAGCACGAGGGAGATGGGGCATAGTGGAAGGAAATGGGACCGGGATGGGGGACTGGGTGGGCCGGGGTGTCATACTTCTACGTGTCTGTTGACAGGGCCGGTCCTGAGATTTTAGGGGCCCGGGGCGAAACTAAATTTTGGGGCCCTTAATAATAAATCAATACATGTATATATAAAAAATGTTTTTGGTGAACACTTGATATTTGTGTTATTGTGATCTTACAAGTATCCCTATATATATAGAAAATATATGAATGTCGTTATCAAAAGACATCTTTGGAAATACGAAGGCATGTTAATTATCAAGGTTACTAGAACGATGGAGCATAGTTATATGGTTTCAGATACAGAAGGTTCGAAGACAATGACTCCATGAATAGTGCTAAAAGAAATTTGATCAAAAAGCATAGTTGTTCTTGGACTGCTTAATGGTAAGATTATTATTCTATAAATAGCAGTGTCCAAGAAATTAAGATTAGAGGAGCAAATAAATAAAAATGATATGCAAAATATTCTTCATAGACTAGAAATCAAATCTGCAACCATGAAAAGTTACTCCTACTAGTTGTGCAAATTTATTGTGCCATCCTATAATTCAACCCAAAACTACTTGTCACGATTTGCATCCAGAACATCATCCTGTTCTTAATCTATTTGAGATCTACACCCTAAAATCCCTGTTCCCAAACAGTAGAAGCATATCGGTCAGTGATACGTACAGCGGAAGACATTGACCTGGCAGACAACGCTCAGATCCACAAACTACACGCTGTGCACCGCCGGCTCCGACGCGCAGCCATGTGTCTTTGGGTCTCCTTCTCGAGCAAGCGTTAGGTTAATTGTGGCAATCTCATAGCTAGGCAAAAAGGGCAACACGTGCTAGTGGAATGTGCCCTGACTCCTAGCCCCCGATCCTGACCAACGGTCCAGCTTTATTTAAGGGGATTAGACACTCCAGATAAATCAACGTAGCTATTACTTCTTGGGCTAGGTGGAGCGATCCAGTATAGGCCCAACTACCTTGGGCATTCAGCGATCTGAGAAGAATGAAAGCACTACGTGCCCTCGGCTGCATTTTCTCCACACACACACAAAAAAAACGTGCGCTTGGCTGCACTGCGTGCGTACGCTACAGGCTATACGTACGTACCTGGGAGGGGCCCCTCGATCGTGGGGGCCCGGGGCGGTCGCCCCCCCCCCCCCCCCCCCCACGCCCCCCCCGCCCCCCCCCCCCCCCCCCGGACCGGCCCTGTCTGTTGAAAACGTGTCCGAACCGCGTCGCGGACGATACATGTCCATGTTGGATGGTTTACGCGGTTCAGACAACACTGTCCAAATGGATGCGGACGGTTTGAGGATCGGCGTTGGGCATGCCTTAAATCAGAGGTTCATGTGAATATATTCCAAAATGCCCGCAAAATTCTTGGCAGATTTGCATGCAATCCATAAAATCCATTTTTATTATAGCATTTTATTTTATCTAGACATAAAATGGAACATTACACGGTAATGCTCATATGAAACAGCAACAGTCCATGAAGTTGGGCGGCATGACCTCCCCTCCCCTGTGGTATCCTTGCTGCTTGCAGTAGTTGCTGCATTCAGGCCGGGAAAAACACTGCCCATATTCCGATGCGTCTCTTGCATCTACAAGCGAGATTTATTTGGTGAGCATTCACGCTATCACTTCGATGGTCTTGAAAGGTCCCGAATTTAACTGGAAACACTTAGCCATGTCTATGGCACAGGGAATTCTTAGGAAAAAGGTTCAAGCTATGCAGGAATCTCGAGAAAATAGAGGGACTTACAGGCAGAGCAAAGGAGGGCAAGCATGGCTACAATGACGAGAAGGATCTTGCACAGGATGGAAGAAAACGTCGTTGCCATCTCTCTGTTTGTCTGATGCTACTTGAAGTCTTCCAATCTACTATTTTTTTACAGAGAAAATGGTTTCTATGTTGGCTTAGTTGAAGTCGTCTGAAGATTCACACGCACATATATATATATATATATATATATATATATATATATATATAGATATATATAGTGACGGAGAATGAGTTATCTTAGAACTGAAGCTTCTGTACTGTTTAATGCTAATTATTTAGTGTGATTAATGTTGTGTAAAGATATGCATGATATCAATAAATAAGGCTCTAGGAAGGGGCGGCCGCTCGCGCTAGCCACGTCGATGTTTTTTACTGTGTCAAGGGATAGAAAAAACGTTGCTGGATAGTACCTCCCTCGGATACACCCTGTAAAGAAAAAATACTCCCTCAGATACACCCTGCAAGGTCATTATAAAAAATACATTTTGCATATGTACAAAGCCAGTAACAATAATCGAGACAAAAATTAATGGTGTTTCCTCGTACATGCAACTTGTTTAATACTACACTTGCATGCATGTAATCATAATAACACTGTGCTACTTCCTTTTCATTCCTTCCTTGCATGCATGCGGGTGTATTAATGATTCCGGTTAACGAAAAAAAAGTTGGCTTGGAAACCAGTCATTAAATTTATGTTGATACCTATAATTTGAGTTTGTGGCCTTGTATAAAAGAATGGGGGGAGTACCTTCCTAGATAGAGAATGTTTATTGCTATAGTGGGTGCCGGTCAGTCCGGACGTTTGAGGTCGATTTGAGTGTTCATCTGAATGTTTTTTTTAACCGGTCAATGACGGGGCTATCTACCCGGACATTGAAAGGTATTTGAGGGGCCGGGCTGTAGATGCTCTCTTACTTTGTGGCTACATGCAAAAGAGGTAAAAGAACATATCCTCTAGGAATCTGATTGATTACACAAGAGTGTCTAGTGAATACGTGAAGTACACACACAAAAAAGGTGTAGTCGACAGGATTCAAACCTAGAGCACAAAAAAAGTATGATCGGCTATCAACCCGGGCGTTTGAGGTGTCTGTCTGAATGTGTTTTTTACCGGGTAAATGACGGGTCGTCTACTCGGACATTGAAAGATGTTTGAGGCGCCGGATTGTAGATGTTGTCTTACTTTGTGGCTACAGGCAAAAGAGGTATTCCCTCTCTCTCAGTTTACAGGGCGTGCGTGTATCCTTAAGTCGTCAATTTGACCAATCTAATACAAGTCATATATTATAAAAAATATATCAATATAAACCGTATAATTTTTGTGTTATATAGTTTATATTAGGATGATAAAAGTGGCAATCTAGGAATACGCGTAGGACTTATAAACTGAAAGAAAATGAGTACGAAAAATATAACCTCCAGGAATATGATTGATTACAAAAATAAAAAATGAGACCAATTCAAAAGTTAACCCTCGTTGGCATTTTTAGCCAACGGTCGACGCTCCGTCCTCAACATGATTGATTACACGAGAGTGTAGTGAATGCGCACACACAAAAAAGGCGTAGTCTATTTCGCAAAAAAAAAAGGACGCAGTCTGCAGGATGCGAACTTGAAGCGCAGAAAAAAAAAGGCGTGGTCGGCAGGATTCGAACCTGCGCGGGCAAAGCCCACATG
Source organism: Triticum urartu (assembly GCF_003073215.2). Taxonomy (NCBI): domain Eukaryota; kingdom Viridiplantae; phylum Streptophyta; class Magnoliopsida; order Poales; family Poaceae; genus Triticum; species Triticum urartu. The sequence continues at coordinate 47,104,387 of NC_053024.1, forward strand.
ATTTCTAGTCATGCCCGATAACCACTCCGGCACGACCACTCCATGTGACAAATTTATTTTTGATCCCTAGATACTAGCAACATACCAGAAGCTAAGTAGATAGTAATATCACCCAAATGGGATTATGATATTCTGCAAGATGAGTACTGCAGGTAGCATCGAGTATGTGGGGTATTGCACCTGCCGTATATTGTCCTCTTCCTTTGTTGATGAAGCGAGAACCCGGCACCTGTCAATGCACACCGTGGGCATGCATGCATGCATTCTATATATTCCTTTTCTAGTCTTTCTCTTTTGATGTCGCAAAGTTGAAACCAAGAAATATCTGTTACGTTCCTGATGTTTCCGAACACTTTCAATAAAACCCTCTCGTAGAAGTATTTTAACAATGTTTTCGGTAATATTTGTAGATACTACTCGAACTGTTCCTTTTATGCACAAGGAAGGAGGAAGAGACTGCATAAGAGCATCCCTGACTAAATCATTCTGCGGGAACGGGACAGACAGGCAGACACCGGTCAAGGGATGGCTCCGTCGCACCAACCATGCGCGTGGGCGTGGCACCCCATTGCATAAGAGCATCTCCAAAATGAGAGACTTCAGCATAAGTTCAGGGCGATGATCTGCGCGTCCGTACAGGAAGACATGGAGATGAAGTGTGATGCCACTGAAGCTGGATCATCTTCTCCCCTCGAAGCTTCTTTATTTTCATCTAGGTTACTGTCGCAGCCCGTTTTCATTTGTCGCCTCTGATGTTCTCCGACGTGAGCATTGGGTTTAAACCTCGTTATGAAAGTTTTTGTTGGTGCCACCGGGTTTTCGCCCCATGCGTGGCAGATATCCGATTGCGAGCATTTGCAGTGGGTTTTACGAAGTCGTGCTTTGAACCCGTTTCTTCCATTTCATGTCTCCCGAACCTTTCTTGGACCAGCGTTGTATTTCCGTTATGTTTATAATAATGAAAAGGGGATTAGCCCGGATAGATAAATATATAGTTGGTTTGATTTAGGATCAAAATTTATTTCCAAAATGCACGTCTTGTTCATTGAAATAGAGGGAGTGCTAGTCTAGTGCCAAGGCTAAACATATGCTCCTGCACATGCAGGAGTAGTAACGATTAGAGTTTTGCTGTGAGATTTTGCTTGCGCGTGCCTGTCATTGTCGCCGTCAGGATCAATCAGGATCCTCACACCGTGTTTCCAGTTAACTAGTATTATTGAAGAGAAGGAAAGAAAATTATGGCATGCATTGCATCGCCGGACAGAGCCAGCAATGAGCGGAAACCTGCCAGAGCCATTTGCTGGCAGACGCATGAAGCAGGCTATCCTATCAGAGTTGTATTCTTCAGGGAAAAAGAGCGCAACGACAAGTTCCCAGTTTGCGTAACAAATCATGCATGCATGCATGCACAGTAGTGGAATACGACCGCATTTCCATAGTAGATTTGTTAAGGTCGTGCCGTGTATGAATGTGTTTGTCATCTGAGTGATGAGTGAAGACAACCCAAACGATGCCAACCTATCCTATGCTTGCTCGTGACTTGTCCGCGAAAAATGAGACTAGTGGCTACTACTTGTACGAATGCCAAACATATGCAGGAGTAACCAGCCATTATATATAGTTTGTCGAGAGATTTTCTAGAGAAAAAGTTTGTCTCTGCGAGATACTAGTATTGCTTTCATTTCAGGTAGGAGTACTCCACGTTTGCACTGTTTGCAGACGTACGTATATAATCAACTAGCTGTCATAATCATGGAGGAATCTCCAGAGCAATCCTCGCACTGTGCTCTTGTTAATGAAGCCCGCGTCGGCGCCTGATAGAGTCAGGCATGTGCAGAACCATGCGCTTTTTTTCTTCCGGTAAGCCAGGCGTAATAAGTGGAGTTTGTTGTGCATTTTGCTTCCAAGCACTCCCTCTGCTGCACTGTTAATTTGCAGACATCTGTGGTGTTAACCAGCTGTGCAGAATCACTGTGGTGTTAATCATGTTGCCTGCGACAGAATCTGCAGGAGGCATTTGCTGGCAGAAGCATGAAGCAGACGGGCAGCGGAGCTGCAGAAATATGTGTGCCAATGACCGAATCTTATCAAATTCATCAATGTAATAGTACAATATGAATTTTTTTGGTATACAGTTTGTGTTTTGCCAGTTGAAAGAAAAAACACGAGAGGGTTAGGTAACCTGAGCAGAGGAAGTAAAACAGTAGACGGCACTCCGCGCATGATTCAGTTCAAATTTCCCGCCTGATCCGATCGGAAATGGAGCGCTGGTAAGACAGGCATGGCAATTGAAGGGCCGTCCTCGAATGATCTCCCTTGCATTCATTTTGGTTCATGTTGCAAATTCAGCAGTACTTGATGGTACAATTATGTGTTACCAGGTGAGATCCACGCGTACTGGTACCATCCATCAATCCATTATTACTTGATTCACTCACTACTGCCGAGTATAATTAGGAGTTATCGGTACTCCCTCCGGTCTTTTTTAGTCTGCATGTAAGTTTTGTCGAAAGTCAAACTATCTCTACTTTGATCAAATTTATAGGAAAAAATATAAACATTCATAATGCCAAATTAATATTGCTAGATTCCTTATGAAATGTGGTTTATATATATATATATATATATATATATATATATATATATATATATATATTATATATGAAATGTTGATATTTTTTAATATAAATGTTCTGCTGTGCTTTTTAAGGTTGATTTCGAAAAAGCTTACGATAAAATTAACTGAAGTTTCATGCTTGATGTCCTAAAAATGAAAGGCTTCCCTGAACGTTTTGTCCAGTGGACAAAAGATGTCATTAGTAATGGAAAGGTTGCCATCACTATTAATGATGTTATTGGCTCGTATTTTGTTACCAGGAAGGGTTTGAGGCAAGGGGATCCGTTTTCCCCCTTGCTTTTCAATTTGGCGGCTGATGTTCTTGCTACCCTGGTGCAAAGGGCGCAAAAACAAGGATTTATCAAGGGAGTGTTGCCTAGGTTGTATTCAGGAGGTCTAAATATTTTGCAATATGCGGATGATACTATTTTCTGTTTTGAAGATGACCTTGAGGGGGCTAGGAACCTCAAGATAATTCTATGTGTTTTTGAGCATTTGACCGGTCTGAAGATTAATTTTTTAAAAAGTGAAATTTTCTGTTTCGGTGAAGCTTTGGAGAAACAAGCTGACTACGCCGGCATTTTTACTTGTGCTATTGGGGGCTTCCCTTTTAAGTATTTAGGTCTTCCCCTACATTATAAAAAGCTTTGTAATGCTGACTGGAAGCCAGCGGAAGAAAAAGTAGAGAAAGGAGCTGCATCATGGCAGGGGGCTCTTTTTATCTATGGGTGGTAGGCTTATCTGTACTGAAACTTGCTTGAGTAACGTCATTAGTCATTTACTTAACTTTTTCCGTCTACCAAAGGGAGTAGGCAAAAGAATCGACTTCTTTCGAGCTCGGGTGCTTTGGCAAGAGAAAGAGGGGGTTAGGAAGTTTCATTTAGTTAACTGGCTTGATGTCTGTCAACCTAGAGACCAAGGGGGGTTGGGTGTTACTAATCTGGATATCAAGAATATTAGTCTTTTGTGTAAATGGCTCTGGAAACTTGAGAATGAAGATGGGGATTGGCAGGAGATGATTAGAGCAAAGTATTTGAAGAGGAAAACTTTGTCTCAATGTGAGTCATCTTCTGCCAACTCTCATTTCTGGAATGGTATCATGAGTGTTAAAGATATCTTTTACAAATGTTGTCAGAGAATTGTTGGAGATGGGTGTAAAACTAGATTTTGGGAAGATGCTTGGATCCACAACAAGCCTCTCTGTCAACTTTTTCCTCGCTTGTACAAACTTACTTTCCATCAAAACATCACGGTTGCTAAAGCATTTGAACAAGATTTTAACTGCATTAGATTTAGGAGATGTTTATATGGGGAGACATTGGATATGTGGAATAAACTTCTAGATATGTGCAGTCAGGTTGTTCTGAGTGAGGAACCTGACAAAGTCAAATGGCTTTTGACCAGCTCTGGCCAATTCTCTGTTAAATCTCTTTATCAATATATTATTGCTAGGAGAGTAGTGTTCCCTTTTAAGCTTCTGTGGAAACTGAAGGTACCTTTGAAAATTAAGGCTTTTATTTGGTTAGTTATCAAAGGGAGGATCCTGACCAAGGACAATTTGTGTAAAAAAGGCTGGAAAGGCACCAACAAATGTGAATTTTGTGATGCCAATGAATGTATTGACCATCTGTTTTTCACTTGCTCTTTTGCTCGGTTTCTTTGGAATGTAGTTGGGAGTGCTTTGGGAAATCCCCAAACACCCCTGTCATTCTTTGACTTTTGCCAGAATTGGCTTCCTAAGTATACTGGGAGAAAGATAGAGTGGTTATAGCTATTGGTACGGCTGCTTTATTATGGTCGATCTGGAAAACAAGAAATAAATCTTGCTTTCAAAGTTCTTTACCTAAAGATCCTACTGATATTATCTTCTCCTTATGTTCTGTGTTGGATTCGTGGGGTGTGCTACAGAAAAGAGGAGTGCAAAAAACTCTTAAGGAAGTGACCAAGAGGCTGGCCCAGATAGCGAGGGACGTCTGCAAGCGTGCTTACGGCTGGGGGCCTGCTGTACGGAGGCTCTGTTGATCAAGTGGTGATAGATGTAGCATTTGCGATGATCTCTCTTGTTCTTTTGCTATAGCACCCTGTAGGTGCAGAGTTTGGTATCTCAGGTTGTAGTGAGTTATTTCACCTGATGCAAAAATGAAGTTTTTTGTTGATGAGCTTCAAGTTGTTGTAGCATCCTGTAGGTGCAGATGAAGTGCCTCAAGATGTAGGAGTAGTTTTTTTTCATGATGCATATGTTAGGCATCGAAAGAAGTTAAGTCTGTATGAAACTTGATTCGTATGCTGTGACTCCATTTTCGTAATGAAAATGGGGGCCGTGTGGCCCCTCTTAATCAAAAAAAATATTTTTTAATATAAATTTGGTCAAACTTTACAAAGTTTGACTTGACACAAACCTAATATGTAGAATAAGAAGGACTACAGGGAGTAGGTGTGATTTCGTTTATTCAGTGGTGTTAGTTCCACATATATCTGCAGTCCCTGCCTGCCCCCATTTATTCATCATTAGCAATATTTGTTTGGTTGGGGTAAATGGCTGGGCAGTACCAACAAGAAAGAAAGGCAACACTATCTGGCCCACGAGGACTTTAAGAACAGATTCAGCACCAAGTATAGAGAAGAAGAGATTCTGCCCGCATTGTTTGCATGCAGTTGCGGACACGATCAAGTGTCAGTCAGGATGAATCCGCAAGCTCGAGCTATCCACGCACTGTGTTTGTTGTCGGTTATCATACAGAGTATTCATACTAGTCCTACTACCACGCGTTGCCTGACAAGGTCAGCCGCGAGCAGAATCTCGCTGCATGAGCCGTTTGCTGGCAGGCAGAGGCAGGGCATGAAGCAGGGTATGCATGGTAGCAGAGCTTCAGAAAGAGATGCAGATATGGTTGTTGGTACGAGCCTGCATTCAATATTCCTCCTTCTCCTTGAGCAATAACTAGTGTACATACAGACAGTTGTTGGCTACACTACATGTTTGGAAGGACCGTTGGCCGTTGGTGCAACGGTGGTAGGCGACGCGCCGAATTCAATCCAAAGCTCCCGCCGATGCGATCCGCTCCGATCGCATCGCGCGCTCTGGAAGATGGAGATGAGATGGAGCGGTGGCAGAGACAGGCAGGGCATTCAAGGTTGAGGCTCTCCTCCAACGATCTCCCCTGCCTCTGCCTGCATTCTCATCTCATTCATTGATCCATTCATGTTGCGGATTCAGTTGGATCCATCTCAATTGGTATTAGCACATACCCCCTCCTTTCCGGTTTATAGGGGTTATCTCAAAATTTTAGTTTTTTCATTTTATAAGGCTTAATTTGGTTGTTTCTCATCACATGTTCAGATTTTAATTAGTACATGTAGTACGTGTCTACGTACATGTGGTTTTCATTTCCTTTCAGTGGAGGAGACTGCTTTTGAATTAGCAGAGGTTCCAGCATGGATCATGGAGAATCAGTCTCTCCGTGCGTGCCGCCGTGCTGTCGATCTTGGTGAGGCTGGATATCGTTTCGTTGCACATGAATTCTAGTGGCCAGGCGTTGTTGTTAGCCTTGCCCGTGGTGAGTGCGGTGCGGTGCGGTGGTTGGAGCACGCGTGCAAGCTAGTAATCTACTCTGTCAGCTCGGTCCTGCACCACTCTGTCCGCGAGGGTGTTTCATTTAGACGTAGTTATAATGGGAATAACTTAGCTAGTAATATAGCACACTTTAAGAATTTTTTTATGTGACAAGTAATTAATAAGAGGTGGTAACATAACATATTACTGTAACATAGTAGTACTTTCCAAAATAAGATAAATCTACAAGCTAATAAATGAAGCCATCTAATATACTAGTACTATGGATTATGTTACTTTACATTAGATGATAACTTAGGCTAGTAATTATATGCATGCATATGACACTAGCCTAAGTTACTCCCACTGTATGCATAGTAATAGTGTACTACTAGAGTCTGTTTGGTAAACACTTGGGCAAGGACATGGGAGTTTGCACAAGGGTGTTTATGAAGGGATTAGGCATGGGAAGTAGATTTTTACTCCCATTCCCTTGTTTGGCATATGATGGGAATTGGCGTGGGATAAAACTCTCCTCACGAATTAACAGGGTACCCCCTGGGAAGAAATCGGTGAGAATTGGCTTCCCCAACTCCCAGTCCCCTTCCCACTTAAACTCCCATTCCCTCTAATCAAACAGTGGATTTTTAATCTCCTTATCCCTCAACTCCTATTCCCCATCTCTAATTCCCCTGAACCAAACACGCTGTAGGTGTATTTTTCTACTACTAATTTGTTTGACGGGCATCATAGTAACGACCACGTACTTACGGCCTCATCTCATGCGAGCTTCCTGAGGCAGCTTCCATTCATTCATTTCATGGGCTCATGGCCATGGTGTGAACCATGGAGTTTAGTTACTGCACAGCGGCTCCATGTCCATGGACTGACGGCACTTCTCTCGTTCAACTTCCAACAGGACACATCGCAAGCACGCAGGCGAGGTCCCCTTCAACTTCTCAACTTCAACTTCAAGTTGAAGCGTGGCGTGCCACCATGCATCGTCCTTGTCAAGCAGGCTTAATGCTGCCATTAACTCTCTCCTTCCTTTCTCGCTGCCATCCTCCTCCCTCCCTCCGCCATAAATCCCCGCTCCCGTCTCCATGGACCTCTTGCCATCGTCAACAACCTAGAGCAGAGCAGAGCAGAGCAGAGGCTCCATCCATGGACGCCCACTCTCTTCTTGCCAACTTTTGATCTTCACTTCTCACCCTCCAACTGAACTGTAGCCGCCGTGATGGAGGAGCCAACACATACACCACCGCGCAACAAGGCCAAGAAGGAGATCAAGTCGCCGCCGCCGCCGCCCCTCACGATGAGCTCGCTCTCGCTGCAGCGCAAGAAGCTCGGCTCCCACTTCCTCGAGAGCGACGAGCGCCGCCGCTTCTACGGCGCGTCCGCTGCGATCGGCACGACGCCGCTGGACATCCGGGGCGCGCCGATCCCGGAGCGCGACCTCGCGCGCACGGGCGGCTGGGTGGCCGCCTTCTTCATCTTCGGCAACGAGACGGCGGAGCGGATGGCCTACTACGGCCTCAGCGTCAACATGGTGGTCTTCATGTTCAAGGTCATGCACCTCCCCTTCGCCGCCTCCGCCAACGCCGTCAACAACTTCCTCGGCATCTCCCAGGCCTCCTCCGTGCTCGGCGGCTTCCTCGCCGACGCCTACCTGGGCCGCTACTGGACCATCGCCGCCTTCACCACGCTCTACCTGCTGGGCCTCATCGCGCTCACGCTCTGCGCCACGCTGCCCGCGCTCGCGCCGGCGCAGGACGGGTGCGACAAGCTCGCCATGCTGCTCGGCGGCTGCGCGCCGGCCCAGCGGTGGCAGATGGCCTACCTCTACACGGCGCTCTACGTCACGGCGTTCGGCGCCGCGGGGATCCGGCCCTGCGTGTCCTCGTTCGGCGCCGACCAGTTCGACGACCGGAGCGCGGGCTACAAGGGCCGGCTCGACCGCTTCTTCAACCTCTTCTACCTCGCCGTCACGGTGGGCGCCATCGCCGCCTTCACGCTGGTGGTGTACATCCAGATGCACCGCGGCTGGGCGGCCGCGTTCGGCGCGCTGGCGCTGGCCATGGGCGCCTCCAACGCGCTCTTCTTCGCCGGCACGCCGCTGTACCGGCACAAGGCGCCCGGGGGCAGCCCGCTGACCAGGGTGGCGCAGGTGCTCGTGGCCGCCTTCCGGAAGCGGAACGCCGACTTCGGCGACGGCGGCTACGTGGGGCTGTACGAGGTGGCCGGGGCCAAGTCGGCGATCCGCGGCAGCGGCAAGATCGAGCACACGGACGACTTCCGGTGGCTGGACAAGGCGGCGCTCCGGCTCGACGACGACGGCGAGGAAGAGGAGCAGGAGGAGGACCCGTGGCGGCTGTGCACGGTGACGCAGGTGGAGGAGGTGAAGATCCTGGTGCGGCTGCTGCCGGTGCCGGCGTGCACGGTGATGCTGAGCGTGGTGCTGACCGAGTTCCTGACGCTGTCGGTGCAGCAGGCGTACACGCTCAACACCGGGCTCCTCGCCGGCGCCGTGCGCCTCCCGGTGACGTGCATGCCGGTGTTCCCCTGCCTGGCCATCTTCCTGGTGCTGGCGCTCTACTACCAGACCTTCGCGCCGCTGGCCCGCCGGATCACCGGCCACCCGCACGGCGCGTCGCAGCTGCAGCGGGTCGGGCTGGGGCTCGTCTTCTCCATCCTCTCCGTGGCCTGGGCCGGCGCCTTCGAGCGGTACCGGCGGCGGTACGCGGTGGAGCACGGGTACCTGGGCCTGTTCCTGACGCCGATGCCGGGGCTGAGCGCCTACTGGCTGCTCATCCAGTACTGCCTCATCGGGGTCGCCGAGGTGTTCTGCCTCGTGGGGCTCATCGAGTTCCTCTACCAGGAGGCGCCCGACGCGATGCGCAGCGTGGGGTCGGCCTACGCGGCCGTCGCCGGCGGGATGGGCTGCTTCATGGCCACAGCACTCAACAACGCCGTCGACGCGGCCACCGGCGACGCCGTGAACGGCAGGCCGTCGTGGCTGGCGCAGAACATCAACGTCGGGAGGTTCGACTACCTCTACTGGCTGCTCGCCGTGCTCAGCACGCTCAACTTCGCCGTCTTCCTCTACTTCGCCAGCATCTACAAGTACAGAACGCCGCCGCCGACCACCGCCGGCACCAACGGCAGCAGCAAGGGGGAGGTCTCGGTGGTGTCCGACCACAAGTGAAGTGAATGAATGAAATACTTGAACAGAACCTAGTTTTTTCGCAACCAAATTTCACTTGGATTGGATTGTGATTGTGGACTAATTTCAACGAGTACACAATTTGATCATCATTTTCAGATGACAGAGCACAGCGCAGCAGCAGCCCACATTAGTGAAAAATCATTGTAATGCCGTTGGGTTTAGAACTAACACAAGTTATCTCAGCTAGAACTACTTGCCACTATATACAATTAAGATAATGATCTCACCATCAACAAAAAAGATACTGCAAATCTTGACAATTGATCTAAAATTAATGAACCACTCTTGATTGAAATCCGATATCACCCCAGCTTTGATTGTCTTCTCAAAGATGAACATTCGCAGCCAAAACTGAAACGGAAAGAAAAACAAAGATCAGGGTTTCGTGATGCAACTCAAGCCAAACAAAATCTGCTCAACTGAATATCTGCGGCCAAACTAGGCATCAATAGCATGTACGATACAAGCAAGGAGTCAATCTGGTAGGTGGATGAGTTTTGTTTCGTTTTGTTTCCAAAACACGATAATTTCAACCAATCTGGTAGGTGTTCTGATTCCAGCAGGCATGCCACCAGTTTCAATGACCAGGAATTACCAATCTAAGAGCATTACTAGTAGAACCCTCAAACCCTCAAACCCTCACTAGCGTTTTAAGGGTCCAAAAATTGATCTTTTTGTGCACTTTTACAGGTTGAAAAACAGGGGCAAAGATTAGAACCCTCAAACCCAACCCTTATAACGGAATATTCCCCATGAACGACGTTGTCGTTGCGCGCGGGAGGTCGACGGGGCGGCCGCCGGCGACGGGGGCGACTAGCAGCGGCGGTCGCGGGCGTGGACGCGGGAGTTGGGAGGATTTTTCCCTCCCGCGCGAGTATAACCGCCAAATGAGGGTTGGGATAGGTTTTGCTCCCCAACCCTTACCTTTGAGGATTGAGAGAGGGTTTGAGGGTTGGACCTTTAAAAAAAATTGAGGGTTTGAGGGTTAAGGGGTTCTAGTCTACGGCTTTTTTTCGACGAAAACTGTAAAAAAACAGTTATTTTTAGAGGTTTGAGGGTTTGAGGGCTCTACTAGTAATGCTCTAAACATGACTCTTGGATAAGAAGTTAACAGAGAAACAATTTTTATTTAAACAGCTGTTCAGTATGAAGAAGGAATGTTCAGTCATTCCAGTTCATGTGAAACTGATCCTCCTTTTAATGTTTGGTAAAAATATGCACATGGGGGGAATATGATGACTAGAAGGAACACTGCAGGAAAACCTGATTGTGTGACCTTGGCTCAGCATAAAAAGGACACGAAACAAAGAAGAAAATCCATACCTCGACGGTGAACCCAAAGAGACCACTGAAGACATAAGAATCATCATCTTTAAACTGCCGACTGTTCAGTGTTCATTGGTCATTCCTCAATTGCTTCAACCTTGCTGCAACCTGCCTCATTGATAGCCGAACCGCTAGTGACTCTGAGGTGCACGATATAGCGATCTTTAGCATCTCAGTCAATCTGTCCTTTGGCGATGTATCCCATAGTCCCGGAGAGAAGAATTCACTGGTGCGCTCTTCCTGCATCAGCATCCTTCCCCATGCTACGATCGTAAAACCATCGCCAAACTGTGAGAACGAGGGATCCAAGGACCTCTTGCCTGACATCAACTCTAGAAGAACAACTCCAAAACTGTAAACGTCAGACTTGTCGGAGACTCTGCAGGTGGTCGCATATTCAGGTGCAACATAGCCAAAGGTCCCAGCAACATCAGTTGTGGCGTGTGTTTGTGTAACTTCCATCAATCTCGCCAAACCAAAATCTGACAAGTACGCATTCAGATCCTCATCCAGCAGAATATTGCTAGGCTTGATGTCTCGGTGAATGATCCGAGGTGTGCAGGAGCCGTGAAGGAAAGCCAGGGCCTGTGCAACATCCATGGCTATGGTGTAAACCTCAGCCCAGGACACTTGTCTGCTACCCATCTCATGTATAAAGCTCTCAAGGTTGCCACCGGGGAGATAGTTGTAGATCAGGAAAGTGTCCGATTCTCCAATGTGGTACCCAATAAGTGTAACGAGATTCTTGTGCCGAATTCTTCCAAGAGTTGCGATTTCTGCATCAAACTGCTGGAGACCTTGGAAACGCCCCATGGCTAGCCTCTTCACTGCTACAAGATAACCAGGAGCCAGCTCAGCCTTGTAGGTAGCACCAAAACCACCAGTACCAATCAGGTTCTGGATACTGAAGTTACTTGTTGCTTGGATAATGCTGTCATAGTTAATCTCAGCAGGAGCATCAGCAAATGTTACTACCGCTTTCTTCTTAAAATTTTCAATTTTTGCTCTTTTCCTTCTCTCACACACAAAGAAGAGGAGGACTGCAACAACAAAAGACACTAGAGCAGTTGCAGACGCAGCTATAATTACCACCAGATACTTGGATTTGGTCATGTGGCCACCCAATCTTTGAGTCCATTTCTGGTGATTGGTTGATACTGATGATGGTGCAGATGCATTTGGACCCAGACACCGGGACAGCAGGGGATTGCCAACAAAGAAACCGCAGTCAGCAGAGTGCCTTAGATAGGGAATGTCACCTGATAGGTTGTTGAACGAGACATCAAACACCGACAGTTGAGCCAGTTCACTGAAACTGGGAGGGATGCTTCCTGAGAGCCTGTTGTGGTCAAGCATCACTACTTTAAGGCTTGATGCATCAGCTAAATGTGATGGCAGGATACCTGCCACAGAATTTTTTGATAAATCCAGAACCTCCAGAGCAGCCAAATCACCAAACCGCACAGGGACCTCGCCTGATAAATTGTTTGTACTCAAGACCAGGACACGCAGCAAATGCAGGTCACCAATTCCAGGAGATATTGACCCATTGAACTTGTTGTAGCCAGCCTCGAAACTTTGAAGAGATGTACAGCTTGACAGCATATCGAGACTGCCCGACAACCGATTGCCACTCAAATTGACTGCTACCCCATTTGCACCCTTGCAGAACCCGAAAAACCCACCAGAAAGCGTGCTGTTGAACATATTGCTGTTGAGCAGCAAGCCATAGGAGTAATTTCCAACCAGATGCAAGTTAAGAGATGGTAACGCCCCGCTAAAGCCATTGTTGCTGAAATCATGGAGAGCAGCATTGCTAATGTCCCCAAGCACAGACCCAAAAGGGTTACCGATCAACGCAAGCCCAACCAATCCCTCATAGTACTGAATTACAACATCATCACCGATCAAACGGCTTGAGCATTTGCCCTCAACGGGCGAAAGGAGCGGCCCTGACAGTAAGTTCTGGCTGACATTGAGGTACTGCATACACCCTATCCTCAACTCAGCAGGCATGGAACCCTGCAAGCTGTTGGAGCTCAGATCAAGAAATGCCAAGTCCCCACACTCCCCAAGCCATTTGGGCACTGGACCACCAATATAGTTCTGCCCAAGGTTGACCGCCCGGAGGCGGCAGGAACCGTTCCTGTACCTCGGCAGCCGGCCGTCGAAGTTGGCCCTTGGTGCCCAGAGAACCTCCAGCGCTGGGTTGGTGACCACCTCCGGAGGTAGCCCGCCGAGGAAGGCGTTGAACTCCGGCTGGTCCCCGGCAGACGAAGTGAGGTTGGTGAGCACGAGCACGGCGAGGTCCCGGCAGTTGCCGAGCTCCGGGGGGATCCTGTCGGTGAGGCTGTTGCGGGAGACGTCGAGGACGCGGAGGGCGGCGAGGCGGCCGAGGGCGCGCGGGAGGGCGCCCTCGAGGACGTTGCGGGAGACGTCGAGGACGCGGAGGCCGCGGCATTGGTCCACCGCGGAGGGGATTTCGCCGACGAGGAAGTTGCCGGCGAGGCGGAGGTGGGCGAGCGCGGGGCAGGGCGGCGAGGAGGAGGAGGAGGAGTTGGAGGAGGGCGGGAAGGGTATGGGCCCCGAGAGGCGGTTGGAGGTGAGGTTGAGGGCGCGGAGGGTCGGGGACGCGAGGTAGGCGGCGGGGATGGGGCCGGAGAAGTTGTTGCCGGAGAGGTCGAGGCGGAGGAGGCGCGGCGGGAGGAGGGCGGGGAGGGCGCCGGAGAGCGAGGCCGCGGGGAGGTCGATGGCGGCGACGGCCGAGGAGGCGGGGTGGCAGGTGACCCCGCGCCAATGGCAGTGGTCGGGGTCGGAGGAGGACCAGGAGGAGAGGACGGAGGCGGGGTCGCCGGTGACGGCGCCCTTGAGCGCGAGGAGGGCCGCGTGGTCGCCGGCGGCGGAGGAGGAGGTGGATGCCAGCGGGAGTACGACGAGGAGGAGGAGGACGGGCGGGAGGAGGAGGAGACGGCACGGGACCGCCATGGCGGCGGCGGCGGCGAGGTGGGGAGCGGAAGCGAAAGGGGGGGGGGGGGGGGGGGGGGGGGGGGGTGGGGGGGGTGGGGAGCGGAGTGACTGAGACGTGTGGAGAAAGATGGGCGGTGTGGATTTTGGATTTTGAAATATGTTTTGTTTTGTTTTGCTTTTTCGGGGCGGCCGGATTTTACTCGAACCCCTACGTCTTCATCCGTAACGCTCCCGCCTATGAAGTTTCGTACTCATCCCCCATTTGAAGTGCCCCCTTTTATTCAAATGATCCTTTTGAAATGCTCTTTATTTCTTTTCGATCGCTTCATTTGAAGCACCCCTTTTTCCAAATGTTCCTTTTGAAGTACTCTTTCTTTCTTTCTTTCTTTTTTTTATTCGCAAAAAGAAATATGCTCTTTCTTTTTCACGATCCCGATTTGAAATACCTAGACCATATTTACGGACGATGACAAAACAACAGGTAATAGTCCAAGCTGAAAAAATTATACCAGCCTCCACATTTTTTTTACTCTTTTTTTATTATTTTGAATGATGGAAGGGCATCTAAGGGTCCACACGGCAAGAAACAGCAAGCGATGATACAATGTACTCCTACATAAGGACCTCGAGGGAAACATAGAATTGAAAAGTAGATTATGGCTTTTAAAAGGAGGACTCTAGCGGAAATCCGGTTTGACTCTTGGGAGCATATGCTCCTGTCCACCCAAAATGTTTTTTTGCAAATGTCAAAAATTTTGGAAAAAAAATAGATGCGTTTGTTGTCACACTAAAGCGCTACCTGCAAATTTTTAGGAGGAATGCTTAAGTATTTTGCAAATAAAAACACGTGGAACGACAAATGTTACCTCTAAATATTACACTTATTTTTTTCACCGACGAAGTACCATCATCCCGTTTCGCATGAAAAATGTCAAGCATACTTGTTACACTAACAAAAACATCTAAAAAGAATTATTTACTATTTTTTTGAATTTGCTGTTCATCAGGGAGCATATGCACCCCAGAGCCAAAACAGGCCTCCTGGACTCGATAACATAAGATAGAATCACAATAGGATCCGATGCACCTTCCACTCAAATTCAGGCTCGCCGTCGTTTAGGGACGAACCACTTGACACGAGAAGACCTCTATAGTTGCAACTACACGCCATCTTTGAGCCGAACCAAAGTTGTAACCGCCTCCCTTATTGTAAAAGTACTAAGGTTCTTTCATGAATGATAGAAGGGTCCTAGAGGACCCATCGTTGCATCAAACATAAAACAATGATGCAATGTGGTTTATACAAGGACCCAAGGGCAAAGATAAATTTTCAAAGTAATTTGTGCCTTTTATATGGAGTGCCCTGGATTCTAGTAAAGAATTGGCTGCATTGTAAAATCTTATTCTCCCTCACCCGGTCTCTCTGATGCACTGCCCTCCTGAAAATAAATTTATGTTCGCTCCAACATTTGAAGGTGATCAACCGATAAGGCATGCAGAACCAGGGTAAAAAAACGATTCGTCTTGTAGGTTGGAAGGATACCTCAAAGCAAACCAAAGATTTGAGGTTTTAGTCAAAATCCTCCATGATACAGAAAACACTCCATGTGTAAAAAAAATGAGACCAACCCAAGGGCTAACCCTGGGTTCTACTAGTAAAGAATTGGCTGCATTGTAAAATCTTATTCTCCCTCACTCGGTCTCTCTGATGCACTGCCCTCCTGAAAATAAATTTATGTTTGCTCCAACATTTGAAGGTGATCAACTGATAAGGCATGCAGAACCAGGGTAAAAAACGATCCGTCTTGTAGGTTGGAAGGATACCTCGAAGCAAACCAAAGATTTGAGGTTTTAGTCAAAATCCTCCATGATACAGAAAACACTTCATGTGTAAAAAAAAATGAGACCAACCCAAGGGCTAACCCTGGGTTCTACTAGTAAAGAATTGGCTGCATTGTAAAATCTTATTCTCCCTCACTCGGTCTCTCTGATGCACTGCCCTCCTGAAAATAAATTTATGTTTGCTCCAACATTTGAAGGTGATCAACTGATAAGGCATGCAGAACCAGGGTAAAAAACGACCCGTCTTGTAGGTTGGAAGGATACCTCGAAGCAAACCAAAGATTTGAGGTTTTAGTCAAAATCCTCCATGATACAGAAAACACTCCATGTGTAAAAAAAATGAGACCAACCCAAGGGCTAACCCTGGGTTCTACTAGTAAAGAATTGGTTGCATTGTAAAATCTTATTCTCCCTCACTCGGTCTCTCTGATGCACTGCCCTCTTGAAAATAAATTTATGTTCGCTCCAACATTTGAAGGTGATCAACTGATAAGGCATGCAGAACCAGGGTCAAAAACGATCCGTCTTGTAGGTTGGAAGGATACCTCGAAGCAAACCAAAGATTTGAGGTTTTAGTCGAAATCCCGCATGGTACAAAAAAACACTCCATCTATAACTTGAGATGTTTTTTGACAGTATAATGGACTCTAAAAACGTCTTATAAAAGGTTATGGGGGAAAGCGGATAAACCGAACTCCAGCTCATATGAGCTCGGTGGACAGTAAAATCCGAAAAAGCCCATGCCAACGTTTGACAAACATTGTACATGCTTGCAAATTTTCATCACAAAATAACATTTGTGGAAGTCATGGTATAAAAACAAAATCATGGACTGTTTTTTTTTTTGCCACGAATTCGACGGATATCGTTTCATGATGGGACTTTGCAAGCGTTGAAAAGGTTCGTCTAACGTTGCCGTAAAAAATATCCAATTTTTTCTGTTGGATTTTATTGTTCACTTGAGCTGAGAAGGGCACTTTCGGTTACGCAGAGTATATACAGCGGGTAAAAGGGTAAAACGGATTTTTTTTTTTTTGAAGAAGCAAGTGGCGGAGGTGTGGTTATACAATGGGGTGCGCGGCACGTGCCGCGCCTACGGTTGGCGCGACGGGGCGAGCCCGTGACCGCTGTCTGTCCCCGACCCGTAGAATAATTTAGTGGCCATGCACGCAGACGCGGCCAAGGCATGGGCGGCTGCGGTCAACACGGCGGTCTCCTCCCTCCCTCCCTCCTGCACGCACGCACGCATGCCGCCGATGCGGCTGCAGTGGCAGGCATCAGGTCCTCGCTTCAAGAAGAGAAAAGGACACACGTCGGGCGCAGTATTCAAATGATTCAAAATCTGAGGAGCTTTTTGGGCAGCTAGATACTGCTACAACCTCACAGACTCGATCTCGATGCTACTCATCAGTGTCTCTGGATGCTCTGTCAGTGTCGTTTTTTTATAGAACAGCATCCCATTTTTTGGTCGATGGCTGACTGAATTTCAGATGTTTTGGCTATGGAAGATAGAAAATGGTATCAGCACCAAACAGTGGTCGTGCCGGAGTGGTTATCGGGCATGACTAGAAATCATGTGGGCTTTGCCCGCGCAGGTTCGAATCCTGCCGACCACGTACTTAGTTTCTTTTTTTATTTGGTATTCATTACCGCTCTACACTATTTTCCTCGTAAATCAATCAGCTTTCTACTTCCTTGTAGTGCCAGTTAAATAATTTCTTGTGTTTTCTATTTGGGTTCAAAAAATCTCTACTCCTAAAGAAGAAGTTGATAGGCCACGGGTTTTTTTCACCTCCTCTTTCACCAATTTCTTGTGTTTTCTATTTATTTTTTTTCAAAACGGAGGCAAAAATTGCCTCAACTATTGATTAAGCAGAAAAGAATTGCCCAGTTAATTACGGAAAACCGAGCAAAAACCAGAACAACAAGGGCCAAGCCCACTCCCAAAGACTGAAACACACCAGGTTCGAATCCTGCCGACCACGTACTTAGTTTCTTTTTTTATTTGGTATTCATTACCGCTCTACACTATTTTCCTCGTAAATCAATCAGCTTTCTACTTCCTTGTAGTGCCAGTTAAATAATTTCTTGTGTTTTCTATTTGGGTTCAAAAAATCTCTACTCCTAAAGAAGAAGTTGATAGGCCACGGGTTTTTTTCACCTCCTCTTTCACCAATTTCTTGTGTTTTCTATTTATTTTTTTTCAAAACGGAGGCAAAAATTGCCTCAACTATTGATTAAGCAGAAAAGAATTGCCCAGTTAATTACGGAAAACCGAGCAAAAACCAGAACAACAAGGGCCAAGCCCACTCCCAAAGACTGAAACACACAGGGCAAAGCCCACCCTAATCGACAACATGTCGATCTACGGCCAGACAACGCAGCTCCGACTCTGACAGAGAACTCAGAACCAGGCACGGCTGTCGCCACGGAAGATCGCCGAAAGAGCCACCTGCAGCCAGTCATCGTATACCATAGGCCCCCGCCGCCGCGGCTTCGACTCCACAGCAGCAAACAAACCAAGACAATACCGTGGACACGCCGGAGAAGAGCCGACTATCGCAACCATTGCCGCGTCACCGACATCGCTCCCACCATCATCGTTGTCACAGAAGTCTGGTCGCCACAGTGATTCTCTCGGGGCCGCCACCCTGACATCCACCGCTCTGTCGCGCCCAGCGCAATCAACCGGCACCGCCTTCCGGGGCCGCCGCCCCGACATACCACCGCTCCGCTCGAGCAGCAACGCCGCACAACCCTGCCTGCAGCCCACGCTGCCCGGGGCAACCGCTCGCAGACCACGAACGTCGCACCACATCCGGGGCCGCCGCCCCGACGTAAAGTCAGACCGCCCCCTCTAGGGCGCATCGACCGAGCCGACACCCCTACCGCCCAAGCGGGACAAGGATGCCACCCAACCAATGTCGAGATAGAGCCCCACCTCATAGAGTTGCAACTCACATTGTTCCCGAGATCGCCATCTCGACGCACAATCAGAAACCACTCGGAGCCGCCGCCCCGACGTCCACTGTCCCTGACGACGAATAGATCCGTGCAAACTGCAGTATGTTGACTCTCCAAGGCGATGCCTCAAAGAAGGAAACGACGTAGCCGCCGTCATCACCCGCTTCGACCATCCGAAGCTAGAGGTTTCTCCCGGAGAGTCATGCAATGGAGCGCCACAGCAACGCCTTCAAGAAGGGGAACGACGCCATGGCGCCGCCGTTGCCGGCACCGACCCAAGGTCGGGGCTGGACTTTCGCCCAGAGCTCCACCACACCTCCGAATCCGAGCAGATCCAAAGCACTGCACAGCACACAATCCCCATGGTCGACGTCCACCGGCTCTCAGTGACCTACCAGCCGCAGCACCTCCCGCTTCGTCGGCAGAACCACCACCACTCGACGTGGATCCTTGAAGTAGGAACAAGATCCACGCACAACGACCAATCCGCCGGCAAGACCCGGCAGCGTCAGACCCAACATCCTCCAATCCCCTCTGACGAAGCAGGCCCATGGCACCACTCGAAGTCGCCGCCGAAGGAGCAGCATAGCCCACGAGCGCTGCTAGGCCAGATCCGCCGTGCACGCCCTCGCCTGCACCCGCAACTTCCGCCGCCAAGCCACTGTCGCTCGCCTCCACAGCGGACCGATGATGACCCACAAGTATAGGGGATCTATCGTAGTCCTTTCGATAAGTAAGAGTGTCGAACCTAACGAGGAGCAGAAGGAAATGATAAGCGGTTTTCAGCAAGGTATTCTCTGCAAGTACCGAAATAAGTGGTAACAGATAGTTTTGTGATAAGATAGATTGTAACGAGCAACAAGTAACAAAAGTAAATAAAGTGCAGCAAGGTGGCCCAATCCTTTTGTAGCAAAGGACAAGCCAGAACAAATTCTTATAATAGGAAAAGCGCTCCCGAGGACACATGGGAATATCGTCAAGCTAGTTTTCATCACGTTCATATGATTTGCGTTCGATACTTTGATAATTTGATATGTGGGTGGACCGGTGCTTGGGTGCTGTTCTTACTTGAACAAGCATCCCACTTATGATTAACCTCTATTGCAAGCATCCGCAACTACAACAAAAGTATTGAGGTAAACCTAACCATAGCATGAAACGTATGGATCCAAATCAGCCCCTTATGAAGCAACGCATAAACTAGGGTTTAAGCTTCTGTGACTCTAGCAACCCATCATCTACTTATTACTTCCAAATGCTTTCCTCTAGGCCCAAATAATGATGACGTGTTATGTAGTCGACGTTCACATAACACCACTAGAGGCTAGACAACATACATCTTATCAAAATATCAAACGAATACCAAATTCACATGACTACTAATAGCAAGACTTCTCCCTTGTCCTCAGGAACGAACGTAATTACTCACAAAGCATATTCATGTTCATAATCAGAGGGGTAATAATATGCATATAGGATCTGAACATATGATCTTCCACCAAATAAACCAACTAGCATCAACTACAAGGAGTAATCAACACTACTAGCAACCTACTAGCACCAATCCCAGACTTTGAGACAAGAATTGGATACAAGAGATGAACTAGGGTTTGGAGATGAGATGGTGCTAGTGAAGATGTTGATGGAGATTGCCCTCTCCCGATGAGAGGAGCGTTGGTGATGACGATGGTGATGATTTCCCCTCCCGGAGGGAAGTATGTTGGAAATATGCCCTAGAGGCAATAATAAATTAGTTATTATTATATCATATTTCATTGTTCATGATAATCGTTTATTATCCATGCTAGAATTGTATTGATATGAAACTCAGATACATGTGTGGATACATAGACAACACCATGTCCCTAGTAAGCCTCTAGTTGACTAGCTCGTTGATTCAATAGATGGTTACGGTTTCCTGACCATGGACATTGGATGTCGTTGATAACGGGATCACATCATTAGGAGAATGATGTGATGGACAAGACCCAATCCTAAGCCTAGCACAAGATCGTGTAGTTCGTATGCTAAAGCTTTTCTAATGTCAAGTATCATTTCCTTAGACCATGAGATTGTGCAACTCCCGGATACCGTAGGAGTGCTTTGGGTGTGCCAAACGTCACAACGTAACTGGGTGGCTATAAAGGTACACTATAGGTATCTCCGAAAGTGTCTGTTGGGTTGGCACGAATCGAGACTGGGATTTGTCACTCCGTGTAAATGGAGAGGTATCTCTGGGCCCACTCGGTAGGACATCATCATAATGTGCACAATGTGACCAAGGAGTTGATCACGGGATGATGTGTTACGGAACGAGTAAAGAGACTTGCCGGTAACGAGATTGAACAAAGTATCGGGATACCGACGATCGAATCTCGGGCAAGTATCCGTACCTGTCACGCCCCAAGTGAGTCTTAGCTGTGACAATCGCCACATGCTTATAAATCTCAAGTTTATAAGCATGTTAGGCTAGTAAACAAAAAATTCCAGTATGCACAAGAGCCAACTTTATTCATTACTAGCTATTACAAAGGTCATGATACATGCAACTTCTTTATTTATTCCCAACCCGTAGAGCTACTCCTACTGTTCATCATTTTCATTAGCACATCCATCATTTGCTACTTCTGCAAAATCAACAACAATAGCAAGAATGAGTATGATCTCATACTCAGCAAGCATACATGTACCAAAAGGAACTTCTCAAGGCAAAAGTGACAAAAACAAAGGGGTTAGTTGTATAGAATGAGTTTGTTGGCAGAGGAAGATAATGTAGATTAATTTAAAGAAAAGAAAAGAAATAACTGGCATCACATATGACTGCAAGCTTCCCAACCAGGGAGTCACAGGGGTGAAATTTCACACTTTTACGCTCTTAAGAGGGGTACTCCGACGTTGATAGTATCGACTAGAACCACACAGGCGCTAGTAGAGCAGAGCTCTTTATTCCCCCAAGAACTAACCACTCGACTTACTAGTGTCGATCGCTCCTACGGATCCATCATCGACACACTTCCGAACGAGTGTCGTTCTTAGCGGAGAACTCAGATAGTCCCATACCTGAACTGTGACCGGTACAATACATTTGCCGTCATGATACCAGATTTTTATAAAATTTACTAGACAAGGATTAGCAAAAGGAAATACATGCAAGACCAAGATAAATATCTCTAGGCTTTCCACAGAAACAACCATCCATGCATGAGCCATTAATCTATGTGCTCACATGCATGTACCAAGGATTTCTCCACCGTGATCATAAACCAAAAAGTAGTACTGTGGTATGCATGCTAGTTTCAAGAGATGTACAATGATCAAATCACACGAACAGTGCACATTATAGAGCTTCAGAAGTACTACTGGCTATAGAGCATGGCATGAACAGTGAGACAAAACAAGGAATAGGACAGCTAGAAAGGCTAGATGGAACGCATGCTTGCCTGACTCGCTGACTCGCTACTTCCTCCGAGGGCTCTTGCCGATCAGTGATTCTACTCCATGCAAAGCTAGCTAGTGAACTGGTTTGTATGCTGGGATGAGTACTACAACGTGCTCTTGCTCCTCTATTTATAGGCATGGTAGGGTGTAGGGGATGGAGCTGGATCACTGTAACTCAAAAATATCAACAGCCTCGGTGTCCCTAGATTTTACAGCTGCTTGTACTTTTACATAACACGTGCCTAGCTGACTAAATAGAGCATTAAATGCTACAGATAAGTGCAAGCTTGAGGTGCAAAATATCTTGTACCACACCCACACGTGGACCTCCTACCCGAAGGCTCTACCACCATGTTCCTCTAATGCATATCCTTCCACATTAAGGAATTTAGTTGACTACTCTTAGTTAGTACTAACCAATGATTGCCAATGATTGATTTTATCTAATTACGCTGATAATTATTACTCTAGCGTGTGCTAATTTCTGTTAATTATCAAATACCAAAACCTTATTATTTCTAATAAACACAGGCATTACATCCTCCCCTACTTATAGAAATTTCGTCCTCGAAATTTAATTACCCGTAAACTGGAGATGCGGAAAACATGTGCGTAGATCATATTCTTTTTCCCATGTCGCCTCCTCTTCTGTATGGTTGCTCCACTGGACTTTTACAAACCGTATGGTCCTTTTTCTCATTACCCTATCTTTCACATCCAAAATCTTTATTGGGTGCTCTTCATAGAATAGATCCGGCTGCAGCTCCGTGAGTGGTAATTCTACAGTTTTTGGTGGGAGTTCATACTTCTTTAAAGTGGATACATGGAACACATTGTGTATCCCGGATAAATTTGGGGGTAATTCCAGACGGTAAGCGACAGCTCCAACTTCATTAATGATTTGAAATGGCCCGACATATCTTGGACTTAATTTTCCACGTAGGCCAAAACGTCTTGTCCCTTTCTTTGGAGAAACTTTCAGATAGACAAAGTCTCCTGCCTTAAACTCAACTTCGCTGCGCTTTTTATCCGCTTGAGTCTTTTGTCGACTTTGTGCTGCCTTTAGGTGCTCACGAATAATTTGTAATTTCTCCTCGGCCTGTTGAACCAAATCTGGGCCTAGATATTTCCTTTCTCCTATTTCTTCCCAGCAGATTGGAGAGCGACACCTCTTGCCATATAATGCTTCATAAGGAGCCATTTTAATACTTGACTGATAACTATTATTGTATGCGAATTTTACCAGAGGAAGTGATTCATCCCATTTTTCCTTGAAGTCTAACACACTTGCTCGTAGCATATCCTCCAATATTTGTATAACTCGTTCTGACTGTCCATCGGATTGAGGATGATATGCCGTACTAAAATTTAACTTTGTTCCCAATGCCTTATGTAAACTTTTCCAAAATCTTGAGACAAACCTTGGATCTCGATCGGATGTAATGTCAACAGGAACTCCATAATTAGCAACTATCTCCTTGATGTATAATTTAGCTAATTTTTCAAGAGAAAATGTTTTCTTTACCGGGATAAATTGTGCCACTTTGGTCAATCTATCTACTATGACCCATATAGCATCGTATCCTGCAGAAGTTCGAGGTAGTCCCGTGACAAAATCTATACTAATTTCTTCCCATTTCCAAGTCGGGATTTTTAAAGGTTGTAGAAGACCGGCTGGTTTTTGATGGTCTACCTTTACCCGTTGACATATTGGACATTCTAAAACAAATTTTGCTATTTCTCTCTTCATATTGGGCCACCAAAAATTTCCTTTAATGTCATGATACATCTTTGTGCTTCCTGGGTGTACGGTGTATGGTGTGGAGTGTGCCTCTTGCATAATTTCCAACTTTAAATCTGACTGGTCAGGGACACATATGCGGTTTCTCAGCCATACAGACCCATCACTTCTTAGAAACTCCGATGGCTTTCCTTGTTCTATCCCCTTTCGGAGGTTCAAAAGAAATGGATCATCCATTTGTTTCATCCGGATTTTGTCTTGCAGATCAGGCTTGACTTGTAATGCCATAACAATGCTAGTTGAATCACGTACATATACTTCTATGCCCAATTTCTCCATGTCCCTCAAAATGTCTCTTTGTGTAGTAATTAGACATGCCATGTTGCAAACATTCTTTCTACTAAGTGCATCAGCCACAACGTTAGCTTTACCTGGATGGTAATTTATGTTGATATCATAATCCTTAAGTAACTCTAACCACCTTCGTTGTCACATGTTTAATTCCTTCTGGGTGAATATGTATTTCAGGCTCTTATGATCTGTATAAATTTCACAGCGTTCTCCATACAAATAATGCCTCCATATTTTTAATGCAAAGATGACAGCACCCAATTCCAAATCACGAGTCGGAAAATTTTTCTCATGTGTCTTTAGCTGTCAAGAAGCATAAGCAATTACCTTATTGTTTTGCATAAGCACACAACCCAAGCCTATTTTTGAAGCATCACAGAATATAGTAAATACAATTCCACTGATTGGCACTGCTAAAACAGGGGCCGTCACCAATCGTCGCTTTAATTCTTGGAAGTTTTCTTCACATTTTTCATCCCAAATAAACTTTGTCCCTTTGCGAGTGAGCTATGTCAAAGGTGCTGCTAGCTGTGCAAAGCCTTCAATAAATCTTCTGTAATAACCTGCTAATCCCAAGAAACTTCTTATTTATGTAACGGTGGTTGGCCTCTTCCAATCTACTATTGCCTGAATTTTTGTTGGATCTGGTGATATTCCTTCCCCTGAAATAATGTGTCCTAGAAAAGTCACCTTATTTAACCAGAAATCACATTTCTTCAGTTTTGCATATAATTTATGCTTCCTTAATGTCTGAAGAACTATTTCTAGGTGTTGAGCATGCTCTTCTTCTCTCTTTGAATAAATCAAAATATCATCAATAAATACAACTACAAACTGATCCAAAAATGGTCTGAACACTCGGTTCATCAAATCCATGAAGGCCGCAGGAGCATTTGTTAATCCGAATGGCATAACAACATACTCATAATGTCCATATCTTGTGCGGAACGCTGTTTTTGGAATATCTCCATCCTTTATTTTTAACTGATGATATCCTGACTGCAAATCAATCTTTGAAAATACTCGAGACCCTTGTAATTGATCGAACAAATCATCAATTCTTGGTAATGGATATCGGTTCTTAATAGTTACCTTGTTTAGCTCCCGATAATCCACACAAAGTCGCCAACTCCCATCCTTCTTTTTCACAAACAACACCGGAGCGCCCCATGGTGACATGCTAGGTCGAATGAATTGTTTTTCTTCTAGCTCCTTAATCTGCCTCTTCAACTCCTTTAGTTCGGCAGGTGACATTCTGTACGGACTCTTTGAGATAGGAGCAGTACCCGGAGTCAAGTCTATACTAAATTCAATTTCTCGGTCCGGTGGTAATCTAGGTAATTCACTTGGAAAAACATCAGGAAAATTTCGTACGACTGGTATTTCTTTGATATCCTTTTCTTTCACTTCTAAATTCATGCTAAACGAGCAGTCAAAAGTTTTATGCTTCGCTTGATAAATGATTTTACGCTGACCAGGTACCTGAATTATCACTCGCTTTATCTGACAGTCTATGTTCGCTTGATTCTTAGCCAGCCAATCCATGCCCAGTATAATATCAAAATCATGCATATCTAGTACTATTAAATCAACCAAAAATTCTTGCCCTTTTATTACTATAGGATATGCAACACAAATGTTCTTGGCTATTACTTCTGTCATCGGAGATTCCACATGTATCCTTTTCCTTAAAGGGGTACTTTCTAATCCATGACTATCGATAAATTTTGAGGATATAAATGAATGTGTAGCACCGGTATCAAATAAAGTGAATGCGTTGTGTGAGCATACTTGAAGTGTACCTGTGATCACGTTGTTGTCCTCATCTGCATCTGTTGGAAATATGCCCTAGAGGCAATAATAAAAGCATTATTATTATATTTCCTTGTTCATGATAATTGTCTTTATTCATGCTATAATTGTGTTATCCGGAAATCGTAATACATGTGTGAATAATAGACACCAACATGTCCCTAGTAAGCCTCTAGTTGACTAGCTCGTTGATCAATAGATAGTCATGGTTTCCTGACTATGGACATTGGATGTCATTGATAACGAGATCACATCATTAGGAGAATGATGTAATGGACAAGACCCAATCCTAAACATAGCACAAGATCGTATAGTTCGTTTGCTAGAGTTTTCCAATGTCAAGTATCTTTTCCTTAGACCATGAGATCGTGTAACTCCCGGATACCGTAGGAGTGCTTTGGGTGGTACCAAACGTCACAACGTAACTGGGTGACTATAAAGGTATACTACGGGTATCTCCGAAAGTGTCTGTTGGGTTGACACGGATCAAGACTGGATTTGTCACTCCGTATGACGGAGAGGTATCACTGGGCCCACTCGGTAATGCATCATCATTATGAGCTCAAAGTGACCAAGTGTCTGGTCACGGGATCATGCATTACGGTACGAGTAAAGTGACTTGCCGGTAACGAGATTGAACGAGGTATTGGGATACCGACGATCGAATCTCGGGCAAGTAACATACCGATTGACAAAGGGAATTGTATACGGGGTTGCTTGAATCCTCGACATCGTGGTTCATCCGATGAGATCATCGAGGAGCATGTGGGAGCCAACATGGGTATCCAGATCCCGCTGTTGGTTATTGACCGGAGAGTCGATCTCGGTCATGTCTACATGTCTCCCGAACCCGTAGGGTCTACACACTTAAGGTTCGGTGACGCTAGGGTTGTAGGGATATGTATATGCAGTAACCCGAATGTTGTTCAGAGTCCCGGATGAGATCCCGGACGTCACGAGGAGTTCCGGAATGGTCCGGAGGTAAAGAATTATATATAGGAAGTGCTATTTCGGCCGTCGGGACAAGTTTCGGGGTCACCAGTATTGTACCGGGACCACCGGAAGGGTCCCGGGGGTCCACCGGGTGGGGCCACCTATCCCGGAGGGCCCCATGGGCTGAAGTGGGAAGGGATCCAGCCCAAAGTGGGCTGGGGCGCCACTTCCCCTAGGGCCCATGCGCCTAGGGTGGGGGAAACCCTAAAGGGGGCGCCCCCTTGCTTGGGGGGCAAGCCCCCCACCCCTTGGCCGCCGCCCCCCCTAGGAGATTGCATCTCCTAGGCCCGGCGCCCCCCTAGGCCCCCCTATATATAGTGGGGGGGGATGGAGGACTTCTTACCTTTGCCTTTGGTGCCTCCCTCTCCCTCTCCAACACCTCCTCCTCCTCCATAGAGCTTGGCAAAGCCCTGCCGGAGTACTGCAGCTCCATCACCACCACGCCGTCGTGCTGCTGCTGGAGCCATCTTGCTCAACCTCTCCTTCCCCCTTGCTGGATCAAGAAGGAGGATACGTTACGCTGACCGTACGTGTGTTGAACGCGGAGGTGCCGTCCGTTCGGCGCTAGGATCTCCGGTGATTTGGATCACGTCGAGTACGCCTTCCTCATCCCCGTTCTTTGAATGCTTCCGCGCGTGATCTACAAAGGTATGTAGATGCAATCCGATCACTCGTTGCTAGATGAACTCCTAGATGGATCTTGGTGAAACCGTAGGAATTTTTTTTGTTTTCTGCAACGTTCCCCAACAGTGGCATCATGAGCTAGGTCTATGCGTAGTTCTCTTGCACGAGTAGAACACAATTTGTTGTGGGCGTTGATGTTGTCAACTTTCTTGCCGCTACTAGTCTTATCTTGCTTCAACAGTATTGTGGGATGAAGCGGCCCGGACCAACCTTACACGTACGCTTACGTGAGACCGGTTCCACCGACTAACATGCACAAGTTGCATAAGGTGGCTGGCGGGTGGCTGTCTCTCCCACTTTAGTTGGAGCGGATTCGATGAAAAGGGTCCTTATGAAGGGTAAATAGAAGTTGACAAATCACGTTGTGGCTTTCACGTAGGTAAGAAAACGTTCTTGCTAGAACCCTCTTGCAGCCACGTAAAACTTGCAACAACAATTAGAGGATGTCTAACTTGTTTTTGCAGCAAGTGTTCTGTGATGTGATATGGCCAAAGTTGTGATGAATGATGAATGATATATATGTGATGTATGAGATGTTCATGCTATTGTAATAGGAATCACGACTTGCATGTCGATGAGTATGACAACCGGCAGGAGCCATAGGAGTTGTCTTTATTTTTTGTATGACCTGCGTGTCATTGAGAAACGCCATGTAAATTACTTTACTTTATTGCTAAACGCGTTAGCCGTAGTAGTAGAAGTAATAGTTGGCGAGAAACTTCATGGAGACACGATGATGGAGATCATGATGATGGAGATCATGGTGTCATGCCGGTGACAAGATGATCATGGAGCCCCAAGATGGAGATCAAAGGAGCTATGTGATATTGGCCATATCATGTCACTATTATTGTTTGATTGCATGTGATGTTTATCATGTTTCTGCATCTTGTTTACTTAGAACGACGGTAGTAAATAAGATGATCCCTCATAATAATTTCAAGAAAGTGTTCCCCCTAATTGTGCACCGTTGCGACAGTTCGTTGTTTCGAAGCACCACGTGATGATTGGGTGTTAGATTCTAACGTTCACATACAGCGGGTGTAAGACAGATTTACACATGCAAACACTTAGGTTGACTTGACGAGCCTAGCATGTACAGACATGGCCTCGGAACACAGAAGACCGAAAGTTCGAGCATGAGTCGTATAGAAGATACGATCAACATGAAGATGTTCACCGATGTTGACTAGTCCGTCTCACGTGATGATCGGACACGGCCTAGTTAACTCGGATCATGTTATACTTAGATTACAGGAGGGATGTCTATCTAAGTGGGAGTTCATTGAATAATTTGATTAGATGAACTTAATTATCATGTACTTAGTCTAATTTTTTTTACAATATGTCTTGTAGATCAAATGGCCAACGTAGTCCTCAACTTCAACGCGTTCCTAGAGAAAACCAAGCTGAAAGACGATGGCAGCAACTACATGGACTGGGTCCGGAACCTGAGGATCATCCTCATAGCTGCCAAGAAAGATTATGTCCTACAAGCACCGCTAGGTGACGCACCTGTTCTCCCTGCAGAACAAGACGTTATGAACGCTTGGCAGGCACGTACCGATGACTACTCCCTCGTTCAGTGCGGCATGCTTTACAGCTTAGAGCCGGGGCTCCAAAAGCGTTTTGAGAGACACGGAGCATATGAGATGTTCGAAGAGCTGAAAATGGTTTTCCAAGCTCATGCCCGGGTCGAGAGATATCAAGTCTCCGACAAGTTCTTCAGCTGTAAGATGGAGGAAAAAACAGTTCTGTCAGTGAGCACATACTCACTATGTCTGGGTTGCATAACCGCTTGACTCAGCTGGGAGTTAATCTCCCGGATGACGCGGTCATTGACAGAATCCTTCAGTCGCTTCCATTGAGCTACAAGAGCTTTGTGATGAACTTCAATATGCATGGGATGGAAAAGACCATTCCTGAAGTATTTGCAATGCTGAAATCAGCAGAGGTAGAAGTCAAAAAGGAACATCAAGTGTTGATGGTGAATAAAACCACTAAGTTCAAGAAGGGCAAGGGTAAGAAAGCCTTCAAGAAGGACGGCAAGGGAGTTGCCGCGCCCGGCAAGCAAGCTGCCGGGAAGAAGCCAAAGAATGGACCCAAGCCCGAGACTGAGTGCTTTTATTGCAAGGGAAGTGGTCACTGGAAGCGGAACTGCCCCAAATACTTAGCAGACAAGAAGGCCGGCAAAACGAAAGGTATATGTGATATACATGTAATTGATGTGTACCTTACCAGTACTCGTAGTAGCTCCTGGGTATTTGATACCGGTGCAGTTGCTCACATTTGTAACTCAAAGCAGGAGCTGCGGAATAAGCGGAGACTGGCGAAGGACGAGGTGACGATGCGCGTCGGGAATGGTTCCAAGGTCAATGTGATCGCCGTTGGCACGCTACCTCTACATTTACCTTCGGGATTAGTTTTAAACCTTAATAATTGTTATTTAGTGCCAGCTCTGATCATGAACATTGTATCAGGATCTCATTTAATTCGAGATGGCTACTCATTTAAATCCGAGAATAATGGTTGTTCTATTTATATGAGAGATATGTTTTATGGTCATGCTCCGATGGTGAATGGTTTATTCTTAATGAATCTCGAGCGTAATGCTACACATGTTCATAGTGTGAGTACCAAAAGATGTAAGATTGATAATGATAGTCCCACATACTTGTGGCACTGCCGCCTTGGTCACATAGGTGTCAAACGCATGAAGAAGCTCCATGCTGATGGGCTTTTAGAGTCTCTTGATTACGAATCATTTGACACGTGCGAACCATGCCTCATGGGTAAAATGACCAAGACTCCGTTCTCAGGAACAATGGAGCGAGCAACCAACTTATTGGAAATCATACATACTGATGTGTGCGGTCCAATGAGTGTTGAGGCTCGTGGTGGCTATCGTTATGTTCTCACCCTCACTGATGACTTGAGTAGATATGGGTATGTCTACTTAATGAAACACAAGTTTGAGACCTTTGAAAAGTTCAAGGAATTTCAGAGTGAGGTTGAGAATCAACGTGACAGGAAAATCAAGTTCCCGCGATCAGATCGTGGAGGAGAATACTTGAGTCACGAGTTTGGCACACACTTAAGAAAATGTGGAATAGTTTCACAACTCACGCCGCCTGGAACACCTCAGCGTAATGGTGTGTCCGAACGTCGTAATCGCACTCTATTAGATATGGTGCGCTCTATGATGTCTCTTACCGATTTACCGCTATCTTTTTGGGGCTATGCTTTAGAGACTGCCGCATTCACTTTAAATAGGGCTCCGTCAAAATCCGTTGAGACGACACCGTATGAATTATGGTTTGGGAAGAAACCTAAGCTGTCGTTTCTAAAAGTTTGGGGATGCGATGCTTATGTCAAGAAACTTCAACCTAAAAAGCTCGAACCCAAGTCGGAAAAATGCGTCTTCATAGGATACCCTAAAGAAACTATTGGGTATACCTTCTACCTCAGATCCGAAGGCAAGATCTTTGTTGCCAAGAATGGATCCTTTCTAGAGAAGGAGTTTCTCTCGAAAGAAGTAACTGGGAGGAAAGTAGAACTTGATGAAGTATTACCTCTTGAACCGGAAAATAGCGCAACTCAAGAAAATGTTCCTGAGGTGCCTGCACCGACTAGAGAGGAAGTAAATGATGATGATCAAGATACTTCTGATCAAGCTCCTACTGAAATTCGAAGGTCCACAAGGACACGTTCCGCACCAGATTGGTACGGCAACCCTGTCTTGGAAATCATGTTGTTAGACAACGGTGAACCTTCGAACTATGAAGAAGCGATGGCGGGCCCGGATTCCGACAAATGGCTGGAAGCCATGAAATCCGAGATAGGATCCATGTATGAAAACGAAGTATGGACTTTGACTGACTTGCCCGTAGAGCGGCGAGCCATAGAAAATAAATGGATCTTTAAGAAGAAGACAGACGCGGATGGTAATGTGACCATCTATAAAGCTCGGCTTGTCGCTAAGGGTTATCGACAAGTTCAAGGGGTTGACTACGATGAGACTTTCTCACCGGTAGCGAAGCTGAAGTCCGTCCGAATCATGTTAGCAATTGCCGCATTCTATGATTATGAAATATGGCAAATGGACGTCAAAACAGCATTCCTTAATGGTTTCCTTAAGGAAGAATTGTATATGATGCAGCCGGAGGGTTTTGTCGATCCTAAGTATGGTGACAAGGTATGCAAGCTCCAACGCTCGATTTATGGGCTGGTGCAAGCATCTCGGAGTTGGAACATTCGCTTTGATGAGATGATCAAAGCGTTTGGGTTTACGCAGACTTATGGAGAAGCCTGCGTTTACAAGAAAGTGAGTGGGAGCTCTGTAGCATTTCTCATATTATATGTAGATGACATACTTTCGATGGGAAATGATATAGAACTTTTGGACAGCATTAAGGCCTACTTGAATAAGAGTTTTTCAATGAAGGACCTTGGAGAAGCTACTTATATATTAGGCATCAAGATCCATAGAGATAGATCAAGACGCCTCATAGGTCTTTCACAAAGCACATACCTTGATAAGATATTGAAGAAGTTCAATATGGACCAGTCTAAGCAGGGGTTCTTGCCTGTGTTGCAAGGTGTGAAATTGAGCTCAGCTCAATGTCCGACCACGGCAGAAGATATAGAAGAGATGAGTGTCATCCCCTATGCCTCAGCCATAGGTTCTATTATGTATGCCATGCTATGTACCAGACCTGATGTAAACCTTGCCGTAAGTTTGGTAGGAAGGTACCAAAGTAATCCCGGCAAGGAACACTGGACAACGGTCAAGAATATCCTGAAGTACCTGAAAAGGACTAAGGAAATGTTTCTCGTTTATGGAGGTGACGAAGAGCTCGTCGTAAAGGGTTACGTCGATGCTAGCTTCGACACAGATCTGGATGACTCCAAGTCACAAACCGGATACGTGTATATTTTGAATGGTGGGGCAGTAAGCTGGTGCAGTTGCAAGCAGACCATCGTGGCGGGATCTACATGTGAAGCGGAGTACATGGCAGCCTCAGAGGCAGCGCATGAAGCAATTTGGGTGAAGGAGTTCATCACCGACCTAGGAGTCATACCCAATG
Source organism: Triticum urartu (assembly GCF_003073215.2). Taxonomy (NCBI): domain Eukaryota; kingdom Viridiplantae; phylum Streptophyta; class Magnoliopsida; order Poales; family Poaceae; genus Triticum; species Triticum urartu. The sequence continues at coordinate 47,136,988 of NC_053024.1, forward strand.
CGTCGGGGCCGATCAAGCTCTTCTGTGACAGCACTGGAGCTATTGCACTTGCCAAGGAGCCCAGGTTTCACAAGAAGACAAGGCACATCAAGCGTCGCTTCAACTCCATTCGTGAAAATGTTCAAGATGGAGACATAGATATTTGTAAAGTACATACGAACCTGAATGTAGCAGATCCATTGACTAAACCTCTCCCTAGAGCAAAACATGATCAACACCAGAATTCCATGGGTGCCCGATTCATCACAATGTAACTAGATTATTGACTCTAGTGCAAGTGGGAGACTGTTGGAAATATGCCCTAGAGGCAATAATAAAAGCATTATTATTATATTTCCTTGTTCATGATAATTGTCTTTATTCATGCTATAATTGTGTTATCCGGAAATCGTAATACATGTGTGAATAATAGACACCAACATGTCCCTAGTAAGCCTCTAGTTGACTAGCTCGTTGATCAACAGATAGTCATGGTTTCCTGACTATGGACATTGGATGTCATTGATAACGAGATCAAATCATTAGGAGAATGATGTGATGGACAAGACCCAATCCTAAACATAGCACAAGATTATATAGTTTGTTTGCTAGAGTTTTCCAATGTCAAGTATCTTTTCCTTAGACCATGAGATCGTGTAACTCCCGGATACCGTAGGAGTGCTTTGGGTGTACCAAACGTCACAACGTAACTGGGTGACTATAAAGGTATACTACGGGTATCTCCGAAAGTGTCTGTTGGGTTGCACGGATCAAGACTGGGATTTGTCACTCCATATGACGGAGAGGTATCACTGGGCCCACTCGGTAATGCATCATCATTATGAGCTCAAAGTGACCAAGTGTCTGGTCACGGGATCATGCATTACGGTACGAGTAAAGTGACTTGCCGGTAACGAGATTGAACGAGGTATTGGGATACCGACGATCGAATCTCGGGCAAGTAACATACCGATTGACGAACGAAATTGTATACGGGGTTGCTTGAATCCTCGACATCGTGGTTCATCCGATGGGATCATCGAGGAGCATGTGGGAACCAACATGGGTATCCAGATCCCGCTGTTGGTTATTGACCGGAGAGCGATCTCGGTCATGTCTACATGTCTCCCGAACCCGTAGGGTCTACACACTTAAGGTTCGGTGACGCTAGGGTTGTAGGGATATGTATATGCAGTAACCCGAATGTTGTTCGGAGTCCCGGATGAGATCCCGGACGTCCCGAGGAGTTCCGGAATGGTCCAGAGTTAAAGAATTATATATAGGAAGTGCTATTTCGGCCGTCGGGACAAGTTTTGGGGTCACCGGTATTGTACCGGGACCACCAGAAGGGTCCCGGGGGTCCACCGGGTGGGGCCACCTATCCCGGAGGGCCCCATGGGCTGAAGTGGGAAGGGATCCAGCCCAAAGTGGGCTGGGGCGCCACTTCCCCTAGGGCCCATGCGCCTAGGGTGGGGGAAACCCTAAAGGGGGCGCCCCCTTGCTTGGGGGGCAAGCCCCCCACCCCTTGGCCGCCGCCCCCCTAGGAGATTGCATCTCCTAGGGCCGGCGCCCCCCCTAGGCCCCCCTATATATAGTGGGGGGGATGGAGGACTTCTTACCTTTGCCTTTGGTGCCTCCCTCTCCCTCTCCAACACCTCCTCCTCCTCCATAGAGCTTGGCGAAGCCCTGCCGGAGTACTGCAGCTCCATCACCACCACGCCGTCGTGCTGCTGCTGGAGCCATCTTCCTCAACCTCTCCTTCCCCCTTGCTGGATCAAGAAGGAGGAGACATTGCGCTGACCGTACGTGTGTTGAACGCGGAGGTGCCGTCCGTTCGGCGCTAGGATCTCCGGTGATTTGGATCACGTCGAGTACGCCTTCCTCATCCCCGTTCTTTGAACGCTTCCGCGCGTGTTCTACAAAGGTATGTAGATGCAATCCGATCACTCGTTGCTAGATGAACTCCTAGATGGATCTTGGTGAAACCGTAGGAAATTTTTTTGTTTTCTGCAACGTTCCCCAACAGCATCATGCTGAGTCAAGTGATTCACGTTTGCATGAGGATTTGTCTGTTTCCTGCTTCCAGAGTAACTATTCATGTGTTGAGAGGGTCCACTTGAGTTAGTAGGGGGTGCAGGTAAGTATAATGGAGCTTTCGGTGCTGGCAACGGCTTTGGTGCAATGGACTTTAACATATTCTGATCCGGTGAACTGTGACACTGACTGATCATGTGTCCTTCTCTGCCGCACCTAAAACATTTCCCATGACGATACTCGCACTGGAATGCTGTGTGATTCCCATGACAAATAACACAGTTATTACGTCTAGGCTGGGCTACTGGGCGGTTGTTCGGACGCCAATTCTGCTGCATCGCTTTTTGTATATTCCCTTGATTTCCATGGTCAACCTTGATCCTCTTACGCTGCTGCTCCACTTCGGCTTGCTCTTCCACATATGCTTGTTCTACAGTTAATGCCTTGTTAGCAACATCTCGAAAAGATTTGAGCTCGAACACCTCCACTCGAGACTTGATTGGTTGGCGAAGTCCTTGAGCGAAACGCCGAGCTTTAGCTTCATCATTTTGGACATAAACAGAGGCATAACGAGCAAGTCTAGAAAATTCTATTTCATATTCCGCGACAGATTTCTGGTCCTGTTTTAACTGTAAAAATGATAGCTCCATTTTCCTTTGTACGTTCTCTGGAAAATACTTTCTGTAGAACTCTTCCTTAAATGATCCCCATGTGAATAGATAGCCCTCAGGATACTTCTTTTTATGCACTGTCCACCAATCAAATGCCCCACCTTGTAGCATAAACGTGGCTAATGTAACCTTCTTTTCATCAGGGCAATGCATGGCATCAAAACTTTTCTCTATTTCTGTTAGCCAGTCCTCGGCCTCTATTGGGTTTGCACTACCTTGGAAAACAGGAGGCTTAAGTCGACGGAACTCACGTAATGCGCCCTGTTTGTCTCCATCGAACGACTCCTTTCCTTTGGTTGACTGTTGCACTATATATTCCAGAATTTCAGTCTGCTTCATTTGGGTTTGTTCTTGACGTTGCAAAATATTTATAAGCAACTCATTTGGAAGTGGTTGCTCTGCTGTAGCTGCTAGTGCATTCCGGCCATCACCAGACTGTGATGCTGAGAAATCACCATTGTGACTAGCCATCTATGATACTAGAGGAAGAAATAAATAAAGCTGTCAACATTAGAGCATGCATCATATACATATATACCAGGTCTAGCTGATTATTAAAGAGGAAAGCAGTAGTACAATCAAAATTACACATCCTGTCTACTAGATGTGTTGCTGCCATCCACGTCTCCCTCCAGCCACTCTACTATAGACACCCATACTGCTAGAGTTGTCAACAAGCTAGTGCTAGACAGCCAAAAGGCTACTACCAGAACAATTCCTAGCAGGTTATATACAAATAGTACTACTACAACCATTTATTTAAAAGCTAGGAACAATTGCTTCATATCTCTAAGTGCCACCGTTCTCATCCTATTCATGCGCCTGTAGCTTTTCCGCCAGCTTCTCACGGAGGCTTCTGTTCTCTGTCATTAGCTCCATGATTTTACTCTCCTGCTTGTTGGTCAACTCCTCCAACTGATCACGCTCCAGCTTCAGTTTCTTACTCTTGTGTTCTTCTATTTCGAGCCAACGATCCCTTTCCTCTATCTGGAGGTTGAGGTCATGCTTGATCTCATAAACACAGTCATCATGTTCTTGCTCAAGATACTCTAACTCATGCTGCCGGCAAGCCTCATGAAACTGGTTTAGTTGTGTCATCTCTATGTGGTGTTGCTGCTCCTTCTGCACTAGAGTTAGTAGTACCTCCCAGTACTCATACATATGCAGGTCCACCAAAGCAAAGTTAACAGAAAAATGAAGAAACTTGAGTGCTTCCCGTGCAGCAAGGTTGCCAGCATCTTTAGCATCTTCACCATACCCATAGATGGTCTTATAAGAATTATCATCATCTGGGGTGAGCTGCAAATGTACTGCACCTTGGTACCCATCGCCCTCAAAACACTTCACTGTCGACACTACCGGCGGCTCCAAATGGAAATGTTCAGCTACCTCCTCTAATATGCTCACAAAGTTGAGATGGAAGATTGTATACTCATCCATCCCTGCTTTCAGCACACAGTTAGTTCAAAAATAAATACAGACTACACATCAAACATGCTAATTAAGCACAGAAAATAAGCATTCAATTAATCGTTAATTCCTGCTTTACGTACCTAGACTATCCCCTTAGTTAAACCCACATTAGTGTTTATACTTTTTTTAACCAAGGCTCTGATGCCAATAAAATTGTCACGCCCCAAGTGGGTCTTAGCTGTGACAATCGCCACATGCTTATAAATCTCAAGTTTATAGGCATGTTAGGCTAGTAAACAAAAAAAAATTCCAGTATGCACAAGAGCCAACTTTATTCATTACTAGCTATTACAGAGGTCATGATACATGCAACTTCTTTATTTATTCCCAACCCGTAGAGCTACTCCTACTGTTCATCATTCTCATCAGCACATCCATCATTTGCTACTTCTGCAAAATCAACAACAATAGCAAGAATGAGTATGATCTCATACTCAGCAAGCACACGGGTAAAAACGGAACCTCTCACGGCAAAAGTGACAAAAACAAAGGGGTTAGTTGTATAGAAAGAGTTTGATGGCAGAGAAAGATAATGGATTTAATTTAAAAAAAGAAAGGAAATAACTGGCATCACATATGACTGCAAGCTTCCCAACCCGGGAGTCACAGGGGTGAAATTTCACACTTTTACGCTCTTAAGAGGGGTACTCCGACGTTGACAGTCTCGACTAGAACCACACAGGCGCTAGTAGAGCAGAGCTCTATATTCCCCCAAGAACCAACCACTCGACTTACTAGTGTCGATCGCTCCTACGGATCCATCATCGACACGCTTCCGAACGAGTGTCGTTCTTAGCGGAGAACTCAGACAGTCCCATACCTGAACTGTGACCGGTACAATACATTTGCCGTCGTGACACCAGATTTTTATAAAATTTACTAGACAAGGATTAGCAAAAGGAAATACATGCAAGACCAAGATAAATATCTCTAGGCTTTCCACAGAAACAACCATCCATGCATGAGCCATTAATCTATGTGCTCACATGCATGTACCAAGGATTTCTCCACCGTGATCATAAACCAAAAAGTAGTACTAGGGTATGCATGCTAGCTTCAAGAGATGTACAATGATCAAATCACACGAACAGTGCACATTATAGAGCTTCAGAAGTACTACTGGCTATAGAGCATGGCATGAACAGTGAGACAAAACAAGGAATAGGACAGCTAGAAAGGCTAGATGGAACGCATGCTTGCCTGACTCGCTGACTCGCTGCTTCCTCCGAGGGCTCTTGCCGATCAGTGATTCTACTCCATGCAAAGCTAGCTAGTGAACTGGTTTGTATGCTGGGATGAGTACTACAGCGTGCTCTTGCTCCTCTATTTATAGGCATGGTAGGGTGTAGGGGATGGAACTCGATCACTGTAACTCAAAAATATCAACAGCCTCGGTGTCCCTAGATTTTATAGCTGCTTGTACTTTTACATAACACGTGCCTAGCTGACTCAATAGAGCATTAAATGCTACAGATAAGTGCAAGCTCGAGGTGCAAAATATCTTGTACCACACCCACACGTGGCCCTCCTACCCGAAGGCTCTACCACCATGTTCCTCTAATGCATATCCTTCCACATTAAGGAATTTAGTTGACTACTCTTAGTTAGTACTAACCAATGATTGCCAATGATTGATTTTATCTAATTACGCTGATAATTATTACTCTAGCATGTGCTAATTTCTGTTAATTATCAAATACCAAAACCTTATTATTTCTAATAAACACGGGCATTACAGTACCGATAGACAAAGGGAATTGAATACGGGATTGATTGAATCCTCAACATCGTGGTTCATCCGATGAGATCATCGTGGAACATGTGGGAGCCAACATGGGTATCCAGATCTCGCTGTTGGTTATTGGCCGGAGAGTTGTCTCGGTCATGTCTGCATGGTTCCCGAACCCGTAGGGTCTACACACTTAAGGTTCGATGACGCTAGGGTTATTAGGAAGACTTGTATGTGATTATCGAATGTTGTTCGGAGTCCCGAATGAGATCCCGTACGTCACGAGGAGTTCCGGAATGGTCCGGAGGTAAAGATTTATATATGGAAAGTTGTTGTTCAGGTTCCGGGAAAAGTTCGGTGTTTTCCGGTATTGTACCGGGAAGCTTCCGGAGGATTCCGGAGGGGTCCGGAGGTCCGGAAAATGTTCCACCACGTCCAATACAGCAGCATGGGCTGTAGGGGGGCGCCCTAACCTTAATGGGCCAAGGGCACCGGCCCCCCAAGGCCCATGCGCATGGGAGAGGGGAAACCCTAAGGGGGAGGGCCTCCACTTGACTTGGGAGGCACTCCTCCCCCCCTTGGCCGCCGCCCCCAACCCTATATGGGATCTAGGGGGCTGGCCCCCTCTCTCCCCACCTATAAATAGTGGAGGGGTGGGAGGGCGGCCACACCCTTGAACCTGGCGCAGCCCCTCCCCTCCAATACCTCTCCTCCTCCGCGTGAGCTTGGCGAAGCCCTGCCGGAGAACTGCCACTCCATCACCACCACGCCGTCGTGCTGCTGTTGGACTCTCTTCCTCAACCTCTCCCTCCTCCTTGCTGGATCAAGGCGTGGGAGACGTTTCCGTTCCATACGTGTGTTGAACCGGAGGTGCCGTCCGTTCGGCGCTGGGATCATCGGTGATTTGGATCACGACGAGTACGACTCCATCAACCCCGTTCACTTGAACGCTTCCGCTTAGCGATCTACAAGGGTATGTAGATGCACTCTCCTTCCCTTCGTTGCTAGATTACTCCATAGATTGATCTTGGTGATGCGTAGAAAATTTTAAATTTCTGCTACGATCACCAACAAAGTATCCCCGGCAGAACAGCTCTGCCGGAGCTCTAGATTGGATCCGCCAAGGTTCCGCCTCGTGGCGGCGAAGTCTCGTCCCGAAAAGTTCCCTCTTATTTTTTTCTCATCGAAAGACTTCATATAGGAGAAGATGGGCGTCGGAGAGCCACCAGGGGCCCATGAGGTAGGGGAGCGCCCCCACCCTCGTGAGAAGGGTGTGGGCCCCCTGGCCTTCATCTTTGGCGAGGATTTTTCTTTATTTATTTTAAGACGTTCCGTGGAGTTTCAGAACTTTTGGAGTTGCGCAGAATAGGTCTCTAATATTTGCTCCTTTTCCAGCCCAGAATTCCAGCTGCCGACATTCTCCCTCCTTATGTAAACCTTGTAAAATAAGAGAGAATAGCCATAAGTATTGTGACATAAAGTGAAATAACAGCCCATAATGCGATAAATATCGATATAAAAGCATGATGCAAAATGGACGTATCAACTCCTCCAAGCTTAGACCTCGCTTGTCCTGAAGTGAAAAGGCGATAACAATAAATATGTCCTCATGTTTAGAAGTAGAGGCATCGATAAGAAAAATACGGACATGAAGGCATCATGATTATTCTCATAACAACAACATATATAGATTTTGTCATATGATTACTTATATTCAAGTGATGATCTATTCACAATGTAAAAGTATAAATCATAAACCTTATTGGGCTTCGACAAACTATAATCTCAGTCATTGAAGCAATTGCAATTTATCATAACATCGGAAAGAGTCTATGTCAGAGCTAAAAAGCAAGTCCACATACTCAACTATCATTTAGTCCTTCATAATTGCTAACACTCACGCAATACTTGTGGTTACGGAGTTTTAATCGGACACAAAGAAAGATAGGGGCTTTATAGTTTTGCCCCACAACCTTTTACCTCACGGGTAATGTCAACAATAATGGTTCATGCTCCCCTACATCCAATTAAATATATATATATATATATATGTTCTTTCCAACATGCTGAGCTTGCCAAAGGATAAAATGAAAAAGAAAAGGTGAAGATCACCATGACTCTTGCATAAGGTAGAAGATAATAATAGAGGATAGGCCCTTCGCAGAGGGAAGCAGAGGTTGCCATGCACTTTTATGGTTGGATGCATAAAATCTCAATGCGAAAGAACGTCACTTTATATTGCCCCTTGTGATGTGAACCTTTATTATGCAGTCCGTCGCTTTTATTACTTCCACATCACAAGATCGTATAAAGCTTATTTCTCCCACACCAATCAATCATACATATTTAGAGCAATTTTTATTGCTTTGCACCGATGACAACTTACTTGAAGGATCTTACTCAATTCATAGGTAGATATGGTGGACTCTCATGGCAAAACTGGTTTAAGGGTATTTGGAAGCACAAGTAGTATTTCTACTTGGTGCTGAGAATTTGGCTAGCATGAGGGGGAAAGGCAAGCTCAACAAGTTAGAGGATCCATGACAACATACTTTATCTCAGATTAAGAAAGACATAACTCATTACGTTGTCTTCCTTGTCCAACATCAACTCTTTAGCATGTCATATTTTAATGAGTGCTCCCAATCATAAAAGATGTCAATGATAATATATCTATATGTGAAACCTCTCTTTCCTTATTACTTCCTATTAATTGCAACAATGACCAAAGCTATGTCTGCCAACTCCCAACAACTTTTAATCATCATACTCTTTCTATGTGAAGTCATTACTCTCAATAAGATCAATATGAACTTTTTGTTTCTTTTTATTCTTTTTCCCTTTTCTTTTATTCACCCAAGATCATGGCAAAATAATCAAGCCCTTGACTCAACACTAATCTTTATTATATATAGCTCACGGACTCGATTACATAGAGGGATCATAAAGCAAACTCAAAACTAGATCATGCCATAAACTTTACTCTACTAGATCAAGATACTACTAATAGGATCGAACTAAGAAAAACGGTAAAGATAGGAGTTGTGATTGTGATACGATACCGGGGCACCTCCCCCAAGCTTGGCAGTTGCCAAGGGGAGTGCCCATACCCATGTGATTATATCTCCTTGGTTGGTGAAGAAGGTGGAGGTGATGTTGACTTAGTTGATAGCTTAGGCTTCTCCCTTAATTTGCGCTTGAGGACGACATTTTGATCCCTCAGATCATCAATCTCCCACTCCAGGGTTAATATCTTTTTGCATAGGTCCTGCTTATTTTCCTGCAAGAGACGAAAAAGGATAAACTCGAACTTGGGTTTCTTTACCCTATCAGGTAGACTTGACTTTTTGAACTCCACGTGCATGTCCCCAAGTTGAGGTAATGGTGCTTCCTCTTCATCTGAGCTCGTCTCCTCCTTTCCCTTGGGTTCATAGTCCTCTTCTTCCTTCGTGGTCCACCCATCGTGTTCCACATCTCCATAGACCTTTGGATTTGCTAAGTAATCATCCACATAGCTTTCTCCTTCCGAATCCTGGGAAGACATGTTGATTTAATCTGCAATGGGACAGCTCAAAACGAAAACAGAGGATATTTGTGTGATACGGGAGTCAAAACCTTCGGGAGAATATATAATGAATTTTTACCGACCAAAATACGTATCGTGCAAGAAAACGGAGTCCGGAAGGCACACGAGGTGCTCACGAGGTAGGGGGGCGCGCCCAGGGGGGTAGGGCGCGCCCACCACCCTCGTGTCCTTCCCGACCTGCTACTTATTTTTCTATTTTTCTAAATATTCCAAAACGGAGAAATATTGCCTTAAAAATTGTTTTGGAGTCGGTTTACTTACCGTACCACATACTTATTCCTTTTCGGGGTCTGAAACACTCCGGAAAGTGTCCCTTATGTATTCCTCCGGGGTTACGGTTTCAATAATATTGGTTTCAACATTTATGGGATTACCTGAGATATAATGTTTGATTCTTTGACCGTTTACCACCTTCGGATTTGTGCCCTCGAAGTTGTTGATTTTTATGGCACCGGAACGACAGACCTCTTCGATAACATAGGGGCCTTCCCATTTAGAGAGAAGTCTGCCTGCAAAAAATCTTAAACGAGAGTTGTATAGCAATACATAATCACCTACATTAAACTCACGCTTTTGTATCCTTTTGTCATGCCATCTTTTGACTTTTTCTTTCAACAACTTGGCATTTTCATAAGCTTGGGTTCTCCATTCATCAAGTGAGCTAATATCAAATAACCTCTTCTCACCGGCAAGTTCAAAATCATAGTTGAGCTCTTTAATAGCCCAATATGCCTTATGTTCTAGTTCGAGAGGTAAGTGACATGCTTTTCCATAGACCATTTTATACGGAGACATACCCATAGGATTTTTATATGCAGTTCTATAAGCCCATAATGCATCATCAAGTTTCTTGGACGAATTCTTTCTAGACCTATTAACAGTCTTTTGCAAAATTAATTTGATCTCTCTATTGCTCAACTCTACTTGACCACTAGACTGTGGGTGATAAGGAGATGCAATTCTATGATTAACATCATATTTAGCAAGCATTTTACGGAAAGCACCATGAATAAAGTGTGTGTTGGGGAACGTTGCAGAAAACAAAAAAATTTCCTACGTTTTCACCAAGATCCATCTATGAGTTCATCTAGCAACGAGTGATCGGATGCATCTACATACCTTTGTAGATCGCGAGCGGAAGCATTCAAAGAACGGGGATGAGGGAGTCGTACTCGTCGTGATTCAAATCACCGGAGATCCTAGCGCCGAACGGACGGCACCTCCGCGTTCAACACACGTACGGTTAGCGTGACGTCTCCTCCTTCTTGATCCGGCAAGGGGGAAGGAGAGGTTGATGAAGATCCAGCAGCACGACGGCGTGGTGGTGGATGCAGCAGTCACCGCAGCAGGGCTTCGCCGTTCTTCTGCGAGAGGGAGAGGTGTAGCAGGGGAGAGGGAGGCGCCAAGACTTCAGGGTGCGGCTGCCCTCCCTCCCCACTTTATATAGGCCCCCTAGGGGGGTGCGCCGGCCCTAGGAGATGGGATCTCCTAGGGGGGGCGGCGGCCAAGGGGAAGGAGTGCCCCCCAAGGCAAGTGGAGGCGCCCCCTCCCCTAGGGTTCCCAACCCTAGGCGCATGGGGGGGGCAAGGGGGGGGGCGCACCAGCCCACTATGGGATGGTTCCCTCCCCACTTCAGCCCATGGGGCCCTCCGGGATGGGTGGCCCCACCTGGTGGACCCCCGGGACCCTTCCGGTGGTCCCGATACAATACCGTTGACCCCCGAAACTCTCCCGATGGCCGAAACTGCACTTCCTATATATAATTCTTCACCTCCGGACCATTCCGGAACTCTTCGTGACGTCCGGGATCTCATCCGGGACTCCGAACAACTTTCGGATTACTGCATACTCATATCCATACAACCCTAGCATCACCGAACCTTAAGTGTGTAGACCCTACAGGTTCGGGAGACATGTAGACATGACCGAGACGACTCTCCGGTCAATAACCAACAGCGGGATCTGGATACCCATGTCGGCTCTGATGGGTTTCGTAGTAATTTCAAAAAATTTCCTACGCACATGCAAGATCATGTGATGCATAGCAACGAGGGGGAGAGTGTTGTCTACGTACCCAACGCAGACCAACTGCGGAAGCGCTGACACGACGTAGATGAAGTAGTCGTACGTCTTCACGATCCAACCGATCAAGCATCGAAACTACGACACCTCCGAGTTCGAGCACACGTTCAGCTCGATGACGATCCCCGGACTCCGATCCAGCAAAGTGTCGGGGAAGAGTTCCGTCAGCACGACGGCGTGGTGACGATCTTGATGAACTACAGCAGCAGGGCTTCGCCTAAACGCCGCTACAGTATTATCGAGGAATATGGTGGCAGGGGGCACCGCACACGGCTAAGGAATAGATCACGTGGATCAACTTGTGTGTTCTAGGGTGCCTCTACCTCAGTATATAAAGGACCAAAGGGGGGGAGGCTGGCCGGCCACAAGGGGCCTCTGCCTCAGTATATAAAGGAGCCAAGGGGGGAGGGGGCGCCGGCCAAGGGAGGAGGGCGCAGGAGGAGTCCTACTCCTTCCGGGAGTAGGACTCCCCCCCCAATCCTATTCCAACTAGGATTCCCCAAAGGGGGAAAGAGGGAGAGGGGGGCCGGCCACCTTCTCCTAGTCCTAATAGGACTAGGGGAGGGGGAAGTGGCGCAGCCACCTTGGGCTGCCCCTTTCTCCTTTCCACTAAGGCCCACGAAGGCCCATATGGTTCCCGGGGGGTTCCGGTAACCTCCCGGTAACCCGGTAAAATCCCGATTTCACCCGGAACACTTCCGATATCCAAATATAGGCTTCCAATATATCAATCTTTACATCTCGACCATTTCGAGACTCCTCGTCATGTCCGTGATCACATCCGGGACTCCGAACAACCTTCGGTACATCAAAATGCATAAACTCATAATATAACTGTCATCGTAACCTTAAGCGTGCGGACCCTACGGGTTCGAGAACAATGTAGACATGACCGAGACACGTCTCCGGTCAATAACCAACAGCGGGACCTGGATGCCCATATTGGCTCCTACATATTCTACGAAGATCTTTATCGGTCAGACCGCATAACAACATACGTTGTTCCCTTTGTCATCGGTATGTTACTTGCCCGAGATTCGATCGTCGGTATCCAATACCTAGTTCAATCTCGTTACCGGCAAGTCTCTTTACTCGTTCCGTAATACATCATCTCACAACTACCATATTAGTTGTAATGCTTGCAAGGCTTATGTGATGTGTATTACCGAGAGGGCCCAGAGATACCTCTCCGACAATCGGAGTGACAAATCCTAATATCGAAATACGCCAACCCAACATCTACCTTTGGAAACACCTATAATGCTCCTTTATAATCACTCAGTTACGTTGTGACGTTTGGTAGCACCCAAAGTGTTCCTCCGGCAAACGGGGGTTACATAATCTCATAGTCATAGGAACATGTATAAGTCATGAAGAAAGCAGTAGCAACATACTAAACGATCGGGTGCTAAGCTAATGGAATGGGTCATGTCAATCAGATCATTCAACTAATGATGTGACCTCGTTAATCAAATAACAACTCATTGTTCATGGTTAGGAAACATAACCATCTTTGATTAACGAGCTAGTCAAGTAGAGGCATACTAGTGACACTTTGTTTGTCTATGTATTCACACATGTATTATGTTTCCGGTTAATACAATTCTAGCATGAATAATAAACATTTATCATGATTATAAGGAAATAAATAATAACTTTATTATTGCCTCTAGGGCATATTTCCTTCAGGCTCCCACATGCTCCTCGATGATCTCATCGGATGAACCACGATGTCAAGGATTCAAGCAACCCCGTATACAATTTCCTTTGTCAATCGGTATGTTACTTGCCCGAGATTCGATCGTCGGTATCCCAATACCTCGTTCAATCTCGTTACCGGCAAGTCACTTTACTCGTACCGTAATGCATGATCCCGTGACCAGATACTTGGTCACTTTGAGCTCATTATGATGATGCATTACTGAGTGGGCCCAGAGATACCTCTCTGTCATACGGAGTGACAAATCCCAGTCTTGATCCGTGTCAACCCAACAAACACTTTTGGAGATACCCGTAGTATACGTTTATAGTCACCCAGTTACGTTGTGACGTTTGGTACACCCAAAGCACTCCTACGGTATCCGGGAGTTACACGATCTCATGGTCTAAGGAAAAGATACTTGACATTGGAAAAACTCTAGCAAACGAACTATACGATCTTGTGCTATGTTTAGGATTGGGTCTTGTCCATCACATCATTATCCTAATGATGTGATCTCGTTATCAATGACATCCAATGTCCATAGTCAGGAAACCATGACTATCTGTTGATCAACGAGCTAGTCAACTAGAGGCTTACTAGGGACATGTTGGTGTCTATGTATTCACACATGTATTACGATTTCCGGATAACACAATTATAGCATGAATAAAAGACAATTATCATGAACAATCAAATATAATAATAATCCTTTTATTATTGCCTCTAGGGCATATTTCCAACAGTGTGAACCACCATCAGTCATTAAATATCTAGGGACTCCAAACCTCGGGAAAATAACTTCCTTAAGCATTTTAATAGAAGTGTTATGATCAGCACTACTAGTTGGAATAGCTTCTACCCACTTAGTAACGTAATCAAAGCAAGTAAAATATGTGTGTATCCATTAGAGGTAGGAAAAGGTCCCATATAATCAAAGCCCCAAACATCAAATGGTTCAATAACAAGTGAATAATTCATAGGCATTTCTTGACGTCTACTAATATTACCAATTCTTTGACATTCATCACAAGACAAGACAAACTTACGGGCATCCTTGAAGAAAGTAGGCCAATAAAAACCAGATTGCAATACCTTATGTGCAGTTCTATCTCCAGCGTGGTGTCCTCCATAAGCCTCGGAATGACACTTGCATAGGATTTGTTCCTGTTCATGCTCAGGTACACAACGTCTAATAACACCATCTACTCCTTCTTTATAAAGATGTGGGTCATCCCAAAAGTAATGTCTCAAATCTTAGAAAAACTTTTTCTTTTGCTGGTATGTGAAGCTAGGTGGTATAAATTTAGCAACAATATAATTAGCATAATCATCATACCATGGAGTACTACGAGAGGTACTTATAACATTTAATTATTCATCAGGAAAGTTATCATTAATAGGTAGTGGGTCATCAAAAATATTTTCTAACCTAGACAAGTTGTCTGCAACGGGGTTCTCAGCTCCCTTTCTATCAACAATATGCAAATCAAATTCTTGTAGCAAGAGAACCCATCTAATAAGTCTAGGTTTAGCATCTTTCTTTTCCATAAGATATTTAATAGCAGCATGATCAGTTTGAATAGTTACTTTAGAATCAACAATATAAGATCTGAACTTATCACAAGCGAATACAACTGCTAAAAGCTCTTTTTCAGTAGTAGCATAATTTCTTTGAGCATTGTCTAGAGTCTTACTAGCATAATGAATAACATTTAATTTCTTATCAACTCTTTGCCCTAGAACATCACCTACAACATAATCACTAGCATCACACATAATTTCAAAGGGTAAATTCCAATGAGGTGGCTGAACAACAGGTGCAGAGACTAATGCTTTCTTAAGTATTTCAAATGCTTCTACACAATCATCATCAAAGACAAATGGTATATCTTTTTGCAATAAATTAGTCACAGGCCGAGAAATTTTTGAGAAGTCCTTAATGAACCTCCTGTAAAATCCGGCGTGACCAAGGAAACTTCTTATACGTTGGATGTCCTTGGGACATGGCATCTTTTCAATAGCATCAACCTTGGCTTTATCAACTTCAATACCTCTTTCAGAAACTTTATGCCCCAAGACAATACCTTCATTAACCATAAAGTGGCACTTTTCCCAATTCAAGACAAGATTAGTTTCTTCACATCTCTGCAAAACTCGATCAAGATTGCTCAAGCAATCATCAAAAGAGGAACCATAGACGGAAAAATCATCCATGAAAACCTCACAAATCTTTTCACAAAAGTCAGAGAATATAGTCATCATGCATCTTTGAAAGGTAGCAGGTGCATTACATAAACCAAAAGGCATACGTCTATAAGCAAAAGTACCAAAAGGGCATGTAAAAGTAGTCTTTAATTGATCTCTAGCCGATACAGGTATTTGAGAGAAACCAGAATAACCATCTAGAAAGCAATAGTGTGTATGTTTGCATAATCTTTCTAGCATTTAATCAATAAAAGGTAAGGGGTAATGATCTTTCTTAGTAGCTTTATTTAATTTGCGAAAATCAATTACCATCCTATAACCTATGATAATTCTTTGTGGAATCAATTCATCTTTATCATTAGGAACAACAGTAATACCTCCCTTCTTAGGGACACAATGGACAGGACTTACCCACTCACTATCAGCAACGGGATAGATTATACCTGCCTCCAGAAGCTTTAGTATTTCTTTTCTTACCACTTCTTTCAGGATTCAGACGTCGTTGAGGATCACGAACTGGTTTGGCATCTGCTTCCAAATTTATTTTATGTTGACATAGAGTGGGACTAATGCCCTTAAGATCATCAAGAGTATATCCAATAGCAGCACGATACTTCTTCAGAGTTTTCAATAATCTTTCTTCTTCATGCTCTGAAAGGTTAGCACTAATAATAACATGATATATCTTCTTTTCATCAAGATAAGCATATTTAAGATTATCAGGCAAAGGTTTAAGCTCAAACACGGGATCACCCTTGGGTGGAGGAGGATCCCCTAAGGTTTCAACAGGCAAATTGTGTTGCAGAATAGGTTCCTGTTTAAAGAATACTTCATCTATTTCCTTCTTTCATTCATGAACATATCATTTTCATGGTCTAGCAAATAGTGTTCTAAAGGATCACTAGGAGGTACGACAATAGAAGCAAGACCAATAATTTCATCCTTACTAGATAATTCTTCCTCACGATGTTGTTTACTAAATTTAGAGAAATTAAACTCATGAACCATATCATCCAATCCAATAGTAACAACATTCTTTGTGCAGTCTATGGTAGCATTGACAGTATTTAAGAAGGGTCTACCAAATATAATGGGACAAAAGCTATCTTGTGGGGAACCAAGAACAAGAAAATCAGCAGGATATTTAGTCTTCCCACACAAGACTTCAACATCTCTAACAATTCCAATTGGTGCAATAGTATCTCTATTAGCAAGTTTAATAGTAACATCAATATCTTCTAACTCAGCAGGTGCAATTTCATTCTTAATTTCTTCATATAAAGTATGCGGTATAACACTAGCACTTGCACCCATATCACATAAGCCATGATAACAGTGATCTCCTATTTTAACAGAAATAACAGGCACGCCTACCACAGGTCTATGTTTATCTTTAGCACAAGGTTTAGCAATTCTAGCAGTTTCACCTTTGAACTGAATAACATGCCCATCAATATTATCAGACAAGAGATCTTTAACAATAGCAATATTAGGTTCTACTTTAACTTGCCCAGGAGGTGTATAAGTTCTAATATTGCTTTTACGAACAACAGTTGAAGCTTTAGCATGATCCTTTATTCTAACAGGGAAAGGTGGTTTCTCAACATAAGAAGTAGGAACAATAGGATCATTATAAGTGACAGTCTTTTCTTCAACTTTAATAGGTGCAACTACTCTTACTTCTATGGGAGGATGATATTTAAACCACTTCTCCTTAAGGAGATCAACATAAGTAGCAAAAGATTCACAGAAAGAACCTACTATATCAGAGTCAATTCCATATTTAGTGCTAAACTTACGGAAAGTATCGGTGTCCATAAAAGATTTAACACAATCAAACTTAGGTGTCATACCTGACTCCTTACCTTCGTCGAGGTCCCAATCTTTAGAGTTGCGTTTAATTCTATCCAATAAATTCCATATGAATTCAATAGTCGTCATCATAAAAGAGCCAGCACAAGAAGTATCGAGCATGGTGCGATTGTTATCAGAAAGCCGAGCATACAGATTTTGAATAATCATTTCTCTTGAGAGCTCATGATTGGGGCATGAATATAACATTGATTTAAGCCTCCCCCAAGCTTGAGCGATGCTTTCTCCTTCGCGAGGCTAGAAATTATATATATATAATTGCGATCACGATGAACAAGATGCATAGGGTAATACTTTTGATGAAATTCCAACTTCAATCTTTAATAGTCCCATGATCTCATATCATCACATAGCCTATACCATATCAATGCGGCTCCCTTCAAAGATAAAGGGAAGACCTTCTTCTTAGCAACATCATCGGGTATACCTGCAAGCTTAAATAATCCACAAACTTCATCCACATATATTAAGTGCTCATGATGATGCTTTGTTCCATCTCCTATAAAAGGGTTAGCTAGCAGTTTTTCCATCATACCCGAAGGAAATTCAAAAGGAGTTTCATTTTCAATAGGTTCAGTAGGTTGAGGAGCAACTCTCTGCTCTACTGGACGAGGTGAAGATACACCGAACAAGCCCCTCAGAGAGTTACTTTCCATAGTAACAAGTGACAGTAAATTTCACCACACTATATAAATTTTTCCTTACCAAATTCCACCTACCAAAGGCGCTACACTCCCCGGCAACGGCGCCAGAAAAGAGTCTTGATGACCCACAAGTATAGGGGATCTATCGTAGTCCTTTCGATAAGTAAGAGCGTCGAACCCAACGAGGAGCAAAAGGAAATGATAAGCGGTTTTCAGCAAGGTATTCTCTGCAAGTACTGAAATAAGTGGTAACAGATAGTTTTGTTATAAGATAGATTGTAACAAGCAACAAGTAACAAAAGTAAATAAAGTGCAGCAAGGTGGCCCAATCCTTTTGTAGCAAAGGACAAACCAGAACAAACTCTTATAATAGGAAAAGCGCTCCCGAGGACACATGGGAATATCGTTAAGCTAGTTTTCATCACGTTCATATGATTCGCGTTCGATACTTTGATAATTTGATATGTGGGTGGACCGGTGCTTGGGTGCTGTTCTTACTTGAACAAGCATCCCACTTATGATTAACCTCTATTGCAAGCATCTGCAACTGCAACAAAAGTATTAAGGTAAACCTAACCATAGCATGAAACATATGGATCCAAATCAGCCCCTTACGAAGCAACGCATAAACTAGGGTTTAAGCTTCTGTCACTCTAGCAACCCATCATCTACTTATTACTTCCCAATGCTTTCCTCTAGGCCCAAATAATGGTGAAGTGTTATGTAGTCGACGTTCACATAACACCACTAGAGGCTAGACAACATACATCTTATCAAAATATCAAACGAATACCAAATTCACATGACTACTAATAGCAAGACTTCTCCCTTGTCCTCAGGAACGAACGTAATTACTCACAAAGCATATTCATGTTCATAATCAGAGGGGTAATAATATGCATATAGGATCTGAACATATGAT
>NC_053024.1:47156886-47189668 GCF_003073215.2 Triticum urartu
CACTAACCTAGGTTAATTAGCAGGGCTAGCCCCACGCGTCAGTGACCCAGGGTGGTCAGACCCTGGTCAGACGGGGTCAAACCCCCGGTCAAATCGGGCAAACCTGCCGGCGACTAACCGCCGGCGAGGTCCAAGACGGCGGCGATGCACGGAATCGCAGCACAGGCCACGGTTCGAGGCGCGGATGGCACCGTTGGGACCCTGAGCCTCGTCCGCGTCGGCTGGTGCTAGTGGGGTCGCCGGAGACGACCTAGATCGACGGCGGTGTCCACTTCCGCGGCAGCCGGAGTTCGGCGAAGGTGGACAGCGTGCTACGGTGCATGGGAGGTCGAGTGGGTAGGTGTTCTGGGTTCCTGGGAACGCGCTGAGGACGAAAACATGCTCTGACGCAACGTTTGCGGGCTCTAGCCACGCCGGCGACGAGGCACAGCGGTGGCGAGCTTCGGGTGCTCGCAGGGCAGCAGCTACGGGGCGAAAACGACGGCGTGGTTAAGGGGGAAAGGACCGGGAGCTCACAGTGAGGCCGACGACAGGCTCAGCTGGCTCGTGGGTGACCGGAAGGCGACGAATCCGTCGATGGTGTCCGGCGGCCGGGCTCGGGGAAGACGACTCATGGCGGCGATGTGGGGCTCCCGCGGTGGCGTGGCTCGGGGTGGAAGAGAGAGGGGGTCGAGGCGGAGCCTCTGGAAACGCTGGGTGGACTAAGGAGGGCCGGTGGCCATGGCTACGGTGAGCGCCGGCGACGGTGGCGCTCGGGTGGTCGTGTGCGAGAGAGACAGAGGAGGGGAGAGACGATGGGAGAGGTCGAGAGAGGGTGCAGGGGACGCGTGGCGTTGCGGATGAAGGCCAGGGCGATGAGGGGGCAGCCAAGCAGGCAGCTGCCGGCGTGGCACGCCACGGCGCCGTGGCTGTCTTCTCCTCTGCCTTCTGGCAGGAGGAAGAGGACGCCTGTGCCCTCGGTGGGCTGGCCAGCTGGCTGGGCCGCCAGCTGGGCTGGCCAGATAAGTGGCCTAGGTAAGCCAGGTGGGGTTCTCTCTCTCCATTTCTATTTTATTTCTCTTTTTTATTTTGTTATTTTGTTCTGGGCTTTATTAAAAATACTTAGGCACACTCAAAAATCTCCAAACTGCTCATGCCCACTGTTTAGCATATAACCAACATGGAACATTTTAGTTTAGGATTATTTGGAGATCTAAAATATTCTACAGCATTTAAATGCCCGAATGCAAATAGAGTATGATTTAATTCAGTGACCCTATGATGTCCTAGAAATATGTGCACCATTTCTGTCAGAGGTTTAAGACCAAGGCAAAGATGATGAACATTTTAGAAGGGCATTTCAGGTTCATTAAAAAAGATTTTAGTAAATCCTAGCTGGATTAATGGGGTGCTAGGGGTTCTGTCAGCCCCATTTCAATTTTCTGAGTAAAGTAGACATGATGCAACACCATATGTTAGCACTAGGCATTACCAGAACTTGGGATGTGACAACTCACCCCCACTAAAACAAGAATCTCGTCCCGAGATTCAAGAAGTGGAGTAAGAAGACAGAGGGGTCACAAAACTATCACAGTCTTCTTGATCCAAGTGTCCTTCTCGAAGATACCGATATATTGCATCACATTGCTCTTGACGTCTTTGTCTTCGAGATCTTCATCCCACACGATGAAGAGGGAAGGAAACTCTACAGGAAACGATCTTCTCAAAGATCGAGCAACTCAAGATCAACTCATGGAGTGAGACATTAGAACATCTCTTGAGCTAAGACACAAAACACACATCGAGAGAGATGGAAGGTAATAGATGACAAGGGTTCAAATTGGTAGGCAACAATTCCACGCTGGAGTAGGATGGTGCATGGTTTCAAAGTAGCAAGGAGGTAATTGCCATGATTCCATAACGGGAGACCTTAGGGAAAGGTGACTCGTAGAAATATTCCCTTAAGTGGCAAAAAGAATTACTTTTGATTCAGAGATCATTGAAACTCTTCTCACCAGCCTGAGGCAATCACAAACGATCGCGTGAAGGAGCTTGAAGAAATGGCATACTCATACTAGAATGGATGATGTGGACTACCTTGTTGAGGAAAACGCGATGGATGATTTGTTATTCATCGGAAATAGATGGAACCCGTGGTAGGATCACTTTGAAGATGATCCTGATCAGTAATTACTGAGAAGGGTAGTCCGTAGTAGGAGGACACAATGGAGGTGCAAGCTGGGAACAAAATGCAAATGCTGGGAATGATTCTAGTAACTGGGGAGGAACCCAACAGTAGAGAGAGATTCCACTGTTTGAAAGGTTATGGCATAATCGAAGAAACTGAGAACGGATCCCAGTTAATGCCGACGATAAATCCTAGTGCTTAAGCGTGCTCTCAAGAACTTGAGCATTTCCGTATCAATCAAGGTTTTACCAATATCCGTGTCAAGGATCCTGGCAACACAACATGCTACCATGATGAATAATGGTGGAAGATGCAGATGCAAAGAAAGATAACACGTTCTCAGATTTCACCTTAGCGAGGCCAAGGAATCAAAATCTGGATGATCAACCGAGAGACATTTAGCACTCTGCTTCTAATGTTCCCCTTGATGTACTGGTTACCATGGTCATGCTTTAAAGCATCAACATAGCCATCAAGTAGTGGTCGGACTTCGGAATACAAAGGATCCATAAGGAACAACTTCTGGAGAAAATCCTATGAAATCCTTATAGAGAGGTGGCCAACTTCTTCAATCAAGATACTACAATAATAGATCTTCCGACTGGGTGTGTTGGCCACGACATCCACTTTACCGGTTATCGAGAGACCGATATTATAGTTCTTGGAAAATGCTCCAACCAACATATCTGCCTGAGATTCAGATCTGGTTGGTGTCAGGATATTCCAGACTCTTTGAGTCTAGAGAGGAAAATGAAGGTTTGCAACACAATTTGACGAGATGACGTTGCGAGTACTCGGGGAATGAACTACGATAGCAGGCTCCAAAACATGAGCTGGTTCTGCTACAAACCTGTGAACACGCTATCCGAGACAAGCGTGACCACGTGGTAGTCTTATAATAAAATACTACCAAGTTCAGGTTGGGGAACCGTCATCGAGGATAACTAAGTCCTGACATAAGTCATGATTCTTAAGAAGGAACTTCTTCTCCTTGAACAAATCAGTCAGTGGCTTGGTGTGCTAGGAAACACATATAGAATGGAGGCGGCCAACCTATCACACCATAGAGTACTTCGCACCTATGCGTGACTAACTTGGGAAGATTCCAGAGGAAACAAAAACAATCTTTCTCGAGTTCACGGCGGCAACTTGCATCGATTGCACGTGAACCAGAGGAAGTCACTTCTTTCATCCAGACAGATACTTCATGAACAGAGCATGAAGATATGCTTGCACAAGTTTCCAACACTAGCTTGATGTTCGACATGAGCCATGGAGAAAATAAGATGCTGCTGATGGGCTCAACAACAACTCATCGGAATTTCCATATCACCGGACTTCCACCATCATGTGAACACGGTGATAGCATTGGTCAGACCAAAAGATGTAATGGTGTATTCTCGAGGAATCAACCACGAGTAAGACAACACTACGAACATCGTTGGTTCTGATTTGACTTGACGATAACCCATACTCAAGTCAAAGTTTTGACAAGGCAATAGATCCAACAACTGATCACGAGGACCAATTGGTGAAGATATCATCTTTCTTCAGTACACGCACAAACACAAAGATAACCCTTCAGAAAGAACCAATTCGGCAAAGTCTTTTATCTTCCAACTCTCCAAGTTGTTGTTTAGCTTAACCAACTAGCTCAGGGGTATCCAACACAGATTCTTGGAGAAGGGGTGGTTTACAACAACCAACTTGATCACGAACTCAACATAGCGGTCAGGTGACAACCTGGTAACACTTCCGGGAAGATATCCGGAAAATCACGAACCACCGATATGTTACTAAGCTCGAGAACAATCTTGCTTTTCAGAGCAAGACAATATGATCAGATAAGCGAGGAATGGAATAATCCTCACTCATTGATCGAGGAGTGCACCAGAGATAAGGACTAGGTAGCACGATCAGTCCTAGGATGGTGATTCAATAACCAACACGCTAAGAATGAGAATATTTTCCATTTACTACAAAGCAACGAGTTTCTCGGAGTATTGATTTCACACATCACAATTCACTTGTCGGCATTCCGGTTACAACAACACGGAACCGAGGAATGAATAATGATGGCGAGAAGTATCACTGTATCAAAACTTCATAAGAGATGGTGCAATTCCTATGATATTCTTGACATGAATAGGGTAGAACTCCAAGGTAGAACAGAGCAAGAGCTGGATTGGCATTTTGATCTGCGGGATACAACTACTTTGACCCAATCCTAGATATGGATGAGGTACTGGAGTTTGTTTCTCCTAGTCATTCTGGAATAGAATGGCTTGACGGACCACAAGAATAATAGGCATCGATGAACACAAATGCACACATACTCTTGGCTATCATCTGATAGAAGATGGTCGGAATACAACTGAAGAGGAACAACTCGAGGAACATATAATTTTCTGAGTTGTGGATGCATAGATCAGTATGTCGAGCAAAGCTCAACATTTCTTCCGGACAACCCATGCAGATAGGTAGGACTGGCAGATTCACAATGCAGAATGGAGAACTCATTAAGAGCACTCTGGTTGTGATCTTTTGATACAACAAACTTCTGCCATAAGTGGTTCATAGTATTTGGAAGAAGGAAATACCACAGACCTCGAGGACTATCGCAAAGGTTACTAATATCCTAAAGGAACTAGCAACACTATCAACATGAGGTAAGTAGGGTGAATCTCGGGTTCAAGAACCCATGAATAGAATACCTACCACTACATGGCATCACGGGATGCTTTTGAGAATAATGGCCAGAATCACACACTTGGGATACAAAACATGGCTAGATCACTAGGTGACTCCCTAAAACACCTAGGGTCATAGTAATAGCTCCAACATATATGTCGAGGCAACAAAGTACCTCAACTCACCGATTAGTGTGATTAATCTGGCCCAAATGGACATCAGGAACAGGAGGAAGGGATTTGCAAATGCATCAGACTATTTAGAAACCTGGGATGACTCGGACAGCATAACGGCTGTGAATGCTCGAAATATTTGAGACATCCTACAAAATAGTGCCATGACCACTCAACATTACAATATCAAGGTTCTGAGGCTAGCTATGAGCATACGGAGGTAAAAGGAACTGAACTAAGACTTGAATCCAACAATCCTATAAGTCTACAGATTAGTAACATGTCATCCTGATAGATAGATGAGAAGGCCTAGTTCTTAATTCCCGTAGAAAAGAAGAGGATGACTCAGATCAGAGAGCATGAGGTATAAGGAGTAAAAATAGCCGTACGTTCCCTTCCACAATCAATTCCCTTACATAACTAAAGCATTTCTAGACTCGACTTCGACCAGTTTGGCTTGCTAATCCTATAGGCAGTCAGGCTCTGATACCAACGCTGTCAGGACCCCGATCCTAAGCCACATCGACCCAGCCAGTAATACATCATATCACTTTGCAGCCTCACGCACGGTATTCCCACGGGTGCCACCTTACCTGGCCCGGGACCGTTTGCGCCTTTTGGCTCACGTATATGATAGTGTCGCTAGCATCCATATGACAGAGAACCCGGGCCGACATGGCTAGTCGTGAACCCAAAGCGGCACTAACCCATTGGGACAGGCATACATGAATCAACTTCGAGCATGTCGGTCAGCAGCGTGTTTATCCAGGCTGTAGCACTGGGCTAAAAGGACTCTGGTAACCCGGGCTGTAGCTGGCTAGGCAGGACTCCGGATGTCACCGCGTGACATTTCCCCAAAGGGACAGACACAGGAACGAAGTGAAACACATGCCGGCCAGTCAAGTGTCCTGAGCAGTAGTGCTGGGCTAGCAGGGCTCCGGTGAACCGGGCTGTAGCGGACTACTATGGCTCAAGGAGGCACTAGACTACATTTCCCCATAAGAGAGGCTCCCAAGGATAAACAACTAGATTGTCGGATCCCATACATAGCAAGCATTTCAATCAAACACACAATATGCTCGATATGTGTAAATACAACATGGCATCACAACATAACTCTACGACTCAAAGTATTTATTCATTAGGCTCCGAGGAGCGAGATATTACAAACATGGGTCTCATGACCCAACAATCATAGCGTACAAATCAAGCATATGCGGAAGCTTAACATGTCTGAGTACAGACGTCTACAAATGAAAAAGGCTAAGAAGCCTGACTATCTACCAGATCCTGCCGAGGGCACAAGATCGTAGCTGAGGTATCAAGCTAAACGTCGAAGTCCACACGGAACTACTAGCGAGACTGACGTCTCTCTGCAAAAACATAGAATAGGCAAACGTGAGTACAAATGTACCCAGCAAGACTTACATCAGAACTAACTACATATGCACCGGTATCAACAAAGGGGGTGGTGGAGTTTAACTGCAGCAAGCCAGCTTTGACTCAGTGGCTAATCTGAACTACAACTGCAAGCAACTCTTTTGAGGTGGCGCACATGAGTCCACATGTTTACCATTCAATACACCACTATGGATCCGCTCTCGTCTCCCTACGAGAAGGCCATCCATACCACTCACACTTATCTTGCGAGTTTTAGAGTATCCACTTTCACTTGTCTATGAACTATGCAAGGGGTCCAAGTTTCCATATCCGACGAATCCGGCTATTCGAATAGATAATGATAACCCTGCAGGGGTGTACTTCTTCACACACGCTCCCACCACTTACCACCATATACACGTCATGTATCTCGGCAACCTTCAAGCGGAAGCCTGGCGAGGGTGTCGGCCATGGCCTACCTAAACACTTAAGTCTCTAGTCCAGGTTTATCGCCTATCCAGATTCCATCCGCAGGGAGTCCGGTCGAGGTTTCCACATATGGCCCCGAACGATGTGAACAGGGTTCCCGAGTCACCAAACGGGCGCCTGGAACACCGTGCCACGGTGTATCTACCGCAACATAGCCCACCCCTAGGGTCAGCGCTACGCACGGCTGCAAACACATAACCTACAAACACCAGAAACTAGTTGCAACTCCTGGACAAAGTACTAGGGTGATTAAGAAGCCGAGAGGGTCAATTAAGGATCCCAATGAGTGGTAGTAGCTGTTCATGGATCACAGACACAGAACTCAGTTCCTGAGGACGGTTTCAATGAGACAACCCACCATGTACTCCTACATGGCCTCTCACCGCTACCTTTACCAAAACGTGTTCACACACTTAGCTCACACACAGTAGGACATGTTCACACACCTCCGATTCATTCCCGATGAATAAGACCTGACACAACTCTATGCAATAGCAGGCATGACAAACAAGCATGAACGAGTAGGCACATCAGGGCTGAAACAACTCCTACTTATGCTAGTGGGTTTCATCTATTTACTGTGGCAATGACAGGTCATGCAGAGGAAAGGGGTTCAACTACCGCAACATGTAACAATTGAATCGTTGTTGTCCTAATGCAGTAAAAGAGAGCAGGAGCGAGAGTGGGATTGTATCGGAATGAACAAGGGGGGTTTTGCTTGCCTGGCACTTCTGAAGATAATATAGTTATTCATTGGTGTCATCGATCTCATCACCGGTACAACATCTACTGAAGGGGGACAATTACCGGAAAACAAAGAGGGACACAATCAATGCAATTCAACAAATATGAGGCATGATAATTTCATGGCAATATGCTGTTGATTGAGCTAATGCAACTAGCAACCATATTAAATGACGTTGGTTTGAACCCTAGGTTCAAATTCAAACTCCATATAAGGCATTTCAAATGCCATTTATTCAAATTGTCTTATACAGCAACTTTAAGTTGTTCAAACATGCATGAAAGTGGTACAGATGGATAGATTAGATTTTTCTGATCATTTTTCATATATAATTTATTTCATTCTGAGCTACGGTTGAATTTCTATGATTTTTAGAAGTTTAGGCAATTTCTGGAACTTCCTGATTAAACTTAATTCCAGAAAGTGCTTTACTGCGTCAGCATGAACTCACAGTGATGTCAGCAGGTCAACGGCTTGGTCCAGGTCAAACCTGACGTGTGGGGTCCACACGTTAGTGACATAGTTAACTAACAAGGTTAACTAAAATTAAACTAAACCTAATCTAGTTTAGTTAAGGCCTGGGCCCACATGTCAGAGGCTAATTAAAACTAACTAAATAAATTAACACTAACCTAGGTTAATTAGCAGGGCTAGCCCCATGCGTCAGTGACCCAGGGTGGTCAAACCCTGGTCAGACGGGGGCAAATCCCCGGTCAAATCGGTCAAACCTGCCGACGACTAACCGTCGGCGAGGTCCGAGACGACGGCGATGCACGGAATCGCAGCACAGGCCACGGTTCGAGGCGCGGATGGCACCGTTGGGACCCTGAGCCTCGTCCGCGGTGGCTGGTGCTAGTGGGGTCGCCGGAGACGACCTAGATCGACGGCGGTGTCCACTTCCGCGGCAGCCGGAGTTCGGCGAAGGTGGACAGCGTGCTACGGTGCATGGGAGGTCGAGTGGGTAGGTGTTCTGGGTTCCTGGGAACGCGCTGAGGACGAAAACATGCTCTGACGCAACGTTTGCGGGCTCTAGCCACGCCGGCGACGAGGCACAGCGGTGGCGAGCTTCGGGTGCTCGCAGGGCAGCAGCTACGGGGCGAAAACGACGGCGTGGTTAAGGGGGAAAGGACCGGGAGCTCACAGTGAGGCCGACGACAGGCTCAGCTGGCTCGTGGGCGACCAGAAGGCGAAGAATCCGCCGATGGAGTCCGGCGGACGTGCTCGGGGAAGACAACTCGTGGCGGCGATGTGGGGCTCCTGCGGTGGTGTGGCTCGGGGTGGAAGAGAGAGGGGGTCGAGGCGGAGCCTCTGGAAATGCTGGGTGGACTAAGGAGGGCCGGTGGCCATGGCTACGGTGAGCGCCGGCGACGATGGCGCTCGGGTGGTCGTGTGCGAGAGAGACAGAGGAGGGGAGAGATGATGGGAGAGGTCGAGAGAGGGTCCAGGGGGCGCGTGGCATTGCGGAGGAAGGCCAGGGCGATGAGGGGGTAGCCAAGCAGGCAGCTGCCGGCGTGGCATGCCGCGGCACCGTGGCTGTGTTCTCCTCTGCCTTCTGGCAGGAGGAAGAGGACGCCCGTGCCCTCGGTGGGCTGGCCAGCTGGCTGGGCCGCCAGCTGGGCCGGCCAGATAAGTGGCCTAGGTAAGCCAGGTGGGGTTCTCTCTCTCCATTTCTATTTTATTTCTCTTTTCTATTTTGTTATTTTGTTCTGGGCTTTATTAAAAATACTTAGGCACACTCAAAAATCTCCAAACTGCTCATGCCCACTGTTTAGCATATAACCAACATGGAACATTTCAGTTTAGGATTATTTGGAGATCTAAAATATTCTACAGCATTTAAATGCCCGAATGCAAATAGAGTATGATTTAATTCAGTGACCCTATGATGTCCTAGAAATATGTGCACCATTTCTGTCAGAGGTTTAAGACCAAGGCAAAGATGATGAACATTTTAGAAGGGCATTTCAGGTTCATTGGAAAAGATTTTAGTAAATCCTAGCTGGATTAATGGGGTGCTGGGGGTTTTGTCATCCCCATTTCAATTTTCTGAGTAAAGTAGACATGATGCAACACCATATGTTAGCACTAGGCATTACCAGAACTTGGGATGTGATAGGCAGTCGCAGGCCGCCATGCAAGCCATCGAGGCTGACCGTGAAGGTCGGAGGGCGGAGGGCGCAGAGATTGCCGCCGATGCCCCCCGAACTCTTGACGAGCACATCCTGAGCATCGAGGCTCGCCTCTGGCCGGCTCACCAGATGCTGCGCTGGCTTCAGCGTGTTGGTGCCCAGGCGATTGCCGCCCTGTGGCCGGATATGCAGGCTCCGCGCACCCCCAGCCTGACGGCCGACTGGCTGGAGGTCGCGGCTGGTCGTCTTGAGGCCTGGAAGGGCTCTTCGGCCCGAGCTGGAGTGTGCCGGGCCTTGGAGTTTGTCAAGGCATGGTATCCGGGGCTGGACCTAGACTGGCTGGCCACGCTTCGGTCGGAGGCCCAGCCGGAGCTGGCGGCCGCGGAAGACGCCCTCGTCAAGTGTGCTGTGGCGATCGCCGAGTACACCGACACCAGCATCTTCATCCCCGAGCGGTCTGAAGACGGCGAGGAGGTACCGCCGAAGTGGTTTGGGATGAACCCAGACTACGGCGAGGACTCGGCGGAGGTGATTGGCTCCAGCGTCGAGGAAGAGGGCGAGGCGGAGGACGAAGGCGAGGCGGAGGCACCAGAAGACGGAGCAGACCGCCAGCCTCAGCTCGACCGTGCCTCCAGCAACGAGCCGCGTGCAACCGACCCGACTGCTTCCGGAGGCGATCAAGCCGAGACTAGCCAGCCGACCGCCCCGACGCCTGGCGCTGGCGCCTCCTCCGACCCTCCGAGTCCGTCTGCTGCTTCCTAAGCTGCCGCTATATCTTTGTTTTGTCTGCTTCAGTAGTCTTTGTTAATTCGCACAATTCCACCCGCGGGGTGTATTTTGAACCTCTACTCGACAATTTGGCCAAGGGCCTATGTTATATAAATATATATATATATATCTTTTCTTGCTCATTGCTCTTTTGGCTTTTTTCCTTTACCGCTTTCTCTTAGTTGCCTGCCTTGCTAATCGGGCAGCCGCTCTGCGGACTGTCGCTGGATCAAGTGCTAGGCTTCTTTGGGAAAGCAAGTACTTAGCCTTTTTCAAGATTTTTTGAGCAAGTTAGATAGAAGACGACAATCCGACTATCCAAGAGTCGGTTTGCGAGAAAGGCTGGAAGCTGTCTTGAGCTATGTTTTATGCTTTGAGTCCTTAGCCATTTTTCATGCGAATGCCCATTCTACCTTACTGCTGCCCACCGTACAGTCGCTCTGCAAGCTGCGGCTTCTGACAGGAGACGGTTTAGGCGTTTACACACTACTTGTCCGACTGCAGGAAGCATTTCATAGTGCAAGGCGGCAAGTCCCTGGGCCGACTTGTCGAGCCCGGTGCCAAACGGCATAAAAAGGAGTAACATACTCGCAGTCATAATTTTTATCATAGAAATAAAAGAGGGCAGTCCCCGAGCTCGCCTCAGGGGGCCCGAAATCTTGGTACTTCAATACAAAAGGTAGCGTGGTACATACTGCATCAACTGTAAAATCTTCGGAGGAGATTTGCATTCCATGGCCGCTCTGTCTCCTTGCCGGAGTCGTCCCTCTTGCGTGCTCGGGGCTTCTGAGCGTCGATCAGGTAGTAGGAATCGTTGCCCAGTACTTTGCTGATGATGAAAGGGCCTTCCCAAGGCGCCGACAGCTTGTGGAAGGATCAGCCGATGCACAAGGTCGCCTTCTTGGAAAGATCTTGGCTTGACCTTCCTGTTGTGGTATCGGCGCAGGCTCTGTTGGAAGATGCTGGACCGGCTGAGTGCCAACAGCCAGCCCTCTTCCAGCAGATCGACGCCGTCTTGTCGTGCTTCTTCTGCTTCCTCGTTGGTGTACATGGTGACTCATGGGAAGTCGAACTCTATGTCCGTTGGGATGACGGCTTCAGCACCGTAGATGAGGAAGAAGGGCATGAAGCCGGTTGACTTGTTTGGAGTCGTGCGCAGACTCTAGAGGACGGCTGGCAGCTCGTCGAGCCAGCAGCCAGCAGCCAGCCGAGCGCTCCAGAGGCTCGATCAACCGAGGCTTGATGCCGGACAGGATGAGGCTGTTTGCTCGCTCTACTTGGCCGTCTGACTGCGGATGGGCGACAGACGCTAGGTCCAGTCGGATGCCCTGTGTTGCGCAGAAATGGACCAAGGCGCCCTTGGCAAAAAATTTGCCGTTGTCGATGATGATGCTATGTGGTATGCCATACCGGATTGTGATATCGGAGATGAAAGTTACGGCAGTCGGACCGTTCAGCTTCTTGATTAGCTTTGCTTCTATCCACTTGGTGAACTTGTCCACTACGACAAGTAAGTGAGTTAAACCACCTCGTGTTGTTTTGAATGGTCCCACCATGTCTAGACCCCAAACTGCGAAAGGCCAGGCAATGGGGATGGTCTTGAGTGTAGAAGCTGGCTGGTGCGACTTGGAGCTGAACTTCTGACACCCTTTGCATTTTTGGACCAGCTCCTTGGCCTCTTCCAAGGCAGTTGGCCAGAAGAAACCGTGTCGAAAGGCTTTGGCAACGAGTGCTCTTGAAGCCGCATGGTGGCCACACTCGCCTTGATGGATGTCTTTGAGAATCGCTTGGCCTTGCTCTGGCTCTACGCAGCACTGGTAGACACCAGTGACTCTGCGCCTGACCAGCTCTCTGTTGACTATGGTGTAGGCTGCAGCTCGGTGTTGTATTTGCCGAGCTGAAGTTTCATCGGTCGGCAGCTCTTTGTTCACCAGGAATTTGAGGATGGGCTGGGCCCATGAGGGTGCTGCATGCTATTTCTTCGACTGGCAGAACTGCGACTTGGACGAGGGCGGTTGGGCTGGGAGGTGGCGGGGTGGAGTCAACAGCTGCTTGCTGGGTTGTTGAAGTCCCCAGGCCGACTGGCGCGGTCCTTGGGCCGAGTTCTGGAGTCTTCGAGTCCGCCACCGCAGTCCCCGGGCCGGATTTGGCTGTGGCAGCTTTGGGGTCTTCCACCAAAATCCTCATTCCGGCTGCTGGAGCTCTGGGTCGGATCCTACGTCTTTGGAAGGAGCTGGCACAAAAATGGAGTCTGATTCTGGTGAAGGCTTGACAGACGGCTTGAGGAGGCGTTGAAGGGCGACACCAGATGGTATTGCTTGGCGGGTAGAGCCGATTCGTGCTAATGCATCTGCTTGGTCGTTGTCATTCCTTGGCACATGGAGGAACTCGCGCCCTTCGAAATACCCGCTGAGTTGCTGCACGAGGAGACGGTAGCTCACCATGTTTGCATCTTTCGCGTCCCAGTCGCCAGATGATTCCTGGACCACTAAGTCCGAGTCGCCATAACACAAGATCCGGCGGATGCCAAGCTCTTTGGCAAGCCGGAGCCCGTGAATGAGCGCCTCATACTCGGCGACGTTATTGGAGGCGGCAAAGTGGATTTGCAACACATACTTGAGCTTGTCGCCTTTGGGAGAGGTGAGGACGATGCCGGCTCCCAAGCCAGTGCGCATCTTGGAGCCGTCGAAATGCATCCGCCAATGGGTGGAATCAGGTGCTGGAGGTAGGTACTGGGTCTCGGCCCAGTCGACGAGGAAGTCAGCCAGTGCTTGTGACTTGATGACGGTGCGGGGCTGGTAGTGGATGGTGTAAGGAGCCAGCTCTATGGCCCACTTGGCCACTCGACAAGAAGCATCTCGGCTATCGATGATCTCGGCAAGTGGGGCCGTGCAGACCACCGTGATTGGATGCTCTTGAAAGTAAGGCTTCAATTTCTTGGCAGCAAAGTGTACGCCATAGCACATCTTCTGGTAGTGGGGGTAGTTCTGCTTGGAGGTCGACAGTACCTCGCTGAGGTAATATACCGATCTCTGGACAGGCAGCGCCTTGCCTTCCTCCTTGCGCTCCACTACAATGACTGTGCTGACTACTCGGCTGGTGGCGGCGATGTACAGGAGCATAGGTTCCTTGGGAGTCGGAGCCGCCAGGACGGGTGGGGTAGTCAGCATCTTCTTCAACTGGTGAAAATCTTCGTCCGCCTTATGGTTCCACTCGAAAAAGGTGGTCTTCTTCATGAGTTGCTATAAGGGGAGAGCTTTCTTGCCCAGCCGACTGATGAATCGGCCGATGGACACTAAGCAGCCGGTGAACTTCTGCACATCCAGCAGTCGGCTGGGTACCTCCATTCTCTCAATGGCCTTGATTTTTACTGGGTTGCATTCTATGCCGCGTTCAGAGACCAGGAAGCCAAGGAGCTGGCCGGCTGGTACTCCGAAGACACACTTCTCGGGGTTGAGCTTGATCTGGAACCGGTGCAGGTTCTCAAAGGTCTCCTTGAGGTCTTCCAGCAGTGTCCCACGCTTTTCCGTCTTCACCACCACGTTGTCCACGTAAACGTGGGCTTTCTTGCTGAGCTGCTTGAGGAGGCACTTCTGCATGCAACGCTGAAAGGTGGCGCCAGCGTTCCTTAAGCCAAACGTCATGGTGAGATAGCAGAAGGCTCCAAACGGCGTGATGAAGGCGGTTTTCAGTCTGTCAGCCAGGTTTAGCTTGATCTGGTGATATCCTGAGTATGCATCCAAAAAACTCAACAGCTCGCATCCGGCTCTATCACCTGATCGATTCTTGGTAGAGCAAACGGGTCCTTGGGGCAGGCCTTGTTGAGGCTCATGTAGTCAATACACATTCGCCACTTCTTGTTCTTCTTTAGTACCAGGACCGGATTTGCTAGCCATTCTGGAAAGAACACTTCCATAATGAAGCCGGCTGCTAGGAGTCGGGCTATCTCTTCTCCGTCAACTCTTCTCTTCTCTTCTGATAGGCGGCGCAGGGGCTGCCTAACCGGCTTTGCATTAGATCGGACATGTAACTTGTGCTCGGCGAATTCCGTCGGTACACCTGGCATGTCCTTGGGGGACCATGCGAAGATGTCCCGATTCTCACAGAGGAAATCAACAAGCTCGCCTTCCTATTTGCTGTCGAGGTTTGCACCTGCGACAACGTACCTCTCTGGGTGCTCCGGATCCAAGGGTATCTTCTTTGTCTCTTTGGCCGGTTTGAACGAACCTTCAGCCTCTGACTCTTTTGGGTTGGGCGACACCTCAGGCTGCTTGGCAGCCATCGCCACAACTCGCTCAAGGAGCCGCTTCTCAGCCGCGATTACCAAGGACTCGGCCAGCCGACTGCTCTCTGCTGCGCAAGCAGACGACTTCCGGTAGTCGCCGGCCACAGTCAGAATTCCCCGGGAACTGGGCATCTTCATCTTGAGGTAGGCGTAGTGGGGGATCGCCATGAACTTGGCCAAGTCGGGTCGGCCGAGTAGCGCATGGTATGGGCTCTCGAGGTCCACCACATCAAACCAAACGGGCTCTCTACGGAAGTGATATTTGTCCCCAAAGAGGACGTCCACCAGGATCTTGCCGATTGGAGAGCAGGAAAGCCCAGGAACAATGCCGTGGAAAACAGTTCGGCTGTTCTGAACCTGTCTTTTCTTGATCCCTAACTTCTCCATGGTGTCCTTGTATAGGATATTGATGCTGCTACCCCCGTCTATCAGAACTCGCGACAAATGCGTGGCTCGTTTGTCCGTAGCAAAGGTGGCGTCCAGGACCAAGGCATAGGAGCCCGGACTCGGCATCACCTCTGGGTGGTCAGCCCTGCTCCAGCTGATGGGCTTCTCAGACCAGTGCATGAACTCTAGCGTCTCCGACGCTACTGCATTCACCTCTTGTCGCTGCAGCCGCCTGTTGCGTCGATCATCAGCCACAGTGGTGAATACCACATAGGCTCCATGCTCTTCAGGGTATTCGTCTTGTACTGCGCCGACTGGCCTGACTGCCGGCTGCTGGGGCGGAGGCGGAGGCGGCTGCCCAGCAGGCGGGGGAGGCAGGAGGCCGTCTCCCTTGGCGATCCTGGTGAGCCAGTGGCACTTCCGAGTGGTGTGATTCGACGGCTTTGCACCGCTGTGGAATTTGCAAGGTCCATCCAAGGTCTGCTCATAGGAGAAGGTCGGCAACCAGTTTAGCTTGCCGCCTTTCTGTCGCTTGGGCGGGGGCTACTCTTTTGGCTGCTGGGCTTCAGCGGTCGCGACCTGCCGGCTGCTGGAAGCCGGCTGTGGGGCCTTGCGCTTGTTGTCGCCCTGCTGTTGTCGCCGGCCGGCGTCTGCCATCGGAGTTCTTGGAGCTTGAGGAGCCACTTTGCCAGTCGTGCTGATTTGAATTTCCGCCTTCATGGAGGAGTCGGCCGTGGCGTACTTGTCCGCTATGATCAGCAGCTCGTCGAGGGTTTCTGGCTCGTCGCAAAGGAGCTTGTGCTTGAGGAGGGTGCCTTCACTGCACCCGGCCGTAAAGTACTCGATAGCCTGCACCTCGTGCACGCCCTCGCAGGAGTTCCGGAGCTCGGCCCAATGCATGAGGTAATCACGAGTAGACTCGTCAGGGCCTTGCATGCACAAGGAGAGCTGACGAGGCTTGGGAGGACGCTTGTACGTGCTGGTGAAGTTGGGACAAACGCTTCGGTGAAGTCGACCCAGCTGTTGATGCTGCGGGGCTTTAGGCTGTTCAGCCATGTCCGGGCCGTGCCCTGGAGCATGAGCGGAACGTAGTTTACGGCGACACGCTTGTTGCCGTTTGCTATGCTGACAGCTGTGGAGTAGTCGACTAGACAGTCTTCCGGCTTCACGGAGCCGGTATACTTGGGCGTGTCTCTTGGGAGCGTGAACCCTCTGGGAAAGGGCTCGTCCTGAATGCGGGGCCCGAAACAAGGTGGACCCAGCTCATCTTCTTCTTCCAGTGCTAAGGATCGGAGGAGTCAGTCGATCTGATGGCGGGCGTCGTTCTCTCCAACTCCCTCTCGGTGGCCAAGGCGGTCACTGAGAGTTGGATGGTCAACAGGTGGCGGGGAGACTCGCCTCTCCTTGCAGGGAGGGGGAGGCGGACAGTCGTCCCGTCGTTCCACTGCTCTTGGGCGGCCGTCTCGGTCGCGCTCTATGGTGTTGCGAGTCCGACTGTGGCTGACAGTCGGCTCCTTGTCTCTTCTTCCTCGGGCATCGCTAGTCGGTGTCCAAGACATCGCGCCTTGATCTCGGTGAAGGTCGTCGATGGGCCGTTGAGGCGCCTCCGCGCGCCAGCCGGCCTCGTTCTGCGCGGCGGCCGCCTCGAGAAGCCGTTGGACTCGCTCCATCATGAGGCGGTATTCTTCGCCCTTGAAATTGTCCAGCTCGTCCGCCGCTGCCTGGGCGGCTCGGATGTTCTCTGCTGGTGTAGCGTACACAGGGCGGCTTGCCCCAAACAGGTTGGCGATGGCTACGCCGCGCTGCCGGACCGTGCCAAGGCGGCTGGGCTCCACCGGGGCCGGCGAGCCGCCGACGGTGCGATCCATCTCCCGCTGGTAGGCTTCTGGCAAGCGCCTCATGCTGGCCAGCTTCTTCACGCCTTCAACGAGCTGAAGGCGGCGCGCCTCCAACGTCTCTGCGTCAGCGTCTTCCGGAATGGGCGCAGTTAGGTCTTGCAGCGCCGCGCCGAGTGAGTCGGGCGCTCCTCCATTGGGGAACTCGTCATGACTGATGACTAGCACCTCAGTGACGTTGCTTCCGTCGCTCTCTACAGGGGGGAGAGGTTCATCGTAGACCACCACGTTGGTGGGGAACGCGTTGAGCGACGCGGTGTTGGAGTCGACCAGCATCGGGTCAGTGGAGCCTACGGACTCCAAGTCTACGGCAGGCTCGCCGGAAACGTGGAGTTGATCGAGGAGGCCCGCGAGGAGGTTCTCGGGGCCATCCGTGCCTGCGTTGGGTGTAGGTTCGTCGGAGAGGCGGACCTTGCCGAGGAGTTCGGCCAAGGAGCAGACCGCGCAGGCGATCTCAACGCCGCTTAGCGCGTCGGCGCAAACTCCATCTAGCGTGCCTGGCTGGCTGCGCTCGCCAGGGAGAAAAAGGGTTCCCGTCCAGAACAGATCTCCGGACGGCGGTGCACCAAGCCCCATGGTGGGCGCCAAATGATGGGGGTTTGGTGCGACATATGCCAATGGATGGCTTATCATGGTGGGCGCGAGTAGAACATCGCCGGTGCCTGGAAACGGGATGAGGCGAAGACATGCACGCCGGCGAATCTTACCCAGCTTCGGGGCTCTCCGGGGAGATAATACCCCTATTGCTGCTCTGCGGGGTCTCCGCATGATCACTATGGCAAAGTGCTTACACAGTTGCTCCTTGAGCTGTTTTCTGGTGGTAGGAGAGGGCAAGACTAGCTCTCTCCCTCCTGTATGATTTGGTCTAGAGCTAATGGGTTCCAAGCCTTTGCATGGGTGCCCTGGGGGGTTTATATAGGCCTACCCCCCAGGGGTACAGTGGTAATCCGACTGGGCGCGGGCCCAGCCGTCAGTGTCTCTGGCCTCCATCTTCTCTGCTGACCGCTGGGGCCCGCCGACTGGCGGGCCCCGCCGACCGGCCGGGTACGGAGCCGACAGGCCGCGTCCGCCGCGGGCGGGTCTTGCCGGCTGCTGATTACTGTAGCCATACTTCTGATGACGCGGGCTTGATCATGAGGTCGTGGCAACAGCCCCGCCGCCTAGCGGGCGATAACTGTTGCCACTCCCCATCTCATCTTGATTAATGGCGCGTGGGCCCCAGGGGAGGTCTCGGCCGACTCCCCCGGGCCGACTCCCGACGGGTCCGACTGGTGGTTGTCCCGCCGTCTCCCGAGGTCTCACTGACTGGTGGGCCTTGCTGCCTCCAGGCCGTACAGACAAGCCGTCGTGGGTGCAGGATTCGGCCCTGCAGTGCTGATGTCAGGGCCAGCAATGGCAACGGTGCCACGCCGCACGGAGATCTTCCGGGGTACGGTGTGTTGTGGCCATGCCTGCCCTTGGTGAGGGGCGGGGGTGGGCTTTGCTGTAGCCACGCCCCTGCCTCGGCCCCTTTGATGAGTTCATGGGGTTTGTTGGAGTCGCAGGCCGACTCCCCAAAGCTGGCTTCTCTGGAAGTCGTCCCTGGGACTCGGCCGTGAGCGGGCAGTCGGCCGCCTTGCCGTCGACTCCTCAGGAGGTGGCTCTTTGTCCTGGGTTCCTGAGGGGCGCAGCCTGCCCTGATGTCTTGAAAGGTTATGGGACTCGGGTTGGCCTACCCGTGGCCCATTACTCCGACAAAGCTTCTGTCACTCAAGCAACCCATAATCTACTTATTACTTCCCAATGCCTTCCTCTAGGCCCAAATAACGGTGAAGTGTCATGTAGTCGACGTTCACATAACACCACTAGAGGAGAGACAACATGCATCTCATCAAAATATCGAACGAATACCAAATTCACAGGACTACTAATAGCAAGACTTCTCCCATGTCCTTAGGAACAAAAGTAACTACTCACAAAGCATAAACATGTTCATAATCAGAGGGGTATTAATATGCATATAGGATCTGAACATATGATCTTCCACCAATTAAACCAACTAGCATCAACTACAAGGAGTAATTAACACTACTAGTAACCTACTAGCACCAATCCCGGACTTGGAGACAAGAATTGGATACAAGAGATGAACTAGGGTTTTGAGAGGAGATGGTGCTGATGAAGATGTTGATGGAGATTGCTCTCTCCCGATGAGAGGAGCGTTGGTGATGACGATGGCGGTGATTTCCCCCTCCGGGGGGGAGTTTCCCCGGCAGAACAGCTCCGCCAGAGCCCTAGATTGGTTCCGCCAAGGTTTCGCCTCATGGCGGCAGAGTCTCGTCCGAGAAGATGGCTTATGATTTTTTCCCATCGAAAGACTCCATATAGCAGAAGATGGCCACCGGAGGGCCACCAGGGGGCCCATGAGGTAGGGGGCGCGCCCAGGGGGTTGGGCGCGCCCCCCACCCTCGTGGGCAGGGTGTGGCCCCCTGGTGAAGTTCTTGCTATCAGTATTTTTTATATATTTGGAAAACATCTTCCGTGAAGTTTCAAGACTTTTGGAGTTGTGTAGAATAGGTCTCTAATATTTGCTCCTTTTCTAGCCCAGAATCCCAGCTGCCGGCATTCTCCCTCTTTATGTAAACCTTGTAAAATAAGAGAGAATATGCATAAGTATTGTTACATAATGTGTAATAACAGCCCATAATGCAATAAATATTGATATAAAAGCATGATGCAAAATGGACGTATCAGTCTCTTCGAATTATCAGTTTGGTTTGGCCTACTAGATTGATCTTTCTTGCAATGGGAGAAGTGCTTAGCTTTGGGTTCAATCTTGTGGTGTCCTTCCCCAGTGACAGCAGGGGCAGCAAGGCACGTATTGTATTGTTGCCATCGAGGATAAAAAGATGGGGTTTATATCATATCGCTTGAGTTTATCCCTCTACATCATGTCATCTTGCTTAATGCATTACTCTGTTCTTATGAACTTAATACTCTAAATGCATGTTGGATAGCGGTCGATGTGTGGAGTAATAGTAGTAGATGCAGAATCGTTTCGGTCTACTTGTCGCGGACATGATGCCTATATACATGATCATGCCTAGATATTCTCATAATTATGCACTTTCTATCAATTGCTCGACAGTAATTCGTTCGCCCACCGTAATACTTATGCTATCTTGAGAGAAGCCACTAGTGAAACCTATGGCCCCTGGGTCTATTCTCTATTATATTAACCTCCGGTCAACTAGCTATTTCTGGCACCGTTTATTTTGAAATCTTTACTTTCAATCTATATAATAAAAATACCAAAAATATTTATCTTGTTATTATTATATCTATCAGATCTCACTCTCATAACTGACCATGAAGGGATTGACAACCCCTTTATCGCATTGGTTGCGAGGTTCTTATTTGTTTGTGTAGGTATGAGGGACTTGCGTGTAGTCTCCTACTGGATTGATACCTTGGTTCTCAAAAACTTAGGGAACTACTTACGCTACTTTGTTGCATCACCCTTTCCTCTTCAAGGGAAAACCAACGCAGTGCTCAAGAGGTAGCAAGAAGGATTTCTGGCGCCGTTGCTAGGGAGATCTATGCACAAGTCAAGACATACCAAGTACCCATCACAAAATCTTATCCCTTGCATTACATTATTTGCCATTCGCCTCTCATTTTCCTCTCCCCAACATCACCTTTTCCTTTTCTTTGCCTTTTCTTTGCCTTCTTCCCATATGTATATTTGTTTGTGTTTCCATGTGCCTTCCATTTTCTTGCATCTTTGCTTGCTAAAAATCTATTGATATGGATCCACTTAAAGTGTTCTACTTGGATCATCTTCGATCCTTATGCACTCGTGCTGAAACCCCAACTAGTCTAGTTGATGGGAAATCTTTAGATGAGCATGCTCATTTTGTGTGTCATCGTTTGTCTGAAAAAGGGAGACTCTTATGGGATCAAATAAATAGATTATTGTGTTATGCTTGGAATCTTTGTGAAATTTGTGATTTTATTTGTTGCTCTAAGAACCTTAAAAACACCTCACCTACCTATGTGAGTTTAATGATAATGAAATCTTATCTTCTTATGCAAAGGGTGTTTATAGTTACTACGATATCGAACAAATTGAAGAATTTGTTGCTTTTAAGGGTGCTTATGAAGTTGCTTCTTTGTTTGGAAAGTATGATATTACTCTCTACGAATCGGAAAATTTTGACATACTTAAATATTGCTATGAAAACTATGCTCATAATGTCTATGTCAAAGAATTTATTGAAAGAATGACTGTTGCTTGGGAAGAAAATAATGATATGCATGAATCAATAGATAATTATGATTCCTATGATTTGATTGAAATATCCCTTGATGAACATGATGCTTGCTATTCTTGTGGCCATGATGCCAATATTTATGAAGATGAGTTTGCTATAGTTCCTTATGTTAAACATGAGATCGTTGCTATTGCACCCATACTTGATAGTTCCTTCGATGAAAAGCATGATTGCAATGATGTTATTATAAATTCTATTAATGTCAATTATGCTAATAATATGCAAAACTCTAAGCTTGGGGATGCTAGTTTTGCTATGTCCTCTACTTGTTGCAATGATCATGATTGGGGTGATTCTTCTTTTGATCTTGAAAATTTATTTAAGCCCCATGATGAATATGAGATTGATAATAGTATTTGCAATAATATTGAAAGTGGGTTTGGAAGAGTGTCAACTTTAGATCCCACATATTTGGAGAATGTTCACTCTTATGAAGTTTTTGATAAAAGTGGGTTTGGAGAGGTCATGACTTTATTTAGTAATAACACTAATGTGGATCGTGTTGAAAATATTTTATATGATAGCTATTTTATTGAATTTTCTTATGATCCCACATGTAATTATTATGAGAGAGTAAAATATGATTGTATAAAATTTCATGTTACTAAATTACCTCTCGTTATGTTGAGATTGCTATTGTTTCTTTCCTTCTTCCTTGCATATGCTGATTTTTGCTTGCTATAATTTGTTTGCTTATAAAATGCCTATGCATAGGAAGTATGTTAGACTTAGATGTGTTTGTCACATGCTTTCTGATGCTCCTTCTGTGCTTCAATTCTTGTCTTTCATGTGAGCATCATTAAAATTATCAATGCCTAGCTAGGGGCATTAAACGATAGCGCTTGTTGGGAGGCAACCCAATTTTATTTTTGTTTCTTGCTTTTTGATTCTGTTTAGTAATAAATAATTCATCTAGCCTCTGTTTAGATGTGGTTTTATGCTTTTAATTAGTGTTTGTGCCAAGTAGAACCTTTGGGAAGACTTGGGGAAAGTCTTTGTGATCTTGCTGTAAAAAACAGAAACTTTAGTGCTCACGAGATTTGCTGCCATTTTTTTACTGGGGAGTGATATTTAGTTAATTATTTTTGCAGATGGTTAATAGATAAATTCCTCACTTCCAGCAATTTATTTTAGAATTTTTGAGGTTCCAGAAGTATTCGAAACCTACAGATTACTACAGACTGTTCTGTTTTTGACAGATTCTGTTTTTCGTGTGTTGTTTGCTTATTTTGATGAATCTATGGCTAGTAATAGAGTTTATGAACCATAGAAAAGTTGGAATACAGTAGGTTTAACACCAATATAAATAAAGAATGAGTTCATTACAGTACCTTGAAGTGGTGGTTTGTTTTCTTTTACTAACAGAGCTCACGAGATTTTCTTTTAAGTTTTGTGTTGTGAAGTTTTTAAGTTTTGGGTAAAGATTTGATGGATTATGGAACAAGGAGTGGCAAGAGCCTAAGCTTGAGGATGCCCAAAGGCACCCCAAGGAAAAATCCAAGGACAACCAAAAGCCTAAGCTTGGGGATGCCCCGGAAGGCATCCCCTCTTTCGTCTTCGTCCATCGGTAACTTTACTTGGAGCTATATTTTTATTCGCCACATGATATGTGTTTTGCTTGGAGCGTCTTGTATGATTTGAGTCTTTGCTTTTTAGTTTACCACAATTGTCCTTTGTGTACACAGCTTTTGGGAGAGACACACATTGTAGCGACCAAACCTCAAACAGTCTGATCTCTGTGCATCAGTGTCATCCCGGGATCGCTAAAGCTGACACGCACAGTACTAGAGGATTTATAACAGAGTAGCAATCACACACTTATTACATCGAATGTCTTAAAAGAGAACTTATTACAATAAATATGGCTTAAGGCCATCTAATACGATAACAGCGGAAGGCTTGGAAGATAAAGTGAGTCCATCAACTCCAACAGCATCACTGAGTGAAAGACCACGACCTAAGGCTCCTTACTCGTCGTCTGAAAAGTCTGCAACATGATACGTTGCAGCCCAAAACGGGTCAACACATGGAATATGCTGGGAATGTAACAC
This sequence comes from Triticum urartu, assembly GCF_003073215.2. Lineage (NCBI taxonomy): Eukaryota > Viridiplantae > Streptophyta > Magnoliopsida > Poales > Poaceae > Triticum > Triticum urartu. The sequence continues at coordinate 47,180,360 of NC_053024.1, forward strand.
AAGAGAGTAATGAACAGAATAATGCTATCACTACATACATATATGGCTGGTGGAGGCTGTATGGTTAATATGTTTTGCGGAAAGCCAATTTTTCCCTACTGCAAAGGGATATATTTTATTTAACTACAAAGTTTGTTGAAAAACATTGAGAATGGTAAACCCCATCTCAATCCCAATTAAAAAGGTAATTAATAACCCAACCGAATTTTTATTAAGAGTGATGAGATGCACATGATAATCCAAGAACTAGATACTCAAGATGTCCATAACCGGGGACACGGCTAACCATGATTAGTTTGTACACTCTGCAGAGGTTTGTGCACTTTTCCCCACAAGACTCGATCTCCTCTGTTGGATTCCTCGCACTACATAATGTTTGAGAAACGGATGACCGAGACACAGTCTTTTCGAAGAGGTCCCCTTAACCGATAGATAGGCCTGTACACCTACAATCCCCTACATCTGCTAGCCCATCATGGAAAGGTTTCCCACAACTTACTCAACTATGCCAGAGCCCATAATGGCATGTGGCTGCACATGAAAGTTTCTAGCATGAATAATCTTATGATCCCTTTGAGCCTGGGTGGCAGTCCATAGGAGAATCACACGGTACTCCCGGATTTCCAAAAATACAGGCAATCACTGGGTTCCCTGGGTGCCTCAGTCCACCCAGATGCGTATTAAAGTTGACACCTTAAGTTAAACATTAATTAACAAATCACATCTGTCATGGATACGCTCAAACCCAAACCACGTCAACAAGCATAGCATAGCAATATAAGCAACGTAGAAGTAACTCCCAGAGGTTTGATAATAAACAGGTGAATAGGTACTACCTCAACTACTTCCCAACCCGCAAATTATTCAGATCCTAACCATGCAATTGTTTGAGGATTGATCTAATGCAATAAAACTAGGTAGTTAAGAGTTATGATCAAAGTGTTACTTGCCTTGCTGATGATCCGTGAAACCTAGAGACTCGTAGTAGCACGCTTCGCACTCCGGGTACTCTATCGCAATCAAACATGCATACAATAAGAAATTAAGCAAAGATGCACGGGTAAAACTCAAATAAGAAGATCTAACCAGAAAATTCAACTTAAGAACTCCGGTTTGCAAAAAAATCAAATCAAACGAAGCAACGAAACTCAAATTGGGAAAGAAACAAGCTTGGTTTACTAATCTGGACTAAAGTCAAATTTTACAGCACCAAAACTTGTTTAACTTGCTTAAACAAAAAGAGGGCTTCGAGACGAAACTCTAGGCGCTTGAATCGCCTGATTCCGATAAACGAGCGAAAAGTTATACTAAAACGGAAGTCGGATCAGAAATCATGATCGAAAATAATCGCGAAAAATCCGAGAAAAAGAAAAACTGACGAACAGACTTACGAACGAACGTTCGCTAACTGCGGCTAACGGGTGAAAACCGTTCGTTAAAATGAACGTACGGACGAACGTCCGCTTAATAACTAAACCGGGAAAAAAATAAAACTGATCTAATAAAAAACGCATCTAGGTTTTTACCGAAAAAACTGAACCAGCCAAAGGAAAAACCGGTGGCGTCGGCGGCGAACTCCGGCGGCTCCAGCGACGGCGAGGCGGCGGCGGGGTGGCGGGGCGGTGCGGCGCGGCGGCGGGTCGGCGGTGGGTTGGCACGGGCGGCGGGGCGCGGCTAGGATTTCAGCCTCGGCGGGCTGGTGGGTTGCGGGGCTGCGCCTCAGCGGCTTTTAAAGTCCTCCCCAGGCGGAGTCCCGGGGGGATACGGCCCAAAGTCGGTTTCCCTTTTTTTAATATTCCGTGCAGAAAAACGAATAAAAGAAATACTAAACAGACTCCAAAAATTTCTGCCCTCGAGATTCGGGTTGGCTAGAAAATAGGTGAGGGTGGTCCTTGAACAAATCTTCCTCTCGCTCCCAGGTGGCTTCATCCTCTGAGTGGTGGCTCCACTGAACTTTACAAAACTTGATAACCTTGCTACAAGTAACTCGGTTGGCAAACTCGAGAATCTTGACTGGCTTCTCCTCGTAGGTCAAATCGTTATCCAACTGAATAGTTTCCAAAGGCACTGTATCTCTCAACGGTATGTCAGCCATCTCCGCATGGCACTTCTTCAGCTGAGAAACATGAAACACATCATGAACTCCTGACAATCCTTCGGGAAATTCCAACTTGTAGGCCACATCTCCCATACGCTCCAAAACTCGATATGGTCCTACAAATCGTGGCGCTAACTTCCCTTTAACTCCAAAACGCTTTGTTCCTCAAAGTGGAGATACTCGAAGATAAGCTCTATCTCCAACTTCGTAAACTGTCTCCTTGCGTTTAGAATCTGCATAACTTTTCTGTCTGGACTGGGCTACCTTGATCCTATCGCGAATCAACTTCACCTTCCGTTCAGACTCTTTAATCAAGTCAGGTCCAAACAACTGACGGTCTCCAACTTCGTCCCATGACAACGGTGTCCTGCACCTCCTTCCGTACAAGGCTTCGAAAGGGGCCATCTTTAAACTGGTTTGGTAACTGTTGTTGTAAGAGAACTCTGCATATGGCAAATTGTCGTCCCAACTAGATCCATAATCTAGCGCACAAGCTCTCAGCATATCCTCCAAAATCTGATTTACTCTCTCGGTCTGTCCATCTGTCTGTGGATGAAAAGCTGTACTGAACTCTAGCCTGGTACCCAAAGTTTCGTGCAACTGCTTCCAGAACTTTGAGGTAAACTGGGTTCCTCTATCTGATACGATACTCCTTGGAACTCCATGCAGACATACGATCCTGGTCATGTATATCTTTGCCAACTTAGCACTGGTGTAAGTGGTCTTTACTGGGATGAAATGACCTACTTTCGACAATCGATCAACTACAACCCAAATTGAGTCATAGCCTGAATGAGTCCCGGGCAATCCCGTGATAAAATCCATGCCTAGTTTATCCCACTTCCATTCGGGTATCGGCAATGGTTGTAACAATCCTGCTGGCTTCTGATGCTCTGCCTTTACTCTCTGACATACATCACAAACTGCTACATACTCCGCTATATCCTTCTTCATTCTAGTCCACCAGAAAATATCCTTCAAATCCAGATACATCTTGGTATTTCCTGGATGAATCGAATACGGTGAGTCGTGTGCCTCTTACAAAATCAACTTCCTGATCTTCGGGTCATTGGGCACGTAGACACGGTCTTCAAACCATAAGGTGTCGTGCTCATCCTCACGAAATCCTTTAGCTTTTCCTTTGCTCAGTTTCTCCTTTATAGCGGCAATCTCTTTGTCAGCTTTCTGAGCTTCTTTGATTCTATCCATCAAGGTTGACTGAATCTCCAATGCTGCTACATGGCCTCTCGGAACTATTTCCGAACATAGTTTACGAAGATTTTCTGCTAACTCCTTGGGTATTTCTCCCATCATTAACGTATTGACATGGCTCTTACGGCTTAATGCGTCAGCTACTACATTAGCCTTTCCGGGGTGATAATGCAATTTCATATCATAATCCTTGATAAGCTCCAACCATCTCCTTTGTCTGAGATTTAACTCCTTCTGTGTGAAAATGTACTTCAAACTCTTATGATCCGTGTACACCTCACAATGATTTCCAATGAGAAAATGTCTCCATGTTTTCAAAGCATGCACTACGGCTGCTAACTCCAAATCATGCGTAGCATAATTTAACTCATGAGGCTTCAGTTGTCTTGAGGCATATGAAACAACTCTCCCTTCCTGCATAAGCACTGCTCCAAGTCCTCGACGTGAAGCGTCGCAATACACCTCATAATCCTTGGTCTGGTCTGGCAAAATCAACACTGGTGAGGTAACTAAGCGTTTCTTCAACTCCTGGAAACTAGCCTCACACTCCTCTGTCCGTATGAACTTGGTATCCTTCTTTAATAACTCAGTCATAGGCTTCGCAATCTTTGAGAAATTCTCAATAAATCTTCGGTAGTATCCTGCGAGTCCAAGAAAACTTCGGATCTCTCCAAATGTTGTTGGGGCTTCCCACTTGGTCACGGTTTCAACTTTAGCGGGATCTACTGCTATACCTTCACCACATATAACATGTCCGAGGAATCCTACTTCCTTCAACCAAAACTCACATTTGCTGAACTTAGCATATAATTGATGTTCTCTGAGTTTTCCAAGTACCAAACGCAAATGCTCCTTATGCTCCTCTTCATTCTTCAAGTAAACCAGGATATCATCAATGAACACTATGACGAACTTATCCAAAAACTCCATAAACACTTTGTTCATCATGTTCATAAAATAGGCAGGTGCGTTAGTCAGACCAAATGACATAACAGTGTACTCATATAGCCCATATCTGGTAGTAAAAGCTGTCTTCGGAATATCCTGTTCCTGAATCTTCAACTGGTGGTATCCTAATCGCAGATCGATCTTGGAAAATATCTTAGCTCCTTGCAATCGATCAAACAGATCGTTGATCATTGGTAGTGGGTACTTGTTCTTGATCGTTACTTCATTCAATCCTCGATAATCAACAACCATCCTTAACGATCCATCCTTCTTCTCCACTAGAAGTACTGGCAATCCCCAAGGTGAAGAACTTGGGCGAATATATCCCTTATCCAGTAACTCCTTAATCTGCTTCTTAATTTCCACCAAATCCTTTGCTGGCATACTATATGGTCTCTTTGATATTGGCCCTGTGCCTGGCAATAGCTCAATCAAAAACTCAATATCTCTATCCGCTGGCATGCCTGGCAACTCTTCTGGAAATACATCAAGGAAATCTCTTACCACTGGTACTTCCTCCTGCACAAATCCTGTTAGGCAATTTACTTGAGTCCTATTTGGCACATGCCGGGATACATACTTGATCCTTCTCCCTTCTGGGGTGGTAAGCAAAATTGACTTACTAGCACATTGAATATTCCCTTCTTACTTTGATAACCAATCCATGCCTAATATCACATCCAATCCTTGAGATTCCAATACTATTAGGTCTGAGGGAAAAACATAGTTACCAATCCTTAATGGTAACCGATCACACCATAGACTAGCCACATACTCTGCTCCGGGCGAGGTTACTAACATGGGTGACCTAAGGGCTTGGGTTGACAGGTTATACTTATCCACAAATCCCCTTGAGATGTATGAATGCGATGCACCAGTATCAAAAAGAACGAGTGCAGTAAATGACTTAACCAAAAACATACCTATTACTGCATCGGGCTGAGCTTCAACCTCCTCCACGCTAACGTGGTTCACCTGTCCCCTGTTGAAAGGGTTCGGCTTCTTCCCAGAACTTCCATTGCTAATTCCATTTTGTAATTCAGGACATTCATTGGCATAATGTCCTGTCTTCGAACACTTAAAACAAGTGACTTGACTTAGGTCCTTCTTGGCTGGGGTTGAGGGGCTGGTGCGGTTCTGGCCGTTGCTTCCTCCATTGCCATCACCATTCTTGGTGCCATTGTGATTGTGCGAGCTACCTCCTCCATGGGTATGCTGAAAATGTCCTCCCGGTCTAGGGGTAAAACGTGGCTTCTGCTGAGCTCCTAAATTGTACTTTCCTTGTCCATATTTCCTCTTGCGATTCTCAATTTGCTGCTGCTTCCCTTCAATCATAAGAGCACGATCTACCAACTCCTGGTAGTTGTTGAAGGTGGCTACCATCAACTACATGCTCAACTCATCATTCAGTCCTTCCAGAAACTTCTCTTGCTTAGCTGCATCCGTAGCAACGTCATCTGGGGCATAACGTGCTAACTTACTAAATTCCTCCACATACTGGCCAACTGTCCGTCCTCCTTGGCGCAAGTTATGAAACTCACGCTTCTTCATGGCCATAGCTCCTACTGAAACATGTGCAGTACGAAAAGCCTACTGAAACTGGTCCCATGTGACAGTGTCGACTGGGAAAGTGGCTGTGAAATTCTCCCACCATGATGCTGCGGGTCCTTCTAGCTGATGTGCGGCAAACTTCACCTTCTCCGCATCTGTGCATCCTGCTGTGGTCAACTCCCTAGCTATCTTGCGGAGCCAATCATCTGCTACTATCGGCTCGGTGCCACTGGAAAGCACCGGCGGATTCAGCCTAAGAAAACGGGCTAAATGGTCAACAGGTGGTGGTGGTGGTGGTGGGTTGTTGTTGTTCCCCTGATTGGACTAGCAACTGCATCAATGGGTTCCGCTGCTGGATCAAATGGGTGAGCTCCAGTGGGAAGGCAAATCCGGGGTCACATCTTGGAGGCATCTGAGGGTTTAGAAAAGATGAGATATAAGAATAGAGGGGGTCTAAAGAGAAAACACTACCCATATGCACATGAGGCAAAAGCAAACAATTCACTTCAATCAATCAAACAAAGGCATACAATCGATCTAACTATCGCAAAAGTGCTCGGACTACTATATTTACATGGTGGACTACTACTACTGGTGAGGTGGTCTACTAAAAATATTCTTCGGTTGCAGACTCCATGATATCTGCTCCAGCTTCATCAACATAGTCATCATCGCTACTATCTGGTTCCGAGTCGGTGTAGTCTTCTGGGCTAATTTCCTGGGGTTCTTCGTCTTCATCTACTAGCGTAGGGCCTCCCATAAATATTCCAATCTTCTTGATCAGGTCGTCATTCTTCTCCACCAATACTTCAATTTCCTCTTCATAATCTTCACGTGTAGCCTTTAGTTCTTCCTCCAGTTCCTTGATTCTTGTCTTAGCCTTCTTTAGATCTATCATGTCGGCGCACATCTGGTTCTCCTGTCGTCGAATGTGCTGATTTAACTCCTGGATAAAAGCTGCAATTGATCTATCCTTCTTGGTGCTGATCATCTCCCAGTGTTCATCTCGGCGCCCACAAATCTGGTAGATAGTATCTTTGAGATCCTTGCGGTAGACTTCTCCAATGCGTCCCATGGCGATGTGAGCTGCCATGCTCTTTCCTAGACTCCAAGTTGGTGCATCAAAAGAAAACTCTATGGGCTCAGTGACTGGCATGAACGTCCTTCCTGGAACTTGAACTTGAATCATCCAGCGCTCTTCTTCAGGTAAAGTGGCGTTGTAGGTTCCCGTGAAGCTTGGTACTCCTATGTTCAGGTATCTAGTGACTTCCTTCAAGTGTCGTCCAAAGGGTGTATCTTCATCCGGTTGTGTGAACTTGTTCCTTGCATCCGCCATCCTAAAGAGTAGAAAAGATGAGGAGTCAGAGAAGAAGAGAGTGAATAGTGATCTAGGTCTTTTAGCTTAGTGGTCGTGTCCTATAGTCAGCGTGTGCTCCGATACCATCTCTGTAGCGACCAGACCTCAAACAGTCTGATCTCTGTGCTCTGGTGTCATCCCTGGATCAGTAATGCTGACACCACACAGTACTTGGAGGCTTTATAGCAGAGTAGGAATCACACACTTATTACATCGAGTGTCTCCATAGAAAACTTATTACAATAAATATGGCTTAAGGCCATCTAATAACGATAACAGCGGAAGGCTTGGAAGATAAGTGAGTCCATCAACTCCAACGACATCACTGAGTATAGAACCACGACCAAAAACTCCTTAATCATCGTCTGAAAAGTCTGCAACATTAACGTTGCAGCCCGAAACGGGCCAACACATGGAATATGCTGGCAAGGTAACACATAGAGAGTAATGGAATGAAACAGCTATACTATACACATATTTGTCTGGTGGAAAGCTCTATGGTTATAGTTTTGCGTAAAGCCAATTTTTCCCTACTTCAAAGGAATAAAATTTATTTAACTATCATGGTAGTTGTTAAACATTGAGAATGGTTGACAGCATTCTCAATCCCAATTTAGTAGCATCATTAAAACCCAACAATATTAATTTAGAGTAACATGATGAGATTCACATGATAATCCAAGTACTAGATACTCAAGATGTCCATAACCGGGGACACGGCTAATCATGATTAGTTTGTTACACTCTGCAGAGGTTTGCGCACTTTTCCCCACAAGACTCGATCGCCTCCGTTTGGTTTCTCGCACTACAGGGTGTTTGAGAAGACGGATGATCGAGACATAGTCTTTCAGAAGCGCTAGCACCTTACGATCGAGTAGAACGTACCACCTACATCCCCTACATCTGCTAGTCTACCACTGTAAGATTTCGCACAACTTAGTCAACTATGCTAGAGCCCATAATAGCTTGTGGCTGCACACGTAAGTTTCTAGTATGAATAGTCTTATGATCCCTTTGAGCCTGGGTGGCGGTCCAAAAGAAAACAGGCAAGTCCTGGAATACCCAGGTGCCTCAATCCACCCAGATGTGTGTTTAAGTTGCCACCTTAGATAAACCATTAATTAACAATCTCACATCTGTCATGGATTTCACTCACCCAATCCACGTCTTCTAGCATAGCATGGCATAATAAGCAAACGTAGAAGTAACTCCCAAAGGTTTGAAAATAAACAGGTAATAGGTACTACCTCATCTACTTCCCATCCCACAATTTAATTAGATCCTAATCATGCAATGTGTGAGGATTGATCTAATGCAATAAAACTGGGTAGTAGAAAAGGTATGATCAAAGTGTTACTTGCCTTGCTGATGATCCGGGAAACCTAGCGATTCGAAGTAATAGGCGGCGTACTCCGGATACTCTATCGCAAACAAACAAACGAGCATACAATAAGTACTCATCTAATGCACAGGTAAAACTCAAATAAGAGATCTAACCAGAAGGTTCAACTTAAGAACTCCGGTTGGCAAAAGAATCAAATCGAACGAAGCAACGAAAGTCAAACGGCGAAAGAAAACAACTTCGTTCTAGTAATCTGGATCTAGGGCAAATTTTACAGTAGCAAAATCTTGTTTAAGTTGGTTAAACGGATAGAGGGTTTCGAGACGAAACTCTAGGCGCTTGAATCACCTGATTCTGATAAACGAGCGAAAAGTTAAACTAAAATGAAAATCGGATCAGGAATCGTGATCAGATAAATCGCGGATTTAATCCGAGAAAAAGAAAACTGACGAACAGTTAATCGAACGGACGTTCGTTAACAGAAACTAACCAGTGAACACGTTCGCTAACACGAACGGATCGGTGAACGTTCACTAATTAAATAAACCAGAGAAAAAAAACCGATCTAGGGTTTCGAAAAAAATAAACCGAGGCGGTTTTTAAAAAAAACCGAACGGCGAACGGCAGCAGCTATACCTCCGGCGAGGCACTCCGGCGGGCGGGGCGGGGCTCCGGCGGGTCGGCGGGGGTGCGGCAGGGTGCGGCGCGGCGACGGGAGGCGGCAGGTGGCGGCGCGCGACTCGGGCGGCGGCGGCACGGGCGGCGGGGCGGCTGCGGCGGGCGGCTCGGGGCGAGGTGGGG
>NC_053024.1:47190668-47203466 GCF_003073215.2 Triticum urartu
TAAAGGATAATCAATCCAGTAGGAGACCACGAGCGAGTCACCTCGTACCTACACAAACAAATAAGAACCTCGCAACCAACGCGATAAAGGGGTTGTCAATCCCTTCATGGCCACTTGCAAGAGTGAGATCTGATAGAGATGATAATAATAAGATAACTATTTTTGGTATTTTTATGATATAGATTGAAAGTAAAGATTGCAAAATAAAATAGATTAGAAACTTGTATGATGGAAAATAGACCCAGGGGCCATATGTTTCACTAGTGGCTTCTCTCAAGATAGCATAAGTATTATGGTGGGTGAACAAATTATTGTCGAACAATTGATAGAAAAGCGAATAATTATGAGAATATCTAGGTATGATCATGTATATAGGCATCACGTCCGAGACAAGTAGACCGAAACAATTCTGCATCTACTACTATTACTCCACACATCGACCGCTATCCAGCATGCATCTAGAGTACTAAGTTCATAAGAACAGAGTAACGCCTTAAGCAAGATGACATGATGTAGAGGGATAAACTCATGCAATATGATGTAAACACCATCTTTTTATCCTGGATGGCAACAATACAATACGTGTCGTTTCCCTTTCTGTCACTGGGATCGAGCACCGCAAGATTGAACCCAAAGCTAAGCACTTCTCCCATTGCAAGAAAGATCAATATAGTAGGCCAAACCAAACTGATAATTCGAAGAGACTTGCAAAGATAAACCAATCATACATAAAATAATTCAGAGAAGATTCAAATATTGTTCATAGATAATCTGGATCATAAACCCACAATTCATCGGATCTCAACAAACAAACCGCAAAAGAAGATTACATCGAATAGATCTCCAAGAGAATCGAGGAGAACTTTGTATTGAGATCCAAAGAGAGAGAAGAAGCCATCTAGCTACTAGCTATGGACCCGAAGGTCCGAAATAAACTACTCACACATCATCGGAGGGGCCATGGAGTTGATGTAGAGGCCCTCCGTGATCGATTCCCCCTCCAGCAGAGCTCTGGAAAAGGCCCCAAGATGGGATCTCTTGGGTACAAAAGGTTGCTGCGGTGGAAATAGGGTTTCATGGTGCTCCTGGATGTTTGCAGGGTATATGAATATATATAGGAGGAAGAAGTAGGTCGGTGGAGCAACGAGGGGCCCACGAGGGTGGAGGGCGCGCCCCTGGGGGTACGTGCGTCCCCTGCCACATGGCCTCCTCGTTGATTGCTTGACATCCACTCCAAGTCCTCTAGATCATGTTTGTTCCAAAAATCACACTCCCGAAGGTTTCATTCCGTTTGGACTCCGTTTGATATTCCTTTTCTGCGAAACACTGAAATAGGCAAAAAAACAGCAATTTGGGCTGGGCCTCCAGTTAATAGGTTAGTCCCAAAAATAATATAAAAGTGTAAAATAAAGCTCGTTATCATCCAAAACTGATAATAGAATAGCATGGAACAATCAAAAATTATAGATACGTTGGAGACATATCAATGGAGAGCATGACTACACCACTAGAAGGAGTAGAACTACCTTGCCTGCGACAGGGCATCCCTTCCCGAGAAAGAGTCATAGCGCTGGCCGGAAGTACTCAAGCAAGATTAAGAAGACCTAAACCGTCGTTGAGAGGGTTGTCAAACGACGTCGTATTGCATGATTCGTTCGTGTACCCTAAAGTAACCGTACCATATGTATGTACTCTAAACCACGAGAAGAATTTGTGTCGTTGTAAATATTTATATTATGCATGTCGTCGCTCAAAATGCCATCCACGAATATGTGGCCGACCCTATTTTAAAAACGTAGTGTTGGCATTGGCAACATCACCTGCGGCAGCACTAACAATGAACAACAAGGCTTCATTATACCCCCTGAGGGTGAAAATGACCTCGTTTTCACTTTCTCCCCCCATCTTGCGTCGCCGCCCTACCGTCCACCGTCGCCCCCGCCCGCCATGCCACCAGCCGCCGTTCCCGTCGCCTCGCCCTGCCGCCCTCGCCCCCGCCTTTCCTCTCCCATGCCACCGGCCGCCCGCCCCCGTCCCCACCCCACCCCACCTTGCCCCCCAACGATGTCCCGCCGCCGCCACCCCATCCCCCCCCCCGCCCGCTGTTTCGCTGCACAACTCATCATGTCCGGCCTCCTCCGCCGGTGTCCCACTTGGTCCGGATGTTATAATTAATTAAGACCTCCCTCTACCAATTTATTTTCATATAGAGTTGTTCTAGTGTTCATATTATTGTGATGAAATGCACACATTATGTGTACCTGTCAATTGATGAAATGTATTATATGTGTGCAAAATGTGTTTAATATATATATATATGATAATTGTGAATTTATCGAATTTTTTGGTGTGTGCTTGTTTTACATATATATTTGTGATATTACACGTTGCTCTCGGCAAGTGTCTCGCGATATGTTTCATTTTTGCAGGGAATGTCTATAGAGTTGCCAATCTTTTCGCGAAACATAGATTTAGTTCCATTTTGTCAAATTTCTGGCACTCAATATATATGTCTAGTTTTTAGCAATGCTCATGCCGATTTTTATGTTGATTTTAATTATATGAATGCAACACAAAATGGAAGAGTGCCCCTACTATTGCCACACTAGGGGAATGTGCGACGATCCTCTGAAAGTGCAACTATCCCTAGGTGGTTTTGGTAATTCCTAACAACATATAGCTCATTGAGCTAATGCTATTCCAAGATTAATATTTCAGGAAAAGCTCAATGAATGGCATGGCATGGATGAGGAAAGTGGACCCCTCAAAATAAAGGACAAAAAGATTGGCTCAAGCTCAAAGCTCAAGACTCTACATTTTATATTTTAGTGATCCAAGATCACATTGAGTCTATAGGAAAAGCCAATACTATCAAGGAGGGATGAGGTGTTGCTTAATGGCTTGCTTGCTCAAAGTGCTTAGTGATATGCTCCAAAACCCTCAACTACCTTCCCACATCCACATATGACCTAAACCAAAAGTCAAACTCGGCCCCACCGATTCTTTCTATCCGGCGCCACCGAGTTCAGATGTCATAGCCACTGCCACAAACCCTAGGCAAATCGGTCTCACCGATAGGGATCTCGGTCACACCGAGATGGGTTGTAATCTCTCTGTTTCCCTTCGTAACGTTTCGGTCCTACCGAGATGAGCGATCGGTCCCACCGAGATTGCAATGTAAACTCTCTGTTTCCCTTTTGTAACATTTCGGTCCCACCGAAATGAGCGATCGGTCCCACCGAGTTTACCTGACCAACTCTCTGGTTAGCTTATTACCAAAATCGGTCCCACCGAGTTTGTGTAATCGGTCACACAGATTATGTTATGCCCTAACCCTAACCATATCGGTCCTACCGAGTTTGCATCTCAGTCCCACCGAAAATCCTAACTGAGTCCTAGTTAGGGGGTGTTCGGGTAGCCGGACTATACCTTCGGCCGGACTCTTGGACTATGAAGATACAAGATTGAAGACTTCGTCCCGTGTCCGGATGGGACTTTCCTTGGCGTGGAAGGCAAGCTTGGCGATGCGGATATTCAAGATCTCCTACCATTGTAACCGACTCTGTGTAACCCTAACCCTATCCGGTGTCTATATAAACCGGAGGGTTGTAGTCCGTAGGCAATCAACTCCATACACAACAATCATACCATAGGCTAGCTTCTAGGGTTTAGCCTCCTTGATCTCGTGGTAGATCTACTCTTGTACTACCCATATCATCAATATTAATCAAGCAGGAGTAGGGTATTACCTCCATCGAGAGGGCCCGAACCTGGGTAAAACAAAGTGTCCCTGTCTCCTGTTACCATCCGGCCTAGACGCACAGTTCGGGACCCCCTACCCGAGATCCGCCGGTTTTGACACCGACATTGGTGCTTTCATTGAGAGTTCCTCTGTGTCGTCGCCTTTAGGCCCGATGGCTCCTTTGATCATCAACAACGATGTAGCCAGGGTGAGACTTTTCTCCCCGGACAGATCTTCGTCTTCGGCGGCTTCGCTCTGCGGGCCAATTCGCTCGGCCACCTTGAGCAGATCGAAAGCTACGCCCCTGGCCATCAGGTCAGGTTTGGAAGCCTAAACTACACGGCTGACATCCGCGGGGACTTGATCTTCGACGGATTCGAGCCACAGCCAAGCGCGCCGCACTGTCTCGATGGGCATGATATAGCTCTGCCACCGAACAGCGCCTTGGAGGCCGCACACGCATCGGTTCCGACCATTGATTCGGAGCCTACTGCACCGATCGAGGATCAGCGGTTGGACGCTGCCTCAGGGGCTGCGATCTCAGAGGCGATTGAGCCGAACTCCAGCCCCGCACTCCGCATGGCCCGTGACTCCGAGGAGCCGGATTCCTCTCCGAGCTCCGAGCCCCCCGCGCCCCTGCCGATCGAATCCGATTGGGCGCCGATCATGGAGTTCACCGCCGCGGACATCTTTCAGCACTCGCCCTTCGGCGACATCCTGAATTCTCTAAAGTCTCTCTCTTTATCAGGAGAGCCCTGGCCGGACTACGGTCAGCAAGGTTGGGATACGGACGACGAAGAAATTCAAAGCCCACCCACCACCCACTTCGTAGCCACTGTCGACGACTTAACCGACACGCTTGACTTCGACTCCGAAGACATCGACGGCATGGACGACGATGCAGGAGACGAACAAGAACCAGCACCTGTAGGGCGCTGGAAGGCCACCTCGTCATATGACATATATATGGTGGATACTCCAAAAGATGGAGATGGCGATGGAACAGTGGGGGATGACGCCCCCAAGAAACAGCCAAAGCGCCGGCGTCAGCGGCGCCGCTCTAAATCCCGCCAAAGCAAAAACGGTGATTCCGGCACGGGAGATAATACTACCCCGGATAGCACCGAAGAACACCCACCTCAGCAAGATTCGGCACAGGAAGATGGAGAAGCCAGCCCTCATGAGAGAGAGCAGACCGAGAGGTCGAGGATGATAACTATACGCCTCCCTCCGAAGACGAGGCAGCCTCGATGACGACGAATTCGTCATACCATCAGACCCCGCCGAACAAGAGCGTTTTAAACGCAGGCTTTTAGCCACGGCAAGCAGCCTCAAGAAAAAGCAGCAACAGCTTAGAGCTGCCCAGAATTGCTAGCTGACAGATGGACTGAAGACCTTGCGGCCGAAGAGTATGAACTCGAACGCCCCTCCAAGAGTTACCCGAAGCGCAGGCCGCTACCCCGATCAGAGGAGGAAGCACCTACATCACCAGCGCATGACATGGCAGACCGGCCACCTCGCGGCCGCGACAGAGAGGCCTCTCGGCCCTCCACCCAAGCCATGCCCCGACGCCGCTCAACTAAGGCACGGGAAAATGCGCCCGACCTGCGAGACATACTGGAGGATAAGGCAAGACAAACAAGATCGATCTACGGATCGCGCAGGCGCCCTACGGCATGTGACAATGATCTTCACTCCGGATACAACAAATCCGGCCGGGCCGAACACAACAGACATAGCTCTTCCGAGCTGCGTCGTGATATAGCCCAGTACAGAGGCGCCGCACACCCGCTATGCTTCACGAATGAAGTAATGGATCATAAAATCCCAGAGGGTTTCAAACCCGTAAACATCGAATCATACGATGGCACAACAGACCCGGCGGTATGGATCGAGGATTATCTCCTTCACATCCACATGGCACGCGGCGATGATCTACACGCCATCAAATACCTCCCGCTCAAACTTAAAGGACCGGCCCGGCATTGGCTTAACAGCTTGCCAGCAGACTCAATCGGTTCTTGGGAGGACCTGGAAGCCGCATTCCTCGACAACTTCCAGGGCACTTACGTGCGACCGCCGGATGCCGACGACTTAAGCCACATAATTCAGCAGCCAGAAGAATCGGCCAGACAATTCTGGACACGGTTCCTAACAAAGAAAAACCAGATAGTCGACTGTCCGGACGCAGAGGCCCTAGCAGCCTTCAAGCATAACATCCGCGACGAGTGGCTTGCCCGGCACCTGGGACAGGAAAAGCCGAAATCCATGGCAGCCCTCACGACACTCATGACCCGCTTTTGCGCGGGAGAAGACAGCTGGCTAGCTCGCAGTAACAACTTATCAAAGAACCCTGGTAATTCGGATACCAAGGACAAAAGTGGCAGGACACGTCGAATAAGCAAAAACGCCGCGTTAACAGCGACAGCAATGAAGACACGGCAGTCAATGCCGGATTCAAAGGCTATAAATCCGGTCAGCGGAAAAAGCCATTCAAAAAGAATACTCAGGGCCCGTCCAGTTTGGACCGAATACTCGATCGCTTGTGCCAGATACATGGCACCCCCGAAAGGCCAGCCAATCACACTAACAGGGATTGTTGGGTGTTCAAGCAGGCAGGCAAGTTAAGGGCCGAAAACAGAGACAAGGGGCTGCACAGCGACGACGAGGAGCCCAAGCCGCCGAACAACAATGGACAGAAGGGCTTTCCCCCACAAGTGCGGACGGTGAACATGATATACGCAACCCACATTCCCAAGCGGGAGCGGAAGCGTGCGCTACGGGACGTATACGCGATGGAGCCAGTCGCCCCAAAGTTCAACCCATGGTCCTCCTGCCCGATCACTTTTGATCGAAGGGACCATCCCACTAGCATCCGTCATGGCGGCTTCGCCGCATTGGTTCTCGACCCAATCATCGACGGATTTCATCTCACAAGAGTCCTCATGGACGGCGGCAGTAGCCTGAACCTGCTTTATCAGGATACAGTGCGGAAAATGGGCATAGATCCCTCAAGGATTAAACCCACAAGAACGACCTTTAAAGGCGTTATACCAGGTGTAGAAGCCAACTGTACAGGCTCAGTAACACTTGACGTGGTCTTCGGATCCCCGGACAATTTCCGAAGCGAAGAGTTAATCTTCGATATAGTCCCGTTTCGCAGTGGCTATCACGCCCTGCTCGGACGAACCGCATTCGCAAAGTTCAATGCGGTGCCGCACTACGCATATCTCAAGCTCAAGATGCCAGGCCCTCGAGGAGTAATTACGGTCAACGGAAACACCGAACGCTCCCTCCGTACGGAGGAGCATACGGCGGCTCTCGCAGCGGAGGTACAAAGTAGCCTTCTCAGGCAATTCTCCAGTCCGGCCATTAAAAAGCCAGACACTGCCAAGCGCGCCCGGAGTAATCCACAGCAGGACCGCCTGGCACGCTCTGAGCAAGCGTAGCAATGCGGCCCCAACCCCAGCTTTCGCAACATAGCGAAACCAGTACCTCGCGTACATAACTACGCCCTGAAATACCATGGGCACAGGGGAAGGGGCACAATAACGGCACGCCCAAAATACGGCTTAAAACGTACTAGGGGCTGCCGGATTCTTTTTTACTTTTCAGGACTCCATACTTCGGACGACCTGTTCGGCAATTCGACTGCCGCACAAACGATGCAAGATCCAGGGAGGCAGACAAGCCATGCCGCATTATGGAACTCCCAGGTGGTCTCTGTTACGAGCGGTATACCTGTTTTAAATACAATTCCGCGGCCTGCCCCTGGTCAGGACATACTGAATAGTCCAATATCTTTTGCTTACCGCACTATTTGTATCGTTCGGCTTTGATAAATAGCCTCTCTATAAACAATGCATAGCTTTTTGTCTATTTTTTGCATTACTCTCTTTTATATATGTTCATTAATGACATGTTGCACCCGTACACTGTGGTACGGCAAGTACGCCAGGGGCTTCAGTACCCTTTAATATGGTGTGAGAAGTCCGTACACTTTCACAAGTGCGGCACCCCGAACTTATAGCACTATATGCATCGGCTCCGAATCATGATTTGGGTCAATAGTTGGGTTTGCCCGGCTCCTATGTTTTGGTGCCTTACGTTCCGCTATATCGGCTAAGGTAGCACTAGGAGAACCACTGCGATTGTGCCCCGGTTGAGCTGGGTTAAGCACCTCAGTGGAGAAAGCTAAAACTGACTGTCATGATGAGGCGAGAGACCGGTCGCTGTTCGAGAGGTTTTTCGAGTCCCTAAAGACTTATGCCGCTTCGAGCGAGGAGCTGGATAACCCCAGCCAAGGCGTGGATAGCGCCCCGAACTCGGTCTTCCGAACTAGGGGCTTCGCCGAAATTTAAAATTATAAAGTTCTATGGCTAAGTGAGAGTGTTCAAGCATTATAGTCTGATTGCCTGGTTCGTCTGTGCTGAGCGCCTCCCTCGAAGGACCCAAACATGGGAAAAAGAGCGCACAGGTTTATCACCGAACACCCCAGCACTAGTGGCATGGGGGCAGAAGCCGACGACTGGCCATCTCTCAATTTTTGATAAACGGCCGCACAGAAAATAATATTTTAAATTCAATAAGCATTGCTTAGCGCATATGAACAAGTTTTCAGCGCACAGGATAAAATCGAGCGAGTTCATTCAAAAATTACATCCTTGGTACATTCATCCGCCACAAGGCGGGCACCCGCAAGAACATCCTTATAGTAGTTCTCGGGCTTGCGATGCTCCTTCCCCGGCGGCGGCCCGTCCCTCACAAGCTTCTCACCGTCCAGCTTACCCCAGTGCACCTTTGCACGGGCAAGGGCCCTACGGGCACCTTCGATGCAGACGGAGCGCTTGATGACCTCGAGCCTTGGACAGGCCTCCACCAGCCGCCGCACCAGCCCGAAGTAGCTCCCAGGCAGGGCCTCTCCGGGCCACAGCCGAACTATGAAGCCCTTCATGGCCTGTTCGGCCGCCTTGTGGAGCTCGACCAGCTGTTTCAGCTGGTCGCTCAAGGGCACAGGGTGTCCGGCCTCAGCATACTGAGACCAGAACACCTTCTCCGTCGAGCTGCCCTCTTCAGCTCGGTAGAATGCGGCGGCCGGATACGCTGCGGGGAAGATCTGCGAATGCCCCTGGAGAGCTCCGGATTCGGGTAAGTAACAAGTAGTTTACTTTTATATTTCTGCTTTGCATAAAGAATGCCTTACCCGCTGCTATCTTTTTCACCTCCTCCAACTCTTGGAGGGCCTTTTGGGCTTCGGCCTTGGCAGACTTGGCAGTCTCAAGGGCCGCCGCGAGCTCGGACGCTTGGGTCTTTGACTCAAGCTCCAAACTCTCATGTTTTTTCATGAGAGCCTGAAGCTCTTGCTGCACCTCGCCGACCTGAGCCCCAAGTTTCTCTCGCTCGGTGCGCTCCGCGGCCGTTTTCTTTTCGGCCTCAGATAGCGCCTGCTTGAGGGTCGCCACCTCAGTCGTGGCCCCTACAATAAGCAGTACAATCCTGTTATTTTTTGCAATCACGCCTCTCTATAGGCACCCTTTTCAGTAAGGTATTTCTTACCTTCTTTCTCCTCGAGCTGCCGCTTGGCAAGGCCGAGCTCTTGCTCGGTCCGCCCGAGGTCCTGTTTCAGGACACCCACCTCCGCAGTCAGTGCGGCGGTGGATAGCAGCGAAGCCTGCATACGCATATTGACTCTTTATTGTTAGACTCCTGCGAAATTTAATAGATCCTCTATTCGGCTTTTCTTTCCGAACGCCAAACAGAGCATCAGGGGCTACTGTCTATGCGGTAATATTTTTACATATTTTTTACTTACCTCGAAGCCTGTTAGGAGGCTAGCGCAAGCTTCACTCAGTCCGCTCTTGGCGGACTGAACCTTCTGGATCACCGTACTCATAATAGTACGGTGCTCCTCGTCGATGGAGGCGCCTTCAAGCACCTCCAGCAGATTGTCCGGCACCTCCGGTTGGACGGAGGCTGCCGGCTCAGAAGGCTTGCTCCTCTTGGAAGGAGTTCGCCTGCCGCGGTCCGGAATCGTTGAAGATTCCGGCACGGTGTCCGGCTCAAAGCCGGACTTGGAGCCCTGGGGGGTCTTGTCCCCTTTACTCCTGGAGTCCGGGAGGTCGCCTTGCGGCTCCTCCAGGACCACCTCCTCCTGCCCCGGAGCTCGTTGCGACGCCACTTCGGCGTCATCCGCAGTGCGGGGGGAGACAACGGGCGGAACTGAGTTCACGTCCGATGAATCCAGGGAGCCGCTCGACGACTCGTTGAGTTCGGCCCGGGGCGGGCTGCATGATTATATTCGACATTAGGGAAAGCTGTGCAACAAAAGGAATATCATGAGTTACTCTGGTATCCGAACACTTACGATTTCGCCGGACGCCTGGCCCTGTCCGGCCACTCCTCTTCGTCCTCGTCGGCGTCGGGGGCGTAGTCCGGCGGAGGGGTTTTCCTCTTCTTGGACCCTTCGGCCTTCCCCCTTGGGGCGGCCTTCCTTTTCTTTCCTCCCTCCGCTGGGGGGGAGAGTTTTCTTCTTCCTCCTCCTCGTTTTCACGGGAGGAGGGCGTCTCGGACTCGTCGGATGACGAGTCCGACACACCACGTTGCGGGTACTCTTTCGAGTCCCCGTGGTCTTCTTCTTCTTGGCCTTCTTTTCCGGCACCACATAAGGCGCCGGAGCCAGCAGCTTCACTAGTAGAGCTGGGGCTGGGTCTTCGGGCAGCGGAGCCGGACAGTTAATCGGTCCGGATACCGCCCGCCAAGCCTGTCAAAGGTAAGGGAGTTTAGATCCCGCATAGAGTTAAACTATGAAAAAAGCTGAACATCCTGTAAAAGGTGAAAATAGCTTACCTCGCTAGCGTGACGCTGCGAGCTGTATCCGCGGTCCTCGGAAGCGGATGCGGGAGCCTCGGCACCTTTGATTAGCACCTTCCAGACGTCTTCATACGTCGTGTCGAAGAGCCTGTTAAGGGTTCGGTGCTGTGCCGGGTCGAACTCCCACAGAGTAAAGTCCCGTTGTTGACACGGGAGGATTCGGCGAACGAGCATGACCTGGACTACATTTACAAGCCTGATTGACTTGTTTACCAGGGACTGGATGCATGTCTTCAGTCCGGTCACCTCTTTCTCGTTACCCCATGATAGGCCCGTCTCTTTCCAGGACATGAGCCGCGTGGGGGGTCCGGATCGGAACTCGGGGGCTGCGATCCATTTCGGATCGCGTGGCTCGGTGATGTAAAACCACCCGGCTTGCCACCCCTTTAGGGTCTCTATGAAGGAGCCCTCGAACCACAGGACGTTGGCAATCTTGCCCGCCATGGCGCCTCCGCACTCCGCCTGGTTGCCGACGCACCACCTTGGGCTTGACGTTGAAGGTCTTGAGCCAGAGGCCGAAAATGGGGGCGGACGCGGAGGAAAGCCTCGCACACGACGATAAACGCCGAGATGTTGAGGATGAAGTTCGGGGCCAGATCGTGAAATCCAGGCCGTAGTAGAACATGAGCCCCCGGACGAATGGGTGAAGTGGAAAACCCAGTCCGCGGAGGAAGTGGGGAAGGAATACTACCCTCTCATGGGGCCTTGGGGTGGGGACAAGCTGCCCCTCCTCGGGAAGCCGGTGCGATGTCTTTGGACAAGTATCCGGCCTTCCTAAGCTTTATTCGCCCTCCGTGACGGAGGAGACCATCCACTTGCCTCCCGCTCCGGACATTGCTGGAGAAGGTTGAGGTGGGAAGTGCGGGCTTGGGCGCTGGAGCTCGAGTGCGCAGGAGATGGATAGGCAAAGGAGGAAGAAGGCGTAGGTAAAAAGGTGGATCCTTATCCCCTTATATGGGCGGATGCGGTTGTGCGTCCCCACCTGCCTAATAAAACTCGCTTGCCTCCCAAGCGCCGTGGTAAATGGCGCGGTTAGGGTTACCCACGTCCGTATTGATGAGAATCCCGTAAAAAGGGCACACGATCTCTGCTTTGACAAGACGTGCCAAGGAAACCGCCTCGCAAAACATGCTGAGGTGGAAAAGTAAAAACGATTCGAGTAAAGGACTTGGCTGTAGTGTGATAGCGCACTGCGGAATACGTCAGCAGATTTGATTTGTGTTAATATTATTCTCTCTATGGCAATATGTGGAAACTTATTTTGCAGAACCGGACACTACTCTTGGTGTTTACAAATCTTCTATGAAGGACTTGGAGGAGGAACCCGCCTTGCAATGCCGAAGACAATTTGCGCGCCGGACTCGTCGTCATTGAAGCCTGGTTCAGGGGCTACTGAGGGAGTCCTGGATTAGGGGGTGTTCGGGTAGCCGGACTATACCTTCAGCCGGACTCCTGGACTATGAAGATACAAGATTGAAGACTTCGTCCCGTGTCCGGATGGGACTTTCCTTGGCGTGGAAGGCAAGCTTGGCGATGCGGATATTCAAGATCTCCTACCATTGTAACCGACTCTGTGTAACCCTAACCCTATCCGGTGTCTATATAAACCGGAGGGTTGTAGTCCGTAGGCAATCAACTCCATACACAACAATCATACCATAGGCTAGCTTCTAGGGTTTAGCCTCCTTGATCTCGTGGTAGATCTACTCTTGTACTACCCATATCATCAATATTAATCAAGCAGGAGTAGGGTATTACCTCCATCGAGAGGGCCCGAACCTGGGTAAAACAAAGTGTCCCCTGTCTCCTGTTACCATCCGGCCTAGACGCACAGTCGGGACCCCCTACCCGAGATCCGCCGATTTTGACACCGACAAATCCTAACGGTCACTAGGTTTGCTAAATCGGTCCGACCGAGTTTCTCAATTCGGTCTCACCGAGATTGGTAAATTGTGTGTAACGGTTAGTTTTTGTGTGGAGGCTATATATACCCCTCCACCCACTCTTCATTCGTGGAGAGAGCCATCAGAACATACCTACACTTCCAATACACATTTTCTGAGAGAGAACCACCTACTCATGTGTTGAGGCCAAGATATTCCATTCCCACCATATGAATCTTGATCTCTAGCCTTCCCCAAGTTGCTTTCCACTCAAATCTTCTTTCCACCAAATCCATATCCTGT
>NC_053024.1:47204466-47232881 GCF_003073215.2 Triticum urartu
GCAAACGCTGTTTAGCAACCCTATAACTTAATGATAGTTATTAGGGAAGACAGGAAATGAGGATGGACAGAACCATATGTTTGGGGAATGCAAATGGAAGTAGTGCTATGAGAGAATTTTTTTTCTTCAATTTTCATTGATGTTTCAAATTAGATCGGTGCACATGTGGCTGCAATTTCTATTGGTCATCCAAGATGGGTGTTCATAGTAAAGTACTATATAGTGGCACTAACATAACCAAGGATTGCTTTTAAAAAAAAAACATAACCAAGAATCACCTTCCACGCGACTTCTTCTCTTTAGTCTGGCTTCCTTCTGCAAAGTGGGCAAATATTTCTGTCTGCTGCAGCAGGTACTTCAATCGCCCTTTCCCTTTCTTGTTCTGTGATCAAAACCACGATGAGAATGCAATATACACCAAAGAATGTGCATCAAATGCGCACACGATGCAAATCAGTTGCAGAAGGGCATTTATATTCAGGGGATCTCACAAAAGGAGAAACACACCATGTCAGCATCAATTGCAGCATTCTGGGTCTGTAATATCTCTCGGATCTTCTGCTTCTTCAGTTTCTGAAGTTGTTTGAGCCTGGCTCGTTCTTGCTTCCCTACCTCTGGAATTCCAACAGGGTCTTCGGCCTGCAACGGAAACAGTTAGGCAGGCGCAAATAGTGCAAATATTACGAAAGCACATAAACTGGTAAAGCTCAAACATCATTGCAGCCACCTTTGCCATGCTTCCTACTTTGCACAAGAATACAAAGACTGCAAGCACCTAGACAACTACTGCATTGCATTGTAAGGCATGGAAAGGGCCACTTTTTCAAAGCAGTAGCTTCAATTCAGTCCAGATCCAGGGCATATTCAAACCTGGTAATGTCTCAAAATCATTATTACTACTGCTGCTGCTGCTGCTACTATATATTGTTAAAAAATTATTTCTATTTTATTTTTATTATTGTTATTATTACTAGTAGTACTACTATACAAAAATGCTTCCAAATTATTATTGAAGCTGGGACGGGATGCAGATAACTATGAACCAAACTAATTATCAATGGACCCAAACCCTCTAAATCGAGCACCAAAACCCTCTAAATCGAGCCCCCACGCTCACCTCGTCGTCGTCGTCGGACTCCGGCTCCTCCCCGTCCTCTTCCCCGCCGTCCTCCTGCTCCTCCTCGTCGTCGCCCGCGCCGGTGGTGACGGCCTCGATCTCCTCCTCGTCGACCTCCTCCTCCGCGTCGCCCCCTCCCGCCTCCTCGCCGGATCCGGAGCCGCCGGCGTCGGACTGGTCCTGCTGCTACTCCTCCTCCTCCACGCGGCGCCTCGCCGTCCTCGCCATGGGGGCTGGGGCGGGGGCTGGGGCTGGGGTTAGGGTTTCTGGGCGGGGGGCGACGGGGATTGGAGGTGCCGGGCGATTTGGGGGGAAAGAAAGGGTGGGAGCAGAGGAGTGGTGTTCGCTTTTATTTATGTGGCGCCTGGAAATGGAAGCCCGTTCCCGCCGAATAGGCGGGACGCGTTTGAGGCTTCCCGCCTCTTTTCTTTTGGGTTTGGGTTTGGGCCCGCCCGGGCGAGTAGAGATGGCTGGGCTCGGTAAAAAGACAGTTTTTTTACGTGTTTATCTGGAGAACGTTCCTTCGTTGGGGATGGATTGTCGGTGAACGCCCTACTTGCGATGCCGAAGTGACTAAAAATGCGGTGCGTATTTTAGGGGAAAATGATTTACACAGGCCTTTTCAATTTTGTGAACATTTTTAGAATTTGTGAACATTTTCCAAATCCATGAACATTTTTAAAATCTGTAAACAAAATCATGAACACTTTTGAATCCACAAACAATTTTTGGAATCGCGAACGTTTTTTCTCAATCTGTGAAAACAGTTTTTCAAATATGTGTACATTTTTTGAATTTGTCAACTTATTCAAATTCATGAACATTTTTTTAAAGTGTGATCATTTTTTCAGATTCATGAATCTTTTATATTTTGTAAAATTCATAAAATATTCTAAACACATTTAATTTTTTGATGTTGTGGAAAGAATTAATAGAAAACAAAACCCCACAAATCAAATCTACGCTTTCTGTACAAGTGCTTGATCCAAAGTATTGGGCTAGCCTACCAACGCCCGCGCACATGAGCAAATCGCTCCCTTAACGGTCGCAGCATGGCACTATACCAACTCCCCTCGCAAATGGGGCCCTGTGCGGCGGCCGCACACACTATGCCCGAGCCTTGATAGCGGTCTCGGTCGTCGGACTATTGCATGGGCTCGGGCGAAGGCACCGATGCTGGCCTCAGCCATGGCCGCCGCCTCCTCCTCATGTCGTCGAGCTGCTCGGGCTGCACGACCGGTGGAGGCAGCTGGCGGCTTAACCCAAATGAGCTCTTCCGCACGGTTTTGGCTTTTTTCTTTCTTGCAACAAACATTGCTTAGTTTTTCGCTTACGTGCAATTTTTCATGATAGAAAGACAATCCTGATTATCGGAGAAAAAAGGCAAAATTACTGCTGCAAAATGCTTTCAAAAACAGCTTTCTTGAAGCATCGTTTTTTCACCATGAGCTTTACGAATGTTTTTATCATATAAACAAACTCAATACCGATGTGAAACACTCAACATTGTTTATCACACAAAAAAAATTAATTTGTTTCCTATTTTCCCCTTGATTACCTATTCATCTGGTGCATGAAATCCATGTTATCTACTATGGTGGAAAGGTGAGGCAATGGCTCCAGGGGTGTCGTCGATGTGGAAGGTGGTGGGCGCGAAAAGAGGGCATCTGTGTGTGAGAACAGGGATCGACTCTGAAGAAAATTAGATTGAGCTTGGAGGGGCGCCCCTATGTATTGCAATAAGCGAGACGGTGGGAACCCTCACCGAAGGGTGGCGCCAATTGGGCCCGCCCAGCTGTACGGAAAAGTAGCCTCATTTTTGTTTTTTTTTCTGTTTCGTGTTCTGCTTTTTTTTACCTTTGTTTACACTTCGTAATATTCTAAATAAATATATTTAAAAAATTACTCTACATAAAAACATTTGCAAACTGTTGACAAGCATTCAAAAAATATTAAATGTGTATAGAGAAAATGATAATCACGTATACGAAAAATGTATATAAAAATGTGTATGAAACAATTTGATCGTGTATTTAAAAAATGTTAATAAAGCATTTGAACTTTTTTGAACAAATGTTAATCACGCATTTGGAAAAATGGTGACCATGTATTAAAAAATAATGAAAAATTTTGATCATGTATATAGAAATGTTAATCAAGCATTTGAAAAAAATTGGAAAAGTATTTGAAAAATGTTAAGCAAGCATTTAAAAAATCCTAGATGTGTATAGAAAAAATGTTGACGAAAAATGATGGCATTTTTTTATCATGTATATAAAAATGTTAATCAAGCATTTGAAAAAAATATTTCACAAGTGTTTGAAAAATGTTAAGCAAGCATTTGAAAAATGTTAAATGTGTTTAGAAAAATGTTGATCATGCATTAAAAAAAATGTGAGATTATGTATAAAAATGTTAATCAAGTATTTGAAAAATGTTTAATATGCATATAAAAAATGTTGAGCATTTATTAGAAAAATGTTAATCTTGTATTTGAAAAATGTTAATGAAGCATTTGAAAAAATGTAATAGTGTGTATAGGAAAAATGTTGACCATGTATTAAAAGATTGTAATCTTGTTTTTGAAAAATGTTAATCAAGCATTTGAAAAATGTTTAAAATATGTATAGAAAAATGTTGACCATGTATTAAAAAATATTGAATATGTATTGGAAAAATGTTAGACATGTATTAGAAAAATATTGTTGACATATAGAAAACCAAAAGAATAAAGAAAACCAAAGAAGAAACAAAAAAAGAAAATGAACAATAAAACTGAAGAAACAAATGCAAAAAAGAATGAAAAAAGAGATGAAGAAATAAATGAGAAGAAAGGAAATAAAAACCCGGAGAAAACATGCTCAAATCGCCTCAAGTAGGACGCGCGATGAATGGGACGCGGGCAGGGTGGCTAGCAGCGCCAATGACCATAGTGAGACTTCCTACCGGCTTGGAGGGGCCGGTATAAACCTTGGCATGGGTAGTCCAGGCCGACGACATGAGCCTCGGGCCAATTCTTGGGCCCGTACCCGAGCTCTAGTTTTTCGTTTTATAGAAACAGAAAAAGCTGAATACTTAAATTGGAGTATATTGTTATTTGAAAAAACAGGCTTAATACTCTCTCTAGGCTTTGTAGATGTTTCAGATAATGTGCAAAACAGCACAATTTCACCTGTCTGAAACGACTTACAAAAGTGAACGGAGGGAGTAATACATTTGAACATTCAAAAATGAACAAGAATAATATATATGCTCGGTCCAACTGTCATATTTAACTTGCTGATGACCAGTGACCAATGAAAAATGCTCAAACAGTAGATCACAAACTTAATTGCGTGCAGTGAAAAAAGAAGAACACTACAAACTTATGGTGATTGCGGTTTGTCTTTTAGTGCAGCCGTTGATTAACCTTTGTCCTAAGCACAAGATGGATCATCCATGTGGGACCATCCATGCGTAAACAAATATTCCCTCTGCCCCCAGATAAGTGTGGCTGATTTAATACAAAGTTAGTACTACACAAAAGACACACCTCGCTTCAGTTTAATCACAGCCAGCAGTCTAAATAATCTAATATTCCGGTTGCAGAGAACAGAGCTTGCCCTTCATACTTGATGCTTTTTCCACAGACAGCTACTTCAAAGTGCGGCTGCGCGCCTCTGCCTTAGTCATCTTCTGCATTTCTGCTCTCCGCTGAGGTTCCCATCATTGACCTCCCGAAATTCATGCACACGTCGTGCCGTGTTCAGTCTGCAGCTCTGTCAGCTCTGTCAGCTTAGCAGCATGGCCCATCCACCAACCACTTCCTGCAACAAACCAGGGTATAATTTACAATCCGACCCAAGTTCAGAAACGAACGAAACGAAACGCCAGTTCTATACTTCTATTTCAAGAAATTCAAGCATTCAAAGACAGGTTCAGTACAACAAAGGCCTCTGGCACCAAGTTCAGAAAGAAATAAAATGAAATAGGTTGGTTTCATCCAAAGAACGTCATGACACACATTTTAAGTACAGCAAAGGTCTCCGGCTCAAGTTCAGGAAGAAAACACAAGAGGAAATTCGATATAGTGCAGCCTGCCCAGCTTGCTACAGATCAAGGTATTTGCACATCCTTACCATTGACAGGCTTAGTATGTGTCACGTGCGTTTTGCCTGTCGAAGCGAGCTGTGGCACCGGTCCTGGCTGACACAGTTTTGCTCAGCATATTGTTTGAATTAGGGAACAAACAATATTCAGAAGTAGTTACAACAAGCAAATAAAAACAAGGCATCCATTACAAGAAATGTATTCCTGGGTTAATCAAAAGCAAGGACAATATGATGACAAACGTGTGGCAGTCCAGCATGAGCGTAGGGGGTACATCCATGTGGACATCTACAATCACAATAGATCCAAGCAATTCTGTTGCACAAGCATAATGGCCCAATATGTACTATTTATGCAGCTATCCAATATGATGAGGCAGAAAATTGTGTTGCAAGAAACTAAGAATACAAATTAATTGTGGTTCACACAATCAAAGACACAGAACAACAACCAGTATATATGCAGTGTTCATACCTTGTGCTTTCCTTGCCATCTAACCGGTAGATAGTGTGTAGACATCCAGGTCTTCGCCATGAAGTCGCTGGCGCTGGTTTTGAAGCCCAGGCACCCAACGGGAAGATATCTCCTGCATATCCTCGCCCAACCCCAGCTGCTGCAAATTGCCCAACCCCTCTACATGGCTTAAGTTTGGACAACCACGTACTTGTAGTTTTGACACTTCAGGGAGGTTGGAGACCTTCTCCATGCCTTCACAATCCTCAATCACAAGGAGCTCAAGCACTGGGAGGTCATCCACGGCCTTCAAGCTGTTCGCTCCAATTAACAAGAGCTCCTTTAAGCTGGCGGTGTCCTCGCCAAGCTGTCGCGGGAGAGCACTCAGCTTTGGGCAACCTTCGACTTTCAACTTCACCAAACGAGGCAGCAGTTGCAATCGTATAGATTGGGCATCACCGTTACGAATCTCATCACCACCATCGTCTCCTCCTTCATCAACAACATTTTCCACTTCCTTAAAAAAAGACCACTCCTCCCAGTTGGGCATATCCTTGACGAAGAACCATTCAAGTTTAGGGAAAGCAATGAACTCATTGCTTATGGGTTCACCCACCCTGTAGCCAACAAATTCAGGTCCAACCTTGGTAACTACATGTGCTCCATCAATTCTCAGAAACTTCAAGTTTGGTAGCTGTCCGACCGGTGGAAGATCCACGCATGATTGTAGATTTTTTAGGAACAAGTGTGTTACTGAAGACAAACAGGTGGTACCAAACCACGTGGGATACCTCTGACCAAAGAATCCAAAGATATAGAGGGTTTCCAAGTTGCATGGAGGTACTAGCAGCTCAAAGACCTTCTCAGCATTGCAAACATCTTCTGAATATGGTCCCTCTCCATGTGTGGTCCACTCTAGCACCAATTCTTTTAGATGTTTTTTGTCCTCCAGCACTACATTTGTATGAAAATGAGCCGTTCTTTCCAATTTAACAAGATTAAGATACATCATTTGCGGCAAAGAAGACAACTCTTCCAACTTCCACCCATCTTGTACATCAGCATTATCACTTATGTCGCCGACAAGAAATCCGCGTAATTCAGTGAGCAAATTTAATTCTCCTATCCCTTTTGGAACCTGATTTACTTTTGTACCAGTAAGACGAAGACATCGTAGATTGCACAATTGGGTCATCGCCGACGGAAGACTCTGCAGAGCATAACAATTTATCAAGCTCAATACTTGAAGGTTCTTTAGGGATCCAATGGATTCTGGAAGATGAGATATGCCCGTATGACCAAGATCAAGTAGGCGTAGATGGATCAATTTTCCTATATAATCTGGAATGTTTTGCACAATTGAGTAATTCAGGGCCAGAACACGAAGAAGTAGAAATCTCTTGAAGAATGTATCCTCAATTTTCCATGGACCATAAAAAGCAAGGAATGTCCTCACCTTAACTACCATGTTATCCATGCTAGTTAACACTAATTTATCCTTCTTATTGACAACAGAAAGGCGTCGCAATTTTGACATATTCTCACCCCTCAATGTTTCAGCGTCTCCAATAAAGCATTCGTCCCGTGATAATTTGCAAGCAAGCTGTCTTAAGAGGTCATGCATTCTGCATTGAGCCTGGTTAAAAATTGTGCCATCTGGTTGGAGGAGATTCCGATGGATTAGCTCATAGTAGTACTCTTCTGCTGTGTGTTCTAGTAGCTGGCCTTGTTGCTCCTCAATGAAGCCTTCAGCAATCCATAACTTTGTAACTACACCACGGTAAATGATAGAATCTTCAGTATACAAAGCACAGTAAAGGAAACACTGTTTCAGACGATGCGGTAACTCATCATAGCTTAGGTATAGAGTGCCTTCTATTTCATCAGAGAGCATCCCCTGGGAGCCAGAGTATTTGCCTAAAAACTTTCTCCACTCATTCTCGGTTAGATCTTTGCTTGCCAAAGCACTAGCAGTAACCTTAATTGCAAGAGGGAGGCGAACACATTTATCAACAATCTCCTTGCCTGTGTTTCTCAAATTATGCACTTCTTTCTCTTCGGCAATGTTCATGCTCTTCCAAAGTAGCTCCCATCCCACCTCTGCTGACATGAGATCAACTTGATGGGTATGTTGTATGCCTATTCTCATTGCAATTTGATCATCTCGCGTGGTTACCAATATTACTCCAGAATTTGTTGTATGGAATGGGGTTCTTAATAAATCCATCCAGACATTGGGATGCCACACGTCATCTAAAACCAGAAAGAAACTCTTCCCTTCAACTGTTTCTGCAAGCTTTCTCTGCAGTTCTGCTATGGTTTCGCCTTGCTCATGATACACACCAATATTTCGAAGAACCTCTTTTAGAACAGTTATTTCATTGTAGTCCCGCGAAACACAAATCCATGCCTGTAGCTTGAAGCTTCCTTTTATTTTTTGGTCATTGAATATTTTCTGAGCTAGTGTTGTCTTACCAACTCCTCCTGTTCCAACAATAGCAAGCTTATAAGACTTATTTG
Organism: Triticum urartu; assembly: GCF_003073215.2. Taxonomy (NCBI): domain Eukaryota; kingdom Viridiplantae; phylum Streptophyta; class Magnoliopsida; order Poales; family Poaceae; genus Triticum; species Triticum urartu. Next base: position 47,212,646 of record NC_053024.1, read on the forward strand.
CCTTGTGAGCAAGTGCTAAGTCTACCAACTTCTTGCTTGAATATATGATCTCCTTACCCACAAGGTTGGGCTCAACAAGGTTGGAACTTCTTATCAATTTGGTTGTTGGACCATTTCCAGTAGGTTGTGAACTACTGCTGAATGTTAAAAATGTTGTATCTTTTGAAATGTTCTCTATCCTTTTGTTCAGACTTCTAATCCGAACAGCAATATCGTGGCGTGACCCGATGTTACAAAAGCAAGAGGAAACTGAAAGTCCTTTATAGGAAGCTGATTTGCTTGATGATAATGGATGGTCAGGCAGTAGTTTGCTTCCTTTGCATCTAGCCATGTCCAAAATTTCATCAACATCATATATAACATCTCTCAGTTGACCAAGCCAATTGTTCACTGCAAGCTCTTTTGTCCTCCTTTTCTCAGCATCATATATACAACAACGTATTAGTTCTACCCGTCTCAACACTTCTGCAAGCTCTTCTTCCACCCCTAGGATTAGTATGGCCTCATCACTAATAATATTTTGCAACTTATTGGCACATGACCCAAGCAAAGATTCTAGTATGGTTGCCATTGCTCTGAGAAACTCAGCTCAGGAGGCCCACCAAAAACATCAGGTTGACCTGTTGGGGGATGGCAAAACTAAAGGGTGAAAACGAATTCACAAGGTAAACATGCTTTCAGAACCGAGACAAGTCTTAGAAGGCGTGAAAAATATCACTATTGAGTTGCTATTTACATTTTCAATAAATTTAGCATAATGAAGCTCTGAAACGTACAACATATTCAGCACCCTGAGTAGTGCCACATATTGTGGTCTAAAATCCTGAGTTGGCATTATATATTCTCATTTTTTGTGTTCTACAAAATTTACACGTGCTTTATTTTTGTAAGTTAAAATGATTTATTGGTATATGTTTTCTCAGCTGAAGGGCCATCCCATGGCAGCTTCAAAACAGTGTACATACTGAACCAGAGAAAACGTTGCTTTAAGTGTTACATCTTAATCTATTAAACAGATAGATTAGTCTTTACCTTAGAAAGCAGTCTTCCAACAGGGAAAAAACCATCGACAGTAGGAATCAATATTGATGACCTTGAAGACACGGTTTGCTTCGATCAACCCATCACTGCTTTCAAGACCTCACAAGGTTGAGCGCAGGCCAGGATAAAAATAGAGAAGAGAAGAAAATCAATCAAATCACCAAGAATAAAACCATGCTGCCATCACCTGCAGTAGATCATCTAAAAAGTAGTGAACAAAAGCAGTGCCGCGATTATGGATCAAGGTGCAGACCATTGAGATGGAATATATACCTGAATATGGGTCAGTAACTAAACTGATAAGGCACTGATGAGCGTGCTGCAAGAGGAGAGAGGCACGGTGCGTGTTAGCACAGATCCACAAACTGTTTCCTATCTCCACCGGACCATCTGAATCTAGCTTCAGTTAGTGATCAGTGGACCAAGAGCAAAGGAACGAACACGCGTGCCGAGACAAAATTTCCTCAGAGTTGAGTAGATGCATACCGCGATCAACGGGAGAGAATAGGGCGAACAATATCTTCAAATTCTCTTCTTGAATTCCTGATGCCTTACCTGCCTACTGGATACAAGCAAGAGAGCACATAAAGCACTGGATGGATACCCAGAGAGACAACACTAGGTGGTAGAAACTAGTCCCCCTCCTCTGCTTCTCTAGTATAGAAAAAATGCAGGGTAAAACAAACAGCCTATTCAACAAAGGCGGCGAGCTGCGATGGTGTGCTTAGTCTTGTGAAAGAGACTGGCGAGCTGCTTAGTATTAATTCATTGCTGTGTAGTAATTTAGTTGTAAGCATTCGTCACTGCCAACTGCCCAATGATGCATAGATTAGGCCAAGACAGTCATACTTTTTTTTTTTGATAAAGGGGATCCTATTGACTTATGCCAGTCCTAATTTGAGTATACAAATTGTTGTACCTAATGTGCCCACCTCATCATCTAGACAGATAGTGCAATCTTTCTTGCGCAGAGAAATCCTCCCGATGCATTATTAGTATTCAACAAAAAATTGTGTAGCTGAGGTTACCTGGCTGGCTGCGCCCTCTCCTGTTCCTGATCTCACCCTCATCCTGGCCCTCTGCTTCTCTCCAGCGACGGCGACGGCGTCGGCATGCGGGCAGTCGGAGCCCAGCCGCCACCCCGCCTCCTCTCCCTCCTCTCGGCCGCCACTCCGCCGAGCCGAGCCGCGACCCCGCCACGGCCACTCCTCTCGAGTCTCGAGCGCAAGCACGCCGACTCCCGGCCGCCATCCCGTCGCCTCCATCTCCCCTCGCCGGATCCCAGCGGGGCGACCTCGCCGACGTCCAGCTGTCCTTACCCCGTCGCCTTCTTGGTCCTGGGCTCCTTTTCCCTGGCCCGAGCTGCGCTGCACAGGCCAGCGTCCCGAAAAGGGTGCCTCTATAACTCGCTTCTTGTGAGCTCTAAAAATGCCGAGCGTGTTCTAAAAAAGGTTCATGCGCAAAAATAAAATCATCACGTATTTAAAAATTATTCAATAGTATGTATTTAAAAATTCTCCATTCTGTTTATAAAAAAATCATCTCATATTTTTAAAAATATTCATCAAAATTTTCAAAAATGTTCATCATGTTTTAAAAAAAAGTGTTAAAAGGGGAAATTCCAAAAACACAGGGAAGAGTGAAAAACATAAAAATAATAAATAGAAAAGATAAAAATAGTAGGAAAACGTAAACACAAAAAGAATAAAAATATGTTCACTTATGTACATTTCTAAATGTTCACGTATTTTGGGGCCAAAAAATATGTACTTTAGAAGATGTTCATCATGAAACAAAAACATTGTGCTGCACATTTTTTTAAAAACTGTTCATGTAAACATAAAATATATTCATGAACCTAAAAAATGCTCATGCCTTTCTAAGAAAATGTCTGTGTGATTTAAAAAGTGTTTGCACAATTATAGAAAATTGTTTATATTTTTTGAAAACATTTATTCATTTATTGTAGCAAGAAACCAAAAATAAGGGAAACCAGTAAAGAAGCATAAAAAGAAAAGAGAAAATAGGAAGGAAATAAAAATGTCAGCAATTAGAGAAATAAAAAATAAAATTGCAAAAAACCTCAAAGAAAAGAAAATAATATTCTCTTCGTCCCAAAATAGGTGAATGTTGTATGAAGTCCGCGGCACCTATTTTGAAGCGGAGGGGAGTATGAAAAAACATGGTCCAAATTTTTTTTGTAGCAAACAACATTTGCCTTCTGCCGCTTGGTCCAAGAAAACCAACACATAAACTTTAGTTATAAAAATCAAATGAAAACACATCTTCCTTTTCGCTACTAGTTTGCATTGGGGCGCGGGCTTATATTACATACATTGGCATCACAATCAACTCAGGTCTACAATTTAAGATCGGACCAGCTAATTTTGACCGGGTCAACATTTTTTCATGCTCTCTTAATCGATTATTTTATTTAACTATGCTTCTTAATTTTGAAGCTTTCCTATTCGACTGAGGTATTTAATTTTGGATTTGATTCATATTTTGATGCGTCAATGATTTTTCAAATCAATCGGCAGCAACCGGCCTAAAAAATATATCAATCCCGTGCACCCTCTCACCACTTAGAAAAATACTCCCCAATTGTTGAGGTCTCATAGTCAATTCAGGAATCCAATTTGAAATTGGTTACCTGATTTTGACCGGGTCAACAATATTTTTTCTCTCAAGAAGCTCTCTCAATCATTTCTTCTAATTTACCATGCTTCCTAATTTTAAATCTCTTTCATTCGATTGAGGTATTTAATTTTGGGCTTGGTTCAGGATTTAGGCTGAATCAATAGTTTTTCGAATCAATCGGCAGCAGCCGACCTACAAAAATATATCAATCCCGGGCACCGACTCACCAGCTAGTAAAATAAAATATCAATATATGATATTGTAGCATAAATGTAGTACATGCAGCCACCAACGCAAAAAAAATTGCACATAAGTATGAGTTAACACAAAATCACACCTTGAAAGCCCCACCAAAACACCACATTATAAATAAATAAAAACACACTCCATCATCTTCCCCACTCGTATTATATTTTTTTAAACATCGACACCGACCATACCAAATAAGTAAAATATAAAAACTAATTTCATAATGAATCTAATGACACCGATTATATTTGAAAGTGCGTTATATCGACTAGAGGGGGTGAATAGGCGACTTTTATGAAATTCTTCACTGAGGAATTTGCCGTGAGGAAATTCCTTAGCGAAGAACTACTAGCAGCGGAATAAGTACTCAAAAGTAAACATAACAGAATACAAGCATAGTCATCATGATGAAATGAAGACAGGCACAGAGTACAGGAAGCGTAAGCACAGGATAACACAGGATGAAGACAAACAGACTGAAGAAATTGAACTGAAAAGTCTTCAGTCAAAGTCTTCAAACACAGATATGAACAAACACACAACACAGTTATGAGGAAATGAAAGAGTTGAGGAAATAGAACCAGTAAGCTTGGTGAAGACAATGATTTGGTAGACAGTTCCAACTTGTGTCTCAGTTGTACGTCTGGTTGGAGCGGCTGAGTATTTAAACTCGAGGACACACAGTCCCGGACACCCAGTCCTGAACACGCAGCTCAGGACACCAAGTCCTCACCGTATTCTCCTTGAGCTAAGGTCACACAGACCTTCCAATCACTCGTGGTAAGTCTTCAGGTGACTTCCGAACCTTCACAAACTTGGTCACTCGGCGATCCACAATTCCTCTTGGATGCTCTAGACCATGACGCCTAACCGTCTGGAAGAAGCACAGTCTTCAAAGGTAACAAGCGTCGGATCCACGCAGGATCAATCTCTTCAGTGATGCTCAATCACTTGGGGTTTGTAGGTGTTTGGGTTTTGGGTTTGGGTTTTTCCTCACTTGATGATTTTCGCTCAAAGTCCTCGGAGGATGGGTTGCTCTCAAATGACAAGTGTCAGTTTCTCTCGGAGCAGCCAACCAGCTAGTGGTTGTAGGGGGCGGCTATTTATAGCCTAGGGAGCAGCCCGACATGATAAGACATAAATGCCCTTCAATGATATGACCGTTAGGTGGATAGATATTTTGGGACAGCTGGCGCATAGCACAGCAACGGTCGGAATTTTGAGTAGCAAAATCCTCAGGGCTATCATGTTCCTCACTGTGTAGGCAATCCGCACTGGCGAATTCCTAACTCCTCAGTCAGAACAAATTCCTCAGAGACCAGAAGAACTTCGTCTCTGTCACTGAAGAATATGACTGGACTGTATGAGATTTCCAATGGCTTCACTCGAAGGGATTGGTAGGTGTAGGATTTTGAGTTGAGCATCACATGGAAATTTTTCCTTAGTATTTCCTCGACCCCCTTTAACAGTACGGTGTTTCCTATGACTCAAGAAAGAGAAAATGAAACTACAAAACAAAAGTCTTCACGCTTCATGTTCCTCGAATGAATACCAAGTCTTCAAGGTCACACCAATTTCTTCACTTTCAAAGTCTTCAGAAAGTCTTCAGAAATCCAAAGTCTTCAGTCGAAGAACTTCATTTTTAGGGGTCGACTTTCTCTGTAAATATCAAACTCCTCATAGACTTATAGACCTGTGTACACTCACAAACGCATTAGTCCCTTAACCTATAAGTCTTCAATACACCAAAATCACTAAGGGGCACTAGATGCACTTACAATCTCCCCCTTTTTGGTGATTGATGACAATATAGGTTAAGTTTTCAACGGGGATAAACATATGAAGTGTAAATACTGATATTGAGGAATTTGATTGCAAGATATAGAAGAACTCCCCCTGAAGATGTGCATAGTGAGGAATTTGCTTTTGAAGCAATGCACACTTGAAGAGTTGAATCATGGAGATCTCCCCCTATATCTTGTAATTCATACACGCATTTGACATATAACAGTGAAGAATTTGAAATGCATGATGAATAGGTCTGCTTGAGGACTTCAATCGGGGCAAGTAGCTGAGGTGATCTGAATCAGCTTTGTAGTTGAGTGAAGACCTTGTCCTGAGGAATCTCATAATTCCAAGGTGCATAAGCTTTAGCTCAAATGGAGACAGTGCAACATTTGCCAGAGTCCTCATGAAGAAATCGTGATAATTGACAGGAATGCCATGAACGATATTGAATACCGGATTCTTCATGATGCCAACAATTTCCTCATCAGATGAGTCGTGGCCTTTGATAGGACTCATTGTCCTCGTAAGAATATGATAGACAGTTCTGGGCACATAAAGTAATTCCTTCACGAGGAATTTGGTTCGTGGGGCCTGACCTGGCTTCAAAGGTTTCATCAGAACTTGAATGTAGTGATTTGTAAGCTCAGGTTCACTGTAGATGCAACGAGCTTCTTCAAGGGGAGGACTGAGTGGTAAGGCACGAAGCAATTCAGTAGCTGGTGTTGTGTAGTGAGTGTTCTCAGACATCCAGTCCAGCACCCATGAATTCACATCTTCAGAATCTCCTGTGATGTGCAGCGTCGCATAAAATTGAAGAATCAGTTCTTCATTCCAATCACAGATGTCAGAGCAAAAGTTTAACAGTCTAGCGTCGTGAAGAACACTGAGAACTGGCACGAAACACGGTAGAGATTCCATATCCACGTGAGGAATGTGCTCATGGTAGAAGATTCTCTCTTTGTTGAATAACACTGAGGAATAGAAATTTGCTTGACTAGCAATCCAGAAATGCCTCTTCCTTATACGAGCAGAATCATATCGGTTGTAGTCTTCGAAGAATACGTGCTCGCCGAAGAAATCATCAGCCTTGAACTTTTGCTTGCGTGAGAATGGATCCTTTGGCTTGGGCAGAGGAGTGTCAATGAGTTGCATCACGGCCTCAGGAATCGCAATCTCAGGTTCTTCAAGCTGAGGAATTTCTGGTTCCTCTTCAGTGGCAGTCTGTGTCTTCAGATGTTCAGCAGCAGCAGTTTCTTCAGCGCTAGTGGCTGGAATTTCCTCACATACAGATGAAGTGGGTGAGTTTCTTCAGAGCCCAGTTGAACAGTTTGTGCGGGGGACTGAGGTATTTGCTGCAACGGTGTGAACATTGGAGAGTTTGGATGCTGACTTTCCCAGAATTCATCACTCATCACTGGTGTGGAGTAGCCAACATCCGCATCTTCATCTTCCATTTCTTCAACGCCAGCCTCTTCAGCTGTGAACTGAGGCATAGGCGAGGAGATAACATGTGTTGAAGGGATTGTATCCACTTCAATTTCTTCATCAATCTGCTCTGACGAAGCAGTAGAATGATTTTCTTCATCAGATCCACTAGGGATCTCATATTCTTCACCAAAAGGAACAAGGTCCTTTGATGGCATGGTTAAGATTGGAACAACATCAATGGGATTAGCAAATGAACTGGTCAAAGGCTTCATCTTCTTCGGAGCTGAAGAATCTGAAGTAGCTGATGCTTTCCTTTTCTTCACTGCTGCATGCTCTGCAGCCTTGGTCTTCTTCACATCTGATGCAGATTGAAGGATCGGAGTTGGTGTTGGCGCAGGAGGAGCAGAGGAATCTAGTTGATTTTCTTCAGGCACAACTGATGCAGTTGCCCTGATTTCTTCAGTTTCTTCAGGCGCACCACTAGTGGATGCCCTGGCAATTTCTTCAGCGGCTGGAATGCAGTTATCAGCCCTGGAACTCACATTTTATTCAGCAGCCTGATTTTCATCAGCGGTGCTGGCATGTTCTTCAGTCGGCTGAGCAGATGCTTCAGCCTGAGGAATTTCCTGTTGTGTTGGGGCAGCAACATTGAGGTGAAGTTATCAGCGAAGTTCTCACAAAAACTTTGCTCCAGCAATCAGCATGGTATGCGTCAAATTCATCACTGAGTTTCTTGATCTCAGATTGAGTAGTGAACAAGTTATTCAGTTGTCATAGAGACAACGTTTTTCTGATATCGCTCATTCTTGTACTGCGCTTTCTTAATCTTCCTGGCCTTCTCAAATTTCCATTTTTCTTCTTGAATGAAGTGAGTCAGCATGTGACTTGCAGGAGTCAGCTGAAGTCAGACATGGAGTGTTTGGGTCCTTGTGCCAAACGTCAATGTATCAAGGATCAACTTAGGATCCAAAAGTAGTGGCCACATCTGTTCCCTTGCTCTAGCGCCCTGACTTGCCTATCTCTTGGATTTCAGCAAGTTCATCATCATTAGGTTTGTCTTCTTCAGACGGCACTTGGAAGGCGACCTGCTTCTTCTGAGGACTAGGGCGAGGACCTCGTCCAGCAATGGCCTTTGTCTTCAGTAGAGAGGGTCCCGTTGAAGAATTTGGTGCAGCTGAGGAACTAGCTGAGACACCTGAGGCAATGGAGATGCCAGTAGTCCTTTGGCACGTGGCGAGATGCACAGGTGCAGAGGACTTTGTTGGAGCGGCCGAAGACTTTGGCGGAGGAGCTGAGGACTTTTGAGGAGCAGGAGCAGCATGAGGAATTTGCCGTGAGGGCTTTGAGGATTCTGGCCGTGAGGGCATTGCTAAGGAACTTGGCCTTGAGTGCACTGTTTGTGAAGCACTTGGCTTGCGTGCAGGCTTCTTTGACATAGCCTTCTTCGGCTTGACAACAGAGGCAGCAGCAGTAGCAGAGTCTTCATTGAATTTCCTCACTGCTTCTCTGGCTTGCTTAGCCAACTTGGCTTGGCGCTTGGCCCATTCATCAGGATAGTCCTCACCACGCTTGAGGCTGGTGGGATCAGCTATTTGGCCAGGTGCCAATGGAGGTCTTGGGCATGGAGGATTGAGTGCGAATTTCTTCATGTATTTGGGAGTGACATATCTGTACTCCCTCCACTCTCTTGCTTATCTCCTCTCTATCTTCTGAATGCGCACCTTGCACTGATTTTTATCTTCCTCAGGAGGTGTGCAGTACCCAACATATATATCATCAGGGATCTCAAACGCTGTGTTGACCTCAGCTCTCTTTTCTCTCCTTTTTGTGGCTTCTTACCATCAGCCATTTTCTTCAGTTGAGGAATTCGAACAATTGAATTCTCTGAAGAAGTATGCAACTTTTCTTCGAGGAACGCTGCAAATGAGTTAAGTTGATGAGAACCTAGTGATTCAGCAGCTGACATGAGTACCTGTGAACAGAGTATAGTTGCGAGGAATTTGGAGAGGTCATATGCGTTCTCAGAAGGTTTTGTAAAAAGAACAAGTTTGAGGAATTTGACCAGATGAGTCTTGAAGAATTTTCCTAAGCGTTCTCTGTCTTAGGTTCCAGAGATGTGTAGATCAAAAATCCACACATTTGAGGAATCTTGAAGAAAAACATAGCTTAGAGAAACGAATCAAGAACAGATGATATGAGAGGTGTTTTAGTGTGTGAAGATATGAAGAAAAACACCTTTGAAGATTTTGTAGATAATCATTCGAATCAACGAGGGTAGTAAAAGTAACTTTTAATTACCCTGGATGAAGAACACGAACAGTGAGGTGGAGAGGTGAAGTTCGTCTGTGTAGATCTTCCACGCCCTAACTCGGCGGAGGAAGACGGCTACGGCGGCGGCGGAGTGAAGATTTCCGCGGCCGGCGCGAGTACGGCGGCGACGAGGTCGAGGCAGTGAAGCTCTTCCTCACCGGCGACGATGAAGTAGCGGCGGTGCTAGGGTTTGAGAAGCTCGAGCTGGAGAGAGGTCGAGCGGAGTAAAAGAAGTGAGGAAGGGGAAGAGGGGTATTTATAGCCACGGTGAAAAACTGTTCGCCCGAAGAAATTGGACGAACGTGCCCCTGACCCTTCTCATTCGCTTGACATGTGTCACCCACGTACTGAGAGGTGGAGATCGTGTACGATCGTGGGTGAATGGATAAGTGTATCGTGGGATGCGAACGGTTTGAGCGGCAAAGCCGAAAATTTAGATAAGATAGGTTTTAAAGTTCGTTCGCAATTTCTTCAGCTGACAAGGACACAGTGAAGATTTTGAACGAGTTTCAAATAGAACGCACATGAAGAATTTGTGAACAGATTGGGTTGAGTATAGCATAGAGGGGAAGGGTCCGATCACATTCACTTAGCAGAAAAACCAACTTGAAGAATTAGCAATAAGTGAATGCTGTAGAGGACATAAACTCATATATATATAGCCAATGAAGAAAAACGACGGAAACAGTGAAGACAATGCAAAGTTGAAGAATATGAATAATTGAGGAATTTCAACTTTTGGTGGTGGCGTGACCCACCGTATAAGAATGATGATTTCAGACACCGCGTACAATTATCGTAGGGTTCTGAGAATCAAATTCTTCGTTAATTTCTTCACACTAAGAGTGTTATTCTTCATTGATTGAAGAAAAACGTTTCTTCATGTGTTGCACATCTAAGTCATCAATTTTGCATAAGTGTTAGGATGAGTGTCCTTTTCAAAGAACATTCGAAGATTCTAGGATATTTAGCTCACACCGCAACTTGCTAAATCTCTTCTCATCCAAGGGCTTTGTGAAGATATCGGCTAGCTGTTCTTCAGTCTTCACATGCTCAATAGAAATGTCGCCCTTCAACACATGATCACGAAGAAAATGATGACAAATCTGAATGTGCTTTGTCTTCGAGTGCTGAACTGGGTTGTGAGCAATCTTGATGGCACTCTCATTGTCACAGAAGAGAGGCACATTCTTCATGTTGACGCCGTAGTCCTTGAGAGTTTGCTTCATCCATAGCAATTGAGCACAGCCAAAACCAGCGGCAATGTACTCAGCTTCAGCAGTAGATAGTGATACGCAGTTCTGTTTCTTCGAGGACCAACAGACCAAAGATCGTCCGAGGAAATGACATGTACCAGATGTTGACTTGCGGTCCACACGATCACCAGCATAGTCAGAGTCAGAATATCCAATGAGATCAAAAGCCGAGCCCTTGGGGTACCATAATCCAAGTGTTGGTGTGTGAGCTAGATATCGAAGAATATGCTTCACAGCCTTATGGTGTGATTCCTTCGGTGTAGCTTGAAATCGGGCACACATGCAAACACTAAGCATTATATCTGGCCTAGATGCACATAAGTACAATAAAGAACCAATCATGGAGCGGTATACCTTATGATCGAAGTCAATACCATTTTCATCAGTGCACAGATGGCCATTTGTGGGCATAGGAATTTTGACGCCTTTGCAATCTTGCATGCCGAATTTCCTCAGTACATCCTTGAGGTATTTCTCCTGAGATATGAATATGCCATTGTGTTGTTGACGAATTTGAAGACCTAAGAAGAATTTCAACTCTCCCATCATAGACATTTGATATTCTTCACTCATCATATAGGCAAATTCATCACTATAACGTGTGGTCAGTACAGCCAAAGATAATATCATCAACATATATTGGCACACAAACAATTCACCATCATAAGATTTAGTGAAAAGAGTAGGGTCGAGTGAACCGGGTTTGAAGCCTTTCTTCATGAAGAGTTCCTTCAAGTATCATACCAAGCCCGTGGGGCCTGCTTGAGGCCATAGAGGGCCTTGTTGAGTCTGAAGACTTTGTCAGGATTCTTTGGATCTTCAAAACCTGGGGGTTGAGCAACATATACTTCTTCCTCAAGCTTACCATTGAGGAATGCACTTTTCACATCCATTTGATATAAAGTGATATCATGATGGTTAGCATAAGCAAGTAATATGCGAATAGCCTCAAGTCTAGCAACAGGTGCAAAAGTTTCATCGAAATCAATTCCTTCAACCTGTGTGTAGCCTTGAGCTACAAGCCGTGCCTTATTCCTCACCACAAGGCCATTTTCATCTTGCTTGTTGCGGTAGATCCACTTTGTGCCGATGATATTGTGCTTGCGAGGATCTGGACGTTTGACCAGTTCCCAGACATTGTTGAGCTCGAACTGATGTAATTCTTCTTGCATGGCCTGAATCCACTCAGGCTCCAGAAATGCTTCATCTACCTTAGTGGGCTCTGTAATAGAGACAAAAGCATAGTGCCCACAAAAGTTAGATAAATGTGAAGCTTTTGAGCGTGTGAGAGGACCTGGCGCTTTGATGTCATTGATGATCTTTTCAACTTGCACTTCTTTTGCAATGCGAGGATGAGCTGGTTGTCGTTGAAGAATTTGATCAGCTGTTTTCTTCAGCACCATTTTCTTCAGCATTTTCTTCAGGTGCATTAGCTCGACGTTCTTCATGTTCTGGAATGAATTCTTCAGCAGATTCTTCAGTAGGAATGACATCCTCAGTAGCCTTGAACTTGATAGTTTCCTCAGGTGCTGGTTCATCTATCATAGTAGGTAGGTGCTCTCTTTGCGAGCCATTAGTTTCATCGAACCGCACATCTACAGTTTCAACAACTTTGTGAAGAACGTTGTTGAAGACTCTGTAGGTGTGCGAGTCCTTTCGTAACCAAGCATAAAACCTTCATGTGCTTTCGGTGCAAATTTTGAGTTGTGATGAGGATCTCTAATCCAACATTTAGCACCGAAGACTTTGAAATAACTTACATTGGGTTTCTTATCAGTGAGGAGTTCATAGGCAGTCTTTTTGAAGAATTTGTGAAGATATACTCTGTTGATGATGTGGCACGCAGTATCAATTGCCTCAGTCCAGAAACGACGAGGCGTTTTGTATTCATCAAGCATAGTGCGAGCCATCTCAGCAAGAGTCCTGTTCTTGCGCTCCACGATGCGTTCTGCTGAGGAGTGTAAGGAGCAGATAACTCATGAGTGATACCAAGTTCATCAAGATAGTCATCGAGACCAGAATTCTTGAACTCAGTGCCATTGTCACTTCTGATGTGCTTGATCTTCACACCAAAGTTGGTTGAAGCCCTCGAGGAAAATCGTTTGAAGACTTCCTGCACTTCATGTTTGTAAGTAACAAGGTGTACCCATGTGTAACGAGAATAATCATCAACAATAACGAAGCCATATTGAGATGCTTCATTTGAGATAGCAGAATAATGATTAGGACCAAAGAGATCCATGTGAAGCAATTCAAATGGGCGAGTGGTGGTCATGATAGTCTTCGCTGGATGCTTGGCCTTGGTCATCTTCCCAGCTTCACAGGCTCCGCATAGGTGATCCTTGAGGAATTTGACATTCTCGATGCCAATGACATGCTTCTTCTTCGCAAGCGTGTGCAAATTCCTCATGCCTGCATGACCAAGTCGTCGATGCCAGAGCCAGCCTTCTGAAGCTTTTGCAAGTAAGCACACGGCTGGTTGTGGTCCTGTAGAGAAATCAACAATATACAGGTCTCCTCTCCTAAAGCCTTCGAAGACTTTGGAATTGTCAGCTTCCATAACCACAACACAACGGTACTTGCCAAAGACAACAACCATATCAAGATCACAAAGCATTGAGACAGACATAAGGTTGTATCCTAAGGACTCAACAAGCATGACTTTGTCCATGTGTCGATCCTTTGTAATCGCAACCTTACCTAGACCCAATACCTGACTTTTGCCTTTGTCAGCAAAGATGATATGCTTCAGATGCGACGGAGATAATGGAGCATCCATCAATAGATTCTTGTCACCAGTCATGTGGTTTGTACATCCACTATCGAGGACCCACTCAGTGGCTTTGGGTTGATCATCCTGCAGATGAATTAGTGCAGCTTACAAACTCATATACTTCATCAGTGAAGAATATGACATCAATTCATCAGATCAATTTCATCAAGTAAAGAACTGATAAAGCAATATGAGGACGTGAGAAATGAAAGTTCATTTCTTCATGATTAGCCTGCGTCCTATCAGGCATGCTCAGGTCTCCAGCAAATTCTTCAGACGATTACGTGCGTCTGGAGACCTGACCCTGCAGAAGAGATTAGTTCTTTTTCTTCACCACCCACATCTGAAGGGGTGGCAAAGAGTTCATCATTCTGCGAGCTCCATACGAGAAGGATGGCATAGAAGCCAGTCCATTTCGTCTTCACATAAGAGGGGTTAGAGTAAGCATAAGAGTATGCAGAGAAATTCTTCGAGACTTATGGACATAATGATTTGAAGAATAATGGACATATCCATAATCCTTAGATCTGGTCTCCAGCAAATTCTTCAGACATTACGTGCGTCTGGAGACCTGACCCTGCAGAAGAGATTAGTTCTTTTTCTTCACCACCCACATCTGAAGGGGTGGCAAAGAGTTCATCATTCTGCGAGCTCCATACGAGAAGGATGGCATAGAAGCCAGTCCATTTCGTTTCACATAAGAGGGGTTAGAGTAAGCATAAGAGTATGCAGAGAAATTCTTCGAGGACTTATGGACATAATGATTTGAAGAATAATGCACATATCCATAATCCTTAGATCTTCCCTGCGAAACAGACGGGTTAGCACGATGATGTTCATATGAGGACTCTGCTCCATATGAGGAATTTGGTCCATATGAAGAATTTGATCTGGGGTTCCTATTCTTCACAGGTGGCGTCATGATGACATTCACCTGAAGATTATTCAAGACATCTTTTGGGAACCCAGATTTTCTTCATAGGGGAGCCGTTCCTGCAGTTAGTGCCAACATATCTAGCAAATACTTCACCATTCTGATTTTTGAATAGCTTATAGTTGGAGTCAATTGACTCATCATCAGAATGAGGAGATTCACATGCAAATCCAGATAAGTTAGATGGATCAACTGGAGGTCCCTTTGCAGCAACCCATGTAGTTTTGGGGTACTGCTCAGGCTTCCAATATGTACCATCAGCATTGAGTTTCCTCTCAAAGGCGATACCCTCTTTCCTAGGGTTCCTGTTGAGGATCTGCTTTTTAAGCACATCACAAAGAGCCTGATGCCCTTTGAGGCTTTTGTACATGCCTGTCGTGTACAATTCCTTCAGCCCTGCATCGTCAGTGATACTAGCAATGTCCTCAGATGAGGAATTAGTGATAGCAGAGGCACGTGAAGAATTTGAAACATTAGCAGCATTTGAACATTCAGGTGAAGAATTAGCAGATTCATGTTCAATGCACTTCAAGCTTGGTGGAACAAATTCTTCCTGAGAAGTGCTGGTTTGTTGAGCAAGTAATGAATCGCGCTCCTTCTGAAGATCTTCATAACTCACTCTGAGCTTCTCAAGGTCTTGCTTTATTTGAAGAAATTCATAAGAAAGCTTCTCATGATCCGATAAGATAGTGTTATGATGACTTTGAAGTTTGTCAAGCTTGGACTGAAGTCTCTGAAAAGATTTTCAGTCAAAGTTTCAGTGCGATCCATTTCTTCACCCAACATATCATCACTTTTATTTAGCATGTTTGAACCTTTCTAAAGCCCTTTGTTGTTTATAGCAATCTTAGCAAGTTTAGAATAGCTGGGTTTAAGGTTTTCATCAGATTCATTCTCACTTGATTCAGAGGAGGTATATTTGAGTACCTTGGCACCCTTTGCCATGAAGCAATAGGTGGGAGCGTAGTCATCATCGCCTTCATCAGCCTTGTTGGTGAGGTCATTTTATTCAGTGTTGAAGATAGACTTGCTAATGAATGCAGTAACGAGAGCAAGGCTCGCCACTCCGGATTCGGACTCCTCAGATGACTCATCTTCCTCATTTTCTTCAGATTCAGCCTCAGAGTCCATTTCCTTGCCAATGAATGCCCTGGCCTTCTTGGAGATGATCTTCTTGTGATATGAAGGCTTGGAGGATTTTGATGATGAGGATTTTGTGGATTTCTTATTTTTCTTCACATCATCAGAACTGTAATCCTTGTATTTCTTCTTCTTTGATTCCTTTTCCCACTGAGGACAATCTTGAATGAAATGTCCAGGTTTCTTGCATTTGTGACAGAGCCTCTTCTTGTAGTCACTGGATGAGGAATCATTGCTCCTTGAGGATCTTCCAAGGCGACCACGTCTTGAGAACTTTTGGAACTTCTTCACGAGCAGAGCCAGATCATGGCTCAGTTTCTTCAGATCACCAAGTGAGGGAGTCCTGATTAGGGGGTGTTCGGGTAGCCGACTATACCTTCAGCCGGACTCCTGGACTATGAAGATACAAGATTGAAGACTTCTTCCCATGTCCGGATGGGACTTTCCTTGGCGTGGAAGGCAAGCTTGGCGATACGGATATTCAAGATCTCCTACCATTGTAACCGACTTTATGTAACCCTAACCCTATCCGATGTCTATATAAACCGGAGGGTTGTAGTCCCTAGGCAATCAACTCCATACACAACAATCATACCATAGGCTAGCTTCTAGGGTTTAGCCTCCTTGATCTCGTGGTAGATCTACTCTTGTACTAACCATATCGTCAATATTAATCAAGCAGGACGTAGGGTTTTACCTCCATCAAGAGGGCCCGAACCTGGGTAAAACATCGTGTCCCTTGTCTCCTGTTACCATCCGGCCTTGACGCACAGTTCGGGACCCCCCACCCGAGATCCGCCGGTTTTGACACCGACATTGGTGCTTTCATTGAGAGTTCCTCTGTGTCGTCGCCTTTAGGCCCGATGGCTCCTTTGATCATCAACAACGATACGGTCCAGGGTGAGACTTTCCTTCCCGGATGGATCTTCGTCTTCGGCGGCTTCGCTCTGCGGGCCAATTCGCTCGGCCACCTGGAGCAGATCGAAAGCTATGCCCCTGGCCATCAAGTCAGGTTTGGAAGCTTAAACTACACGGCTGACATCCGCGGAGACTTGATCTTCGACGGGTCGAGCCACGGCCAAGCGCGCCGCACTATCTCGAGGGGCATGATCTAGCTCTGCCCCGGACAGTGTCCTGGAGGCCGCACACGCATCGGTTCCGACCCCTAACTCGGAGCCTATTGCGCCAATCGAGGATGAGCGGTTGGACGTCACCTCGGGGGCTGCGATCCCGAAAGCGATCGAGCCGAACGCTAGCCCCGCACTCTGCATGACCCGTGACTCGAGGATCCGGACTCTCCCCGACTCCGAACCCCCCGCGCCCCTGCCAATCGAATCCGATTGGGCGCCGATAATGGAGTTCACCGCCGCAGACATCTTTCAGCATTCGCCTTTTGGCGACATCCTGAATTCTCTTAAGTCTCTCTCTTTATCAGGAGAGCCCTGGCCGGACTACGGTCAGCGAGGGTGGGATACGGACGATAAGGAAATTCAAAGCCCACCCACCACCCACTTTGTAGCCACTGTCGACGATCTAACCGACATGCTTGACTTCAGCTCCGAAGACATCGACGGCATGGACGACGATGTAGGAGATGAACAGGAACCAGCACCTGTAGGGCGCTGGAAGGCCACCTCGTCATATGACATATATATGGTGGATACTCCAAAAGATGGAGATGGCGATGGAACAGTGGGGGATGACGCCCCCAAGAAACAGCCAAAGCGCCGGCGTCAGCGGCGCCGCTCTAAATCCCGCCAAAGCAAAAACGGTGATTCCGGCACGGGAGATAATACTACCCCGGATAGCGCCGAAGAACACCCACCTCAGCAAGATTCGGCACAGGATGATGGAAAAGCCAGCCCTCATGAGAGAGCAGCAGACCGAGTGGTCGAGGATGATAACTATACGCCTCCCTCCGAAGACGAGGCAAGCCTCGATGACGACGAATTTGTCATACCATCAGACCCCGCCGAACAAGAGCGTTTTAAACGCAGGCTTTTAGCCACAGCAAGCAGCCTCAAGAAAAAGCAGCAACAACTTAGAGCTGCCCAAGATTTGCTAGCTGACAGATGGACTGAAGTCCTTGCGGCCGAAGAGTACGAACTCGAATGCCCCTCCAACTACGAACTCGAATGCCCCTCCAACAGTTACCCGAAGCGCAGGCCGCTACCCCGATCAGAGGAGGAAGCACCTACATCACCAGCGCATGACATGGCAGACCGGCCACCTCGCGGCCGCGACAGAGAGGCCTCCGGCCCTCCACCCAAGCCATGCCCCGACGCCGCTCAACTAAGGCACGGGAAAATGCACCGACCTGCGAGACATACTGGAGGATAAGGCAAGACAAACAAGATCGATCTACGGATCGCGCAGGCGCCCTACGGCATGTGACAATGATCTTCACTCCGGATACAACAAATCCGGCCGGGCCGAACACAACAGACATAGCTCTTCTGAGCTGCTCGTGATATAGCCCAGTACAGAGGCGCCGCACACCCGCTATGCTTCACGAATGAAGTAATGGATCATAAAATCCCAGAGGGTTTCAAACCCGTAAACAGCGAATCATACGATGGCACAACAGACCCGGTGGTATGGATCGAGGATTATCTCCTTCACATCCACATGGCACGCGGCGATGATCTACACGCCATCAAATACCTCCCGCACAAACTTAAAGGACCGGCCCAGCATTGGCTTAACAGCTTGCCAGCAGACTCAATCGGTTCTTGGGAGGACCTGGAAGCCACATTCCTCGACAAATTCCAGGGCACTTACGTGCGACCACCAGATGCCGACGACTTAATCCACATAATTCAGCAGCCAAAGGAATCGGCCAGACAATTCTGGACACGGTTCCTAACAAAGAAAAACCAGATAGTCGACTGTCCGGACGCAGAGGCCCTAGCAGCCTTCAAGCATAACATCCGCGACGAGTGGCTTGCCCGGCACCTGGGACAGGAAAAGCCGAAATCCATGGCAGCCCTCACGACACTCATGACCCGCTTTTGCGCGAGAAGACAGCTGGCTAGCTCACAGTAACAACTTATCAAAGAACCCTGGTAATTCGGATACCAAGGACAAAAGTGGCAGGACACGTCGGAATAAGCAAAAACGCCGCGTTAGCAGCGACAGCAATGAAGACACGGCAGTCAATGCCGGATTCAAAGGCTATAAATCCGGTCAGCGGAAAAAGCCATTCAAAAAGAATACTCAGGGCCCGTCCAGTTTGGACCGAATACTCGATCGCTTGTGCCAGATACATGGCACCCCCGAAAGGCCAGCCAATCACACTAACAGGGATTGTTGGGTGTTCAAGCAGGCAGGCAAGTTAAGGGCCGAAAACAGAGACAAGGGGCTGCACAGCGACGACGAGGAGCCCAAGCCGCCGAACAACAATGGACAGAAGGGCTTTCCCCCACAAGTGCGGACGGTGAACATGATATACGCAACCCACATTCCCAAGCGGGAGCGGAAGCGTGCGCTACGGGACGTATACGCGATGGAGCCAGTCGCCCCAAAGTTCAACCCATGGTCCTCCTGCCCGATCACTTTTGATCGAAGGGACCATCCCACTAGCATCCGTCATGGCGGCTTCGCCGCATTGGTTCTCGACCCAATCATCGACGGATTTCATCTCACAAGAGTCCTCATGGACGGCGGCAGTAGCCTGAACCTGCTTTATCAGGATACAGTGCGGAAAATGGGCATAGATCCCTCAAGGATTAAGCCCACAAGAACGACCTTTAAAGGCGTTATACCAGGTGTAGAAGCCAACTGTACAGGCTCAGTAACACTTGACGTGGTCTTCGGATCCGACAATTTCCGAAGCGAAGAGTTAATCTTCGATATAGTCCCGTTTCGCAGTGGCTATCACGCCCTGCTCGGACGAACCACATTCGCAAAGTTCAATGCGGTGCCGCACTATGCATATCTCAAGCTCAAGATGCCAGGCCCTCGAGGAGTAATTCACGGTCAACGGAAACACCGAACGCTCCCTCCGTACGGAGGAGCATACGGCGGCTCTCGCAGCGGAGGTACAAAGTAGCCTTCTCAGGCAATTCTCCAGTCCGGCCATTAAAAAGCCAGACACTGCCAAGCGCGCCCGGAGTAACCCACAGCAGGACCGCCTGGCACACTCTGAGCAAGCGTAGCAATGCGGCCCCAACCCCAGCTTTCGCGACATAGCGAAACCAGTACCTCGCGTACATAACTACGCCCTTGAAATACCATGGGCACAGGGGAAGGGGCACAATAACGGCACGCCCAAAATACGGCTTAAAACGTACTAGGGGCTGCCGGATTCTTTTTTTAATTTTTTCTTACTTTCAGGACTCCATACTTCGGACGACCTGTTCGGCAATTCGACTGCCGCACAAACGATGCAAGATCCAGGGAGGCAGACAAGCCATGCCGCATTATGGAACTCCCAGCTGGTCTCTGTTACGAGCGGTATACCTTTTTTAAATACAATTCCGCGGCCTGCCCCTGGTCAGGACATACTGAATAGTCCAATATCTTTTGCTTACCGCACTATTTGTATCGTTCGGCTTTGATAAATAGCCTCTCTATAAACAATGCTTAGCTTCTTGTCTATTTTTTGCATTATCTTCTTTTCACATTTATGTTTATTAAATGACATGATTGCACCCGTACACCATGGTACGGCAAACA
>NC_053024.1:47233881-47245629 GCF_003073215.2 Triticum urartu
AATTCAACTGGCCGGTGCGGAGGCATTCCTGGAAGCTCTTCTGGAAAGACGTCTTGATATTCGCAAACGACTGGAATTTGAGAGATGGCATCCAGCTCGCCCTTCTCATTGAGAGAAAACAGACGGATGGTATTATCCCGAGCGGCAAAGACGATTACATCCTCAGATGAATGAGTCAATTGAATCTGCCTGGCTGCACAATCAAGCTGAGCCTTGTGCTTAGAAAGCCAGTCCATTCCGAGAATAAGATCAATATCCGAGTTACCAAGGACCATTGGAGAAGCCAGAAACTTGAAGTCGCCCATCATGATAGAAATATCCGGAACCGTGTAGTTTGCGAGCAAGCATTTACCCGGTGAGACAACTGCTAACGGTTTATGCAAAACTTGAGAAGACAACTCATGCTTAGATGCAAAAGGTCTCGAGATGAAACAATGCGATGCACCAGTGTCAAAGAGAACTTTTGCAGGAACATCGTTAACAGGAAAGTTACCCATGATGACATCTGACGAGTCCTCTGCCTAAGCTGCATTCATCAAGTTGACCTTGGCGTGCTTGGGATTATGCTTGACCACTGCATTGCTAGCAGATCTCATAGGAGGAGGAGGAGGAAGACGCCTCTGATTGAAGCATTTGTTGGCATAGTGACCCTTCTGCTGACACTTGTTGCACGTGACCTCTGAGAGCGGACGGTGATACGGAGCACTTGATCTTGGAGCTTGAGACGAAGTCTTGTTCTGAAAGCCTGGGTTGGGTGGGTGGGAAGATCCACTGCCACCTTTGCTCTTCTACTGATAAGGCTGATGGAACAGAGGAGGAGGAAGCCAATACTTTTGCTGCTTAGCCACTTGAGTCGAGGAAGAAGGAGTAGCATCTCTGACTCGCTTCTTGGAAGCATCGCACTTGAGTTGAGCAGTCTCTTGTTTCAGTGCCATGTTGTAAAACTCATCGTACTTCTAAGGCTCGAAAAGCATGAGAGCAAGTTGAAGGTCTTCTCTGAGGCCACCCCTGAACTGATAAATCATGCTCTTCTCATCAGGGACGTCTTGCTTAGCGAAACGGGCGAGCTTCTGAAACATGATGTTGTACTGGTAAACAGACAAACTGCCTTGCTTCAGGTTGCGGAATTCCTCACGCTTGCTTTCAACAACACTCTGAGGAATGTGATGAGCTTTGAAGTCTTGACGGAATTCATACCAGGTAATCACACGGCCTCCTCTGGAATCTTTATATTGCTGAAACCATTCTGCAGCTTGGTCTTTGAGTTGGAAGGAGGCAAACTTGACAAAGTCCTCATGCCTGACGTTACTGCACTCGAAATGATTGGATATATCCACGAGCCAATCATCAGCGTCTGAGGCCTCGACACATTTGCTGAAGGTCTTTGGCTGGTTAGCAAGGAACTGGTTGAGTGTAGCAAACTAATTTTGATTGTTGCCATGGCCTTGGTTGCGCTCTTGCAGAATTTGCATGATCAGTTGCGTGTTTGCATTGGTAGCGGCCATCACAGCTTGCCATGCCTCCGGAGATAGAGGTGGAGGTGGCGGATCCTGATTCTGATTCTGACCCTTAGCAGGAGCCATCCTGAAGAGGGTGACATCCGTTACCATCTTGACAGACAAATATTCAAGCTGAATCAAACGGGTTGAAATTGCAACATATAGTCTTCACATCCGAACAAAATTAACGAATGCATTCCAATTGAAATGGTCACATTTCCACAAATTGAGAAGCCACTTAGATAGAGGTAGAAGAATAAAACAACAAGGTACGGACAAGAACAAATACTTGGTGAGGATTACCCAATCCCAAACCAAATATCCATGGAAGAAGAACTAGAGCTACAAGAATTCCCACCTATGAAACTCCTGAACCTTTCCGGTTATGCAATCAGGTGTTGGGGATACAGGGGAAGCATAATATCTCACCCAAAGCTAGAAAATCCTACATCCAGCTGTATCCATCCTTCAACACATAACCAAGAAACCTTCGGAAATCATTTACCTCAACCTTCGAAAAGCATCCATTATATGAGTTATGGCAATACTCCCGAACTCCCGCCCCAGTACTGGGTGGCGTCGAGGTTATCTCACCAACAACTACATAAAAGAGATTTTCGATGTCGGCGAAACTCAGGTATTCCAGAATCTCAACGATAAAATTGTGATGATAACACCTCGGAGCTCAACTCCCCGGGACACTGCCACAACCCCTAAATGTCAGGAGGCACCAAGAACAATGTTCTCGTCACAAAACCATCAGAACGATTCCAAGTATTCGAAATAGTAAGATTGCTACAGACTGTTCTGTTTTGACAAATTCTGTTTTCTTTGTGTTGTGTGCTTATTTTGATGGCTCTATGGTTTTCTTTGATGGGTTTTTGTCATAGAGAAGTTGTAATATTGTAGATATAATACAAAAACAAAATATGAATTGGTTTGATACAACACTTATAGTAATGGTTTATTATTCTTATACTAACGGATCTCACGAAGGCTTTGTTGAGTTTTGTGTGATTGAAGTTTTTAAGTTTTGGGTTATCTTACAATGGATGAAGGAAGGATGTAAGAGCCTAAGATTGGGGATGCCCCGGCATCCCAAGCTATTATCCAAGAATGAGCAACCAACTAAGCTTGGGGATGCCCCGAGTGGCATCCCCACTTTTTTCCAACAACTATCGGTATTTTACGCGAGACTATATTTTTATTCGTCACATGATATGTGTTTTGCTTGGAGCGTCTTGTATGATATGTGTCTTTGCTTGTTTTATTTTGTGCTTTAAGTTATCAATCCTTGCTGGAAACACCTATTTGAGAGAGCCAAAATTATGTCATGACTTGTTAGAATTTCTCTCTATGCTTCACTCGAATATTTTATGAGCTAGGACTTGCGCTAGTGCTTCCCTTATATATTTTTTAGCACGGTGTGCTTTGTTATTTTTGAAGAAATGCTCTCTTGCTTCACTGAGATTTGTTTGAGAGTTAGTAAAACTTTGAAGAAATTCTCTCTTGCTTCACTTAAATTATTTTGAGAGAAAGAAATTTGTTATGCTCATGATCTTCACTTATATTTGGTTGAGCTTATGAAAAGCAACACATGAAAATTAGTGCCAAAGTGATAGATATCCAAGAAGGATAAAGAAAAAGAAAATTTCATGAAGATCATTGGACAAAATAAACTTGATTCTTAGTAATAGTTTTGAGATATGATGATATGATATGTGAGTTATGTTGATGAGTAATTATGCTTTAGTAGGAATATTGGTGTTAAGGTTTGTGATTCCCTATTGATACGTCTCCATCGTATCTACTTTTCCAAACATGTTTGCCCTTGTTTTGGACTCTAACTTGCATGATTTGAATGGAACTAACCCGGACTGACGCTATTTTCAGCAAAACTGCCATGGTGCTATTTTTTGCAGAAATAAAAGTTCTCGGAATGACCTTAAAATCAATGGAGAATTATTTTGGAATATATAAAAAATACTGAATAAGAATCCACGTCAGGGGGGGCCTCCACCTGTCCAACTGGAGCATGCAAAACAGATTAACAAGTAGGCATGTTTACGAGCTCGATGCACTCACTACTAGGCATTGCATGACAAACTAAGTATACACCCAGAAAATATACATGGCATAGAAGCTAGACATGGCAAGAACAACAACATAGCATGCACGGATCAACAACAACAAGCTCGGCAAAATTGCTAAACATGTTAACAATCTGCCAGGAACATTTTATAGCAAAAGTAGAGCTTGATTGACTCAAGCTAGGGTGCTCCATAATTGCAAACAAAGATATGGATGGATAGATCACAACATTATCTACAAAACATCCTTACTGATCATCCTCAAAAGAGGCACGGATCACTAGGAAACAACATGAACATATGGCATAAAAATTACAGTAGGACAAGGACTTGGTGAGATTCGAAGTCCCTGAAATCAGCATCATTGAGTAAGCTACTTTGCATGCTTGTGCTAGTCACCACAAAGATCACAAAAATACATGGCATACACCCCTGTAAAGATGGCATGGCATATTTCAAAACACATGTAGAGCTCAGGATCATAGGATGCATACATTAATCATGGCAAAAATTACAAAATGCCATTTGCTGAAACAGATCTGACATAATCACCACATAGCCCTCTTGCAACAACATTTCGGACATCAAGATGAACTCAAATGAAAATGATGCAATGTGATGAAATGATGTACTCGTCGAGACGAACATTTTGATATTCTACATGCACGAATCGAAGCTACGATGTGGAAGTTATGGCATGTCAAAGAATGCAAAAATAATTAGGGTTAGGGACGAAAAGTCAACCCCGAGATGAATATGGATCTGGATCTGGTGTGCACGCGGCCCGAGGTTCAACGGCGCAAGCTCGTCGGAGAGTAGCCGGACTTGTCGTTTCGAGGAGGAGGAAGGAGAGGGAGCCGGATCTAGGGCGCGGCTCGCCGGAGCTCGCCGGCGGGAGCTGTGGGGTGGCCGCGGCTGTAAGGAGGCGGCGGCCCGGTGCGGATGGTGGCGGGGTCGGGTCGCCGGCGACAAGGCTCGTCGGCCTGGTCGGAGAAGTGTGGCGGCGGCCGGAGCACCGGCGATGAAGGCGAAGGCGGCGCGCTACAGGGGGAGAGGGGCGGCGGGCGCGGACGCCTCTGGCCCGGTAGGCGGCTCGGGCGGGCCTTCCGCGGGCTCGCCGGGCCGGAGGAGAGAGAGACTCGGTGCGGGACAGGTGGCATGAGGCGGTTGGCCGCGGCGGTGTGTCCGGTGCCGGCGGACAATGTCCGGCGCGCTGAGGATGAAGGGGACTAGGGTTAGGGGCGAAATGGACCCGGGATTGAAATGGAGGGGTCTATTTATAGAGATAGAGGGAGCTAGGGAGCTCCAAACGATGTGCGGTTTGCGGCCACGCGATCGTGATCGAACGGTCTAGATGATAGAAGGGGTTTAGGTGGGGTTTTGGCCACTTTGGAAGGGTGTTGGGCTGCAACACACACGAGGCCTTTTCGGTCCCTCGGTTATACGTTGGAGTATCAAACGAAGTCCAAATGGTACAAAACTTGACACACGGTCTACCGGTTGCAAACCAAGGCCGCATGACAAGTCTCAGTCCAATCCAAAGAAAATTAACGCTCGCACACTAAAAGAGGTAGAAAGGGACACCGGAGGACATAGCAGCGCCGGAATGCAAAACGGACAACGGGGAAAATGCTCGGATGCATGAGACGAACACGTATGCAAATGCAATGCACATGATGACATGATATGAGATGCATGACAAAGACCAAACACATGGAGACAAAAACCCAACAACGACGAAATAACATAACTTAGTGCCGGAAATGGCAAGAGTTGGAGTACAAATAAGGTAAATTACATCCGGGGTGTTACAAGACTCCACCACTACGAAAGGATCTTGTCCCGAGATCTAGGACTGGAAAAACTCCGGGTACTCAGAACGGAGGTGATCCTCGTGTTCCCAGGTGGCTTCACGGTTCGAATGATGTGACCACTTGACTTTTCAGGAATTTGATTGACTTGTTGTGAGTCTTGCGCTCAGTTTCTTCAAGAATAGCAACTGGGTACTCATGATAAGACAGGTCTTCTTGGAGATCAATGTCTTCGAAGTTGACGGTGCAGTCAGGAGTCTTGAAACACTTGCGGAGTTGAGACACGTGAAACACGTCGTGCACGTTTGCAAAGTTGGAGGGAAGCTCAAGTTGATAGGCGAGATCGCATCTCTTGCTGACGATCTTGAAAGGACCCACGTATCTAGGGGCAAGCTTCCCTTTGATACTGAAGCGACGAGTACCTTTCATTGGAGAGACGCGGAGGTAGACATGGTCTCCGATCTCGAAAGCCAAGTCACGATGTTTACCATCATAGTAACTCTTTTGGCGCGATTGCGCGGCTTTGAGATTATCGCGAATGACTTTGCACATCTCTTCTACCTCTGTGATCAAGTCATTGCCAAGAAGTTGAAGTTCACCAGTCTTTGACCAGTTAAGAGGAGTACGGCACTTCCTGCCATAGAGAATTTCAAATGGGGCCTTGCCCGAACTCGCTTAGAAGCTGTTGTTGTAGGAGAACTCGGCATATGGAAGACAATCTTCCCACTTCATACCGAAAGAGATGACGGAAGCCCTGAGCATATCTTCAAGAATCTGATTAACACGCTTGACTTGGCCACTAGTTTGAGGATGAAAAGCTGTGCTGAAACGGATGTTGGTGCCCATGGCCTTCTGAAAAGAATCCCAAAACTTGGAGGTAAAGATGCTACCACGATCTGAAGAAATCAACTGCGGAATGCCGTGCAGAGAGACAATCCGAGAGGTATATAGCTCTGCCAATTAAGCTGATGTGATAGATTCTTTGATAGGAAGGAAATGAGCCACTTTAGTGAGTTTGTCGATGACAACGAAGATAGCATCATTGCCATGCTTGGACTTTGGAAACCCAGTCACGAAGTCCATCTCAATATGGTCAAACTTCCATTCCGGAATGACAAGAGGTTGGAGGAGGCCAGCTGGTCGTTGGTGTTCTGCCTTCACTCTTCTGCAGACATCACATTCATTCACGAACTGAGCAATCTCGCGCTTCATTCGAGTCCACCAATACGACTGCTTGAGATCATGGTACATCTTTGTACTTCCAGGGTGGATAGAGAGGAGTGAATTGTGAGCCTCGTTCATAATGACTTTACGAAGGTCACCTTTAGGCACAACAATGCGATCCTCGAAGAATAAAGTATCCTTGTCATCAAGGCGATAGCACTTGTACTTGGGTTGACTCTTGGCAACCCCAATCTTCACCTTCTTCACCATAGCATCAAGAAGTTGAGCCTCGCGAATCTGATCTTCCAAAGTAGGAGAGACTTGGAGGGTGGCGAGAAATCCTTGAGGAACAACTTGTAGATTGAGTTTGCGGAAAGCTTCACAAAGCTTGGGTTGGTAAGGCTTGAGAATCAAACTATTGCAGTAAGCCTTCCTTCTCAATGCGTCAGCAATTACATTAGCATTGCCTGGAGTATATTCGATACTCGGATTATACTCTTGAATTATTTCAACCCAACGAGTCTGCCTGAGGTTGAGATTAGGCTGAGTGAAGATGTACTTGAGACTCTTGTGGTCAGTGAAGATGTCCACTTTTCTTCCCAATAAGAGATGTCTCCAAGTTAAAAGAGCATGCACAACTGCCGCCAACTCGAGGTCATGAGTGGGGTAGTTCTTTTCATTGGGCTTCAACTGGCGAGAGGTATAATCCACAACTTTCTTCTCTTCCATCAACACTGCACCAAGACCTTGAAGGGAAGCATCACAGAAGACCTCGAACGGTTTGGATTCATCAGGAGGAGTCAGAACTGGAGCAGTGACTAACTTCTCTTTCAGGGTTTTGAAAGCGATGTCACATTCAGGAGACCAGACGTACTTCACGTGCTGCTGGAGAAGGTTGGAAAGAGGCTCCGCAATCTTTGAAAAGTTCTCAACGAACCTTCGACAATAGCTTGCGAGCCCAAGGAAGCTGCGGAGTTGCTTCACATTTTGTGGTGGTTCCCAATTAACAATTGCAGACACCTTCTCAGGATTCACAACAATGCCCTTGGCAGAGATGATATGCCCAAGGCAGAGAAGCTCATCGAGCCAAAACTCGCACTTTGAAAACTTGGCATAGAACTGATGTTCTCTAAGCTTATCCAGCACCAAACGCAAGTGCGTGGCATGATTCTCCTTGTTCTTGGAAAAGACCAAAATGTCATCAAGGTAGACCAAGATGAAATCATTTGTGTAGGGGTTGAAGATGAAGTTCATCATGCAAGAGAAAGTTGGCGGAGCGTTGACGAGGCCAAAAGACATGACAGTGTATTCATATGAACCATAGCTTGTTCTGAATGCTGTCTTGGGGATATCTTGCTCACGAATGCGAATCTGATGATAGCCCATACGGAGATCAAGCTTGGAGAATACTTGAGCACCTTTGAGTTGTTCAAACAGCTCATTGATGTTGGGA
The DNA here is from genome assembly GCF_003073215.2 of Triticum urartu. Lineage (NCBI taxonomy): Eukaryota > Viridiplantae > Streptophyta > Magnoliopsida > Poales > Poaceae > Triticum > Triticum urartu. The sequence goes on from NC_053024.1 coordinate 47,241,899, forward strand.
AGTGGGTACTTGTTCTTTATAGTCTTCTTGTTCAGTGGACGGTAGTCGACACAGAGTCCGTTCGTTCCATCCTTCTTCTTCACAAAAAGAACACCACAACCCCATGGAGAAGAACTTGGTCGGATGAGACCCATACGCTCTTGAATATCGAGTTGTTTCTTCATCTCCTTCAACTCTTCAGGTCCAAGTTTGTAAGGACGTTTGCAAACAGGTTCCGTGCCAGGCTCAAGATCGATGACGAATTCAACTGGCCGGTGCGGAGGCATTCCTGGAAGCTCTTCTGGAAAGACGTCTTGATATTCGCAAACGACTGGAATTTGAGAGATGGCATCCAGCTCGCCCTTCTCATTGAGAGAAAACAGACGGATGGTATTATCCCGAGCGGCAAAGACGATTACATCCTCAGATGAATGAGTCAATTGAATCTGCCTGGCTGCACAATCAAGCTGAGCCTTGTGCTTAGAAAGCCAGTCCATTCCGAGAATAAGATCAATATCCGAGTTACCAAGGACCATTGGAGAAGCCAGAAACTTGAAGTCGCCCATCATGATAGAAATATCCGGAACCGTGTAGTTTGCGAGCAAGCATTTACCCGGTGAGACAACTGCTAACGGTTTATGCAAAACTTGAGAAGACAACTCATGCTTAGATGCAAAAGGTCTCGAGATGAAACAATGCGATGCACTAGTGTCAAAGAGAACTTTTGCAGGAACATCGTTAACAGGAAACTTACCCATGATGACATCTGACGAGTCCTCTGCCTAAGCTGCATTCATCAAGTTGACCTTGGTGTGCTTGGGATTATGCTTGACCACTGCATTGCTAGAAGATCTCATAGGAGGAGGAGGAGGAGGACGACGCCTCTGATTGAAGCATTTGTTGGCATAGTGACCCTTCTGCTGACACTTGTTGCACGTGACCTTCGAGAGCGGACGGTGATACGGAGCACTTGATCTTGGAGCTTGAGACGAAGTCTTGTTCTGAAAGCCTGGGTTGGGTGGGTGGGAGGATCCACTGCCACCTTTGCTCTTCTACTGATAAGGCTGATGGAACAGAGGAGGAGGAAGCCAATACTTTTGCTGCTTAGCCACTTGAGTCGAGGAAGAAGGAGTAGCATCTCTGACTCGCTTCTTGGAAGCATCGCACTTGAGTTGAGCAGTCTCTTGTTTCAGTGCCATGTTGTAAAACTCATCGTACTTCTAAGGCTCGAAAAGCATGAGAGCAAGTTGAAGGTCTTCTCTGAGGCCACCCCTGAACTGATAAATCATGCTCTTCTCATCAGGGACGTCTTGCTTAGCGAAACGGGCGAGCTTCTGAAACATGATGTTGTACTGGTAAACAGACAAACTGCCTTGCTTCAGGTTGCGGAATTCCTCACGCTTGCTTTCAACAACACTCTGAGGAATGTGATGAGCTTTGAAGTCTTGACGGAATTCATACCAGGTAATCACACGGCCTCCTCTGGAATCTTTATATTGCTGAAACCATTCTGCAGCTTGGTCTTTGAGTTGGAAGGAGGCAAACTTGACAAAGTCCTCATGCCTGACGTTACTGCACTCGAAATGATTGGATATATCCACGAGCCAATCATCAGCGTCTGAGGCCTCGACACATTTGCTGAAGGTCTTTGGCTGGTTAGCAAGGAACTGGTTGAGTGTAGCAAACTAATTTTGATTGTTGCCATGGCCTTGGTTGCGCTCTTGCAGAATTTGCATGATCAGTTGCGTGTTTGCATTGGTAGCGGCCATCACAGCTTGCCATGCCTCCGGAGATAGAGGTGGAGGTGGCGGATCCTGATTCTGATTCTGACCCTTAGCAGGAGCCATCCTGAAGAGGGTGACATCCGTTACCATCTTGACAGACAAATATTCAAGCTGAATCAAACGGGTTGAAATTGCAACATATAGTCTTCACATCCGAACAAAATTAACGAATGCATTCCAATTGAAATGGTCACATTTCCACAAATTGAGAAGCCACTTAGATAGAGGTAGAAGAATAAAACAACAAGGTACGGACAAGAACAAATACTTGGTGAGGATTACCCAATCCCAAACCAAATATCCATGGAAGAAGAACTAGAGCTACAAGAATTCCCACCTATGAAACTCCTGAACCTTTCCGGTTATGCAATCAGGTGTTGGGGATACAGGGGAAGCATAATATCTCACCCAAAGCTAGAAAATCCTACATCCAGCTGTATCCATCCTTCAACACATAACCAAGAAACCTTCGGAAATCATTTACCTCAACCTTCGAAAAGCATCCATTATATGAGTTATGGCAATACTCCCGAACTCCCGCCCCAGTACTGGGTGGCGTCGAGGTTATCTCACCAACAACTACATAAAAGAGATTTTCGATGTCGGCGAAACTCAGGTATTCCAGAATCTCAACGATAAAATTGTGATGATAACACCTCGGAGCTCAACTCCCCGGGACACTGCCACAACCCCTAAATGTCAGGAGGCACCAAGAACAATGTTCTCGTCACAAAACCATCAGAACGATTCCAAGTATTCGAAATAGTAAGATTGCTACAGACTGTTCTGTTTTGACAAATTCTGTTTTCTTTGTGTTGTGTGCTTATTTTGATGGCTCTATGGTTTTCTTTGATGGGTTTTTGTCATAGAGAAGTTGTAATATTGTAGATATAATACAAAAACAAAATATGAATTGGTTTGATACAACACTTATAGTAATGGTTTATTATTCTTATACTAACGGATCTCACGAAGGCTTTGTTGAGTTTTGTGTGATTGAAGTTTTTAAGTTTTGGGTTATCTTACAATGGATGAAGGAAGGATGTAAGAGCCTAAGATTGGGGATGCCCCGGCATCCCAAGCTATTATCCAAGAATGAGCAACCAACTAAGCTTGGGGATGCCCCGAGTGGCATCCCCACTTTTTTCCAACAACTATCGGTATTTTACGCGAGACTATATTTTTATTCGTCACATGATATGTGTTTTGCTTGGAGCGTCTTGTATGATATGTGTCTTTGCTTGTTTTATTTTGTGCTTTAAGTTATCAATCCTTGCTGGAAACACCTATTTGAGAGAGCCAAAATTATGTCATGACTTGTTAGAATTTCTCTCTATGCTTCACTTGAATATTTTATGAGCTAGGACTTGCGCTAGTGCTTCCCTTATATATTTTTTAGCACGGTGTGCTTTGTTATTTTTGAAGAAATGCTCTCTTGCTTCACTGAGATTTGTTTGAGAGTTAGTAAAACTTTGAAGAAATTCTCTCTTGCTTCACTTAAATTATTTTGAGAGAAAGAAATTTGTTATGCTCATGATCTTCACTTATATTTGGTTGAGCTTATGAAAAGCAACACATGAAAATTAGTGCCAAAGTGATAGATATCCAAGAAGGATAAAGAAAAAGAAAATTTCATGAAGATCATTGGACAAAATAAACTTGATTCTTAGTAATAGTTTTGAGATATGATGATATGATATGTGAGTTATGTTGATGAGTAATTATGCTTTAGTAGGAATATTGGTGTTAAGGTTTGTGATTCCCTATTGATACGTCTCCATCGTATCTACTTTTCCAAACATGTTTGCCCTTGTTTTGGACTCTAACTTGCATGATTTGAATGGAACTAACCCGGACTGACGCTATTTTCAGCAAAACTGCCATGGTGCTATTTTTTGCAGAAATAAAAGTTCTCGGAATGACCTTAAAATCAATGGAGAATTATTTTGGAATATATAAAAAATACTG
>NC_053024.1:47246629-47330202 GCF_003073215.2 Triticum urartu
TAAGTGATGTGCATTACCGAGAGGGCCCAGAGATACCTTTCCGACAATCGGAGTGACAAAACCTAATCTCGAAATACGCCAACCCAACATCTACCTTTGGAGACACCTGTAATGCTCCTTTATAATCACCCAGTTATGTTGTGACGTTTGGTAGCACCCAAAGTGTTCCTCCGGCAAACGGGAGTTGCATAATCTCATAGTTACAGGAACATGTATAAGTCATGAAGAAAGCAATAGCAACATACTAAACGATCGGGTGCTAAGCTAATGGAATGGGTCATGTCAATCAGATCATTCAACTAATGATGTGACCTCGTTAATCAAATAACAACTCATTGTTCATGGTTAGGAAACATAACCATCTTTGATTAACGAGCTAGTCAAGTAGAGGCATACTAGTGACACTTTGTTTGTCTATGTATTCACACATGTATTATGTTTCCGGTTAATACAATTCTAGCATGAATAATAAACATTTATCATGATTATAAGGAAATAAACAATAACTTTATTATGGCCTCTAGGGCATATTTCCTTCAGTCTCCCACTTGCACTAGAGTCAATAATCTAGATTACACCGTAATGATTCTAACACCCATGGAGCCTTGGTGCTGATCATGTTTTGCTCGTGGAAGAGGCTTAGTCAATGGGTCTGCAACATTCAGATCCATATGTATCTTGCAAATCTCTATGTCTCCCACCTGGACTAGATCCCGGATGGAATTGAAGCGTCTCTTGATGTGCTTGGTCCTTTTGTGAAATCTGGATTCCTTTGCCAAGGCAATTGCACCAGTATTGTCACAAAAGATTTTCATTGGACCCGATGCACTAGGTATGACACCTAGATCGGATATGAACTCCTTCATCCAGACTCCTTCGTTTGCTGCTTCCGAAGCAGCTATGTACTCCGCTTCACATGTAGATCCCGCTACGATGCTTTGTTTAGAACTGCACCAACTGACAGCTCCACCGTTTAATGTAAACACGTATCCGGTTTGCGATTTAGAATCGTCTGGATCAGTGTCAAAGCTTGCATCTACGTAACCTTTTACGACGAGCTCTTTGTCACCTCCATATACGAGAAGCATATCCTTAGTCCTTTTCAGGTATTTCAGGATGTTCTTGACCGCTGTCCAGTGATCCACTCCTGGATTACTTTGGTACCTCCCTGCTAGACTTATAGCAAGGCACACATCAGGTCTGGTACACAGCATTGCATACATGATAGATCCTATCGCTGATGCATAGGGAACATCTTTCATATTCTCTCTATCTTCTGTAGTGGTCGGGCATTGAGTCTTACTCAATTTCACACCTTGTAACACAGGCAAGAATCCTTTCTTTGCTTGATCCATTTTGAACTTCTTCAAAAAAATTTCAAGGTATGTTGTTTGTGAAAGTCCAATTAAGCGTCTTGATCTATCTCTATAGATCTTAATGCCTAATATGTAAGCAGCTTCACCGAGGTCTTTCATTGAAAAACTCTTATTCAAGTATCCCTTTATGCTATCCAGAAATTCTATATCATTTCCAATTAACAATATGTCATCCACATATAATATCAGAAATGCTACAGAGCTCCCACTCACTTTCTTGTAAATACAGGCTTCTCCAAAAGTCTATATAAAACCAAATGCTTTGATCACACTATCAAAACGTTTATTCCAACTCCGAGAGGCTTGCACCAGTCCATAAATGGATCGCTGGAGCTTGCACACTTTGTTAGCTCCTTTTGGATCGACAAAACCTTCTGGTTGCATCATATACAACTCTTCTTCCAGAAATCCATTCAGGAATGCAGTTTTGACATCCATTTGCCAAATTTCATAATCATAAAATGCGGCAATTGCTAACATGATTCGAACAGACTTAAGCATCGCTACGGGTGAGAAGGTCTCATCGTAGTCAACCCCTTGAACTTGTCGAAAACCTTTTGCGACAAGTCGAGCTTTGTAGACAGTAACATTACCGTCAGCGTCAGTCTTCTTCTTGAAGATCCATTTATTCTCAATTGCTTGCCGATCATCGGGCAAGTCAACCAAAGTCCATACTTTGTTCTCATACATGGATCCCATCTCAGATTTCATGGCTTCAAGCCATTTTGCGGAATCTGGGCTCACCATCGCTTCTTCATAGTTCGTAGGTTCATCATGATCTAGTAGCATGACTTCCAGAACAGGATTACCGTACCACTCTGGTGCGGATCTCACTCTGGTTGATCTACGAGGTTCCGTAGTATCTTGATCTGAAGTTTCATGATCATTATCATTAGCTTCCTCACTAACTGGTGTAGGTGTCACCGAAACAGTTTTATGTGATGTACTACTTTCCAATAAGGGAGCAGGTACAGTTACCTCGTCAAGTTCTACTTTCCTCCCACTCACTTCTTTCAAGAGAAACTCCTTCTCTAGAAAGTTTCCGAATTTAGCAACAAAAGTCTTGCCTTCGGATCTGTGATAGAAGGTGTATCCAATAGTTTCCTTTGGATATCCTATGAAGACACATTTCTCCGATTTGGGTTCGAGCTTATCAGGTTGAAGCTTTTTCACATAAGCATCGCAGCCCCAAACTTTCAGAAACGACAACTTTGGTTTCTTGCCAAACCACAGTTCATAAGGCGTCGTCTCAACGGATTTTGATGGTGCCCTATTTAACGTGAATGCGGCCGTTTCTAGAGCGTATCCCCAAAACGATAGCGGTAAATCAGTAAGAGACATCATAGATCGCACCATATCCAGTAAAGTACGATTACGACGTTCGGACACACCATTACGCTGAGGTGTTCCGGGTGGCGTTAGTTGCGAAACTATTCCACAATTTTTCAAATGTACACCAAACTCGTAACTCAAATATTCTCCTCCACGATCAGATCGTAGAAACTTTCTTTTCTTGTTACGATGATTTTCAACTTCACTCTGAAATTCTTTGAACTTTTCAAATGTTTCAGACTTATGTTTTATTAAGTAGATATACCCATATCTGCTTAAATCATCTGTGAAGGTGAGAAAATAACGATATCCGCCACGAGCCTCAATATTCATCGGACCACATACATCTGTATGTATGATTTCCAACAAATCTGTTGCTCTCTCCATAGTACCGGAGAACGGCGTTTTGGTCATCTTGCCTATGAGGCACGGTTCGCAAGTACCAAGTGATTCATAATCAAGTGGTTCCAAAAGTCCATCAGAATGGAGTTTCTTCATGCGCTTTACACCGATATGACCTAAACGGCAGTGCCATAAATAAGTTGCACTATCATTATCAACTCTGCATCTTTTGGCTTCAACATTATGAATATGTGTGTTACTACTATCGAGATTCAACAAGAATAGACCACTCTTCAAGGGTGCATGACCATAAAAGATATTACTCATATAAATAGAACAACCATTATTCTCTGATTTAAATGAATAACCGTCTCGCATTAAACAAGATCCAGATATAATGTTCATGCTCAATGCTGGCACCAAATAACAATTATTTAGGTCTAATATTAATCCTGAAGGTAGATGTAGAGGTAGCGTGCCGACCGCGATCACATCGACTTTGGAACCGTTTCCCACGCGCATCGTCACCTCGTCCTTAGCCAATCTTCGCTTAATCCGCAGCCCCTGTTTCGAGTTGCAAATATTAGCAACAGAACCAGTATCAAATACCCAGGTGCTACTGCGAGCATTAGTAAGGTACACATCAATAACATTTATATCACATATACCTTTGTTCACCTTGCCATCCTTCTTATCCGCCAAATACTTGGGGCAGTTCCGCTTCCAGTGACCAGTCTGCTTGCAATAGAAGCACTCAGTTTCAGGCTTAGGTCCAGGTTTGGGTTTCTTCTCTTGAGTAGCAACTTGCTTGCCGTTCTTTTTGAAGTTCCCCTTCTTCTTCCCTTTGCCCTTTTTCTTGAAACTAGTGGTCTTGTTGACCATCAACACTTGATGCTCCTTCTTGATTTCTACCTCCGCAGCTTTCAGCATTGCGAAGAGCTCGGGAATAGTCTTGTTCATCCCTTGCATATTATAGTTCATCACGAAGCTCTTGTAGCTTGGTGGCAGTGATTGAAGAATTCTGTCAATGACGCAATCATCTGGAAGATTAACTCCCAATTGAATCAAGTGATTATTATACCCAGACATTTTGAGTATATGCTCACTGACAGAACTGTTCTCCTCCATCTTGCAGCTATAGAACTTATTGGAGACTTCATATCTCTCAATCCGGGCATTTGCTTGAAATATTAACTTCAACTCCTGAAACATCTCATATGCTCCATGACGTTCAAAACGTTGTTGAAGTCCCGATTCTAAGCCGTAAAGCATGGCACACTGAACTATCGAGTAGTCATCAGCTTTGCTCTGCCAGACGTTCATAACATTCGGCGTTGCTCCTGCAGCAGGCCTGGCACCCAGCGGTGCTTCCAGGACGTAATTCTTCTGTGCAGCAATGAGGATAATCCTCAAGTTACGGACCCAGTCCGTGTAATTGCTACCATCATCTTTCAACTTTGCTTTCTCAAGGAACGCATTAAAATTCAACGGAACAACAGCATGAGCCATCTATCTACAATCAAACATAAACAAGCAAGATAGTAATCAGGTACTAAGTTTCATGATAAATTTAAGTTCAGTTAATCAAGTTAAAGAACTCCCACTTAGATAGACATCCCTCTAATCCTCTAAGTGATTACGTGATCCAAATCAACTAAACCATAACCGATCATCACGTGAGATGGAGTAGTTTTCAATGGTGAACATCGTTATGTTGATCATATCTACTATATGATTCACGCTCGACCTTTCGGTCTCCGTGTTCCGAGGCCATATCTGTATATGCTTGGCTCGTCAAGTATAACCTGAGTATTCCGCGTGTGCAACTGTTTTGCACCCGTTGTATTTGAACGTAGAACCTATCACACCCGATCATCACGTGGTGTCTCAGCACAAAGAACTTTCGCAACGGTGCATACTCAGGGAGAACACTTCTTGATAATTTAGTGAGAGATCATCTTATAATGCTACCGTCAATCAAAGCAAGATAAGATGCATAAAAGGATAAACATCACATGCAATCAATATAAGTGATATGATATGGCCATCATCATCTTGTGCTTGTGATCTCCATCTCTGAAGCACCGTCGTGATCACCATCGTCACCGGCGTGACACCTTGATCTCCATCGTAGCATCGTTGTCGTCTCGCCAAGTTTATGCTTCCACGACTATCACTACCGCTTAGTAATAAAGTAAAGCATTACATCGCGATTTCATTGCATAGAATAAAGCAACAACCATATGGCTCCTGCCAGTTGCCGATAACTCGGTTACAAAACATGATCATCTCATACAATAAAATTCAGCATCATGTCTTGACCATATCACATCACAACATGCCCTGCAAAAACAAGTTAGACGTCCTCTACTTTGTTGTTGCAAGTTTTATGTGGTTGCTACGGGCTTAAGCAAGAACCAATCTCACCTACACATTAAAACCACAATGATAGTTTGTCAAATATACTCCGTTTTAACCTTCGCAAGGACTGGGCGTAGCCATACTTGGTTCAACTAAAGTTGGAGAGACAGTCGCCCGCAAGCCACCTGTGTGGAAAGCACGTCGGGGGAACCGGTCTCGCGTAAGCGTACGCGTAAGGTTGGTCCGGGTCGTCTCGTCCAACAATGCCGCCGAACCAAAGTATGACATGCTGGTAGGCAGTATGACTTATATCGCCCACAACTCACTTGTGTTCTACTCGTGCATATAACATCAACATAAATAACCTAGGCTCGGATGCCACTGTTGGGTTTCGAAGTAGTAATTTCAAAAAAATTCCCTACGCACACGCAAGATCATGGTGATGCATAGCAACGAGAGGGGAGAGTGTTGTCCACGTACCCTCGTAGACCGAAAGCGGAAGCGTTAGCACAACGCGGTTGATGTAGTCGTACGGCTTCACGATCCGACCGATCAAGTACCGAACGCGCGGCACCTCCGAGTTAAGCACACGTTCAGCCCGATGACGTCCCTCTAACTCCGATCTAGCCGAGTGTTGAGGGAGAGTTTCGTCAGCACGACGACGTGGTGACGATGTTGATGTTCTACCGACGCAGGGCTTCGCCTAAGCACCGCTACAGTATTATCGAGGTGGACTATGGTGGAGGGGGGCACCGCACACGGCTAAGAGACGATCAACTTGATCAACTTGTGTGTTCTAGGGTGCCTCTAGCTCAGTATATAAAGGACCAAAGGGGGGAGGCTGGCCGGTCACAAGGGGTGCGCCAGGAGAGTCCCACTCCCTCTGGGAGTAGGATTCTCCCCCCAATCCTAGTTGGAATAGGATTCGCGGAGGGGGAAAAGAGAGAGAGGCCGGCCACCTCTCCTAGTCCTAATAGGACTAGGGGAGGGGGGAGGCGCACGGCCACCTTGGGCTGCCCCTTTCTCCTTTCCACTAAAGCCCATTAAGGCCCATAAGCTCCCGGGGGGTTCCGGTAACCTCCCGGTACTCCGGTAAAATCCCGATTTCACCCGGAACACTTCCGATATCCAAACATAGGCTTCCAATATATCAATCTTTACGTCTCGACCATTTCGAGACTCCTCGTCATGTCCGTGATCACATCCGGGACTCCGAACAACCTTCGGTACATCAAAATGCATAAACTCATAATATAACTGTCATCGTAACCTTAAGTGTGCGGACCCTACGGGTTCGAGAACAATGTAGACATGACCGAGACACGTCTCCGGTCAATAACCAATAGCGGGACCTGGATGCCCATATTGGCTCCTACATATTCTACGAAGATCTTTATCGGTCAGACCGCATAACAACATACGTTGTTCCCTTTGTCATCGGTATGTTACTTGCCCGAGATTCGATCGTCGGTATCAATACCTAGTTCAATCTCGTTACCGGCAAGTCTCTTTACTCGTTCTGTAATACATCATCCCGCAACTAACTCATTTAGTTGCAATGCTTGCAAGGCTTAAGTGATGTGCATTACCGAGAGGGCCCAGAGATACCTCTCCGACAATCGTCGGAGTGACAAAACCTAATCTCGAAATACACCAACCCAACATCTACCTTTGGAGACACCTGTAATGCTCCTTTATAATCACCCAGTTACGTTGTGACGTTTGGTAGCACCCAAAGTGTTCCTCCGGTAAACGGGAGTTGCATAATCTCATAGTTACAGGAACATGTATAAGTCATGAAGAAAGCAATAGCAACATACTAAACGATCGGGTGCTAAGCTAATGGAATGGGTCATGTCAATCAGATCATTCAACTAATGATGTGACCTCGTTAATCAAATAACAACTCATTGTTCATGGTTAGGAAACATAACCATCTTTGATTAACGAGCTAGTCAAGTAGAGGCATACTAGTGACACTTTGTTTGTCTATGTATTCACACATGTATTATGTTTCCGGTTAATACAATTCTAGCATGAATAATAAACATTTATCATGATTATAAGGAAAAAAATAATAACTTTATTATTGCCTCTAGGGCATATTTCCTTCATGGTCCCCTCCCACACTTGGCCCATGTAGCCCTCCGGGGCTTGTGGCCCCACTTGGTGGACCCCCCGGGACCCTCCCGGTGGTCCCGGTACGTTACCGATAAAACCCGAAACTTTTCCGGTGACCAAAACAGGACTTCCCATATATAAATCTTTACCTCCGGAACTCCTCGTGACGTCCGGGATCTCATCCGGGACTCCGAACAACATTCGGTAACCACGTATATCTATTCCCTATAACCCTAGCGTCATCGAACCTTAAGTGTGTAGACCCTACGGGTTCGGGAACCATGCAGACATGACCGAGACGTTCTCCGGTCAATAACCAACAGCGGGATCTGAATACCCATGTTGGCTCCCACATGCTCCACGATGATCTCATCGGATGAACCACGATGTCATGTACTTAATCAATCCGTATACAATTCCCTTTGTCTAGCGGTACGACACTTGCCCGAGATTCGATCATCGGTATCCCGATACCTTGTTCACCCTCGTTACCGGCAAGTCTCTTTACTCGTTCCATAACACATCATCCCGTGATCAACTCCTTGATCACATTGTGCACATTATGATGATGTCCTACCGAGTGGGCCCAGAGATACCTCTCCGTTTACACGGAGTGACAAATCCCAGTCTCGATTCGTGCCAACCCAACAGACACTTTCGGAGATACCTGTAGTGTACCTTTATAGCCACCCAGTTACGTTGTGACGTTTGGCACACCCAAAGCACTCCTACGGTATCCGGGAGTTGCACAATCTCATGGTCTAAGGAAATGATACTTGACATTAGAAAAGCTTTAGCATACGAACTACATGAGCTAGGCTTAGGATTGGGTCTTGTCCATCACATCATTCTCCTAATGATGTGATCCTGTTATCAATGACATCCAATGTCCATGGTCAGGAAACCGTAACCATCTATTGATCAACGAGTAGTCAACTAGAGGCTTACTAGGGACATGGTGTTGTCTATGTATCCACACATGTATCTGAGTTTCCTATAAATACAATTCTAGCATGGATAATAAACGATTATCATGAACAAGGAAATATAATAATAATCAATTTATTATTTCCTCTAGGGCATATTTCCAACACGCCCGAGGAATTACATACCTTGAGCCTCATCAAGCCACTTGTTGACAAGCGCGATGTCGGCATCTGCCACGTCCAGTTGCCGCTTTAGTTCGGCAAAATCATCAGTTCGGCTCGATTCCGGACACCCTGCCGCCTACATTCAAAGGCGACATCTTAGACCTGGGATTATGATCCTCCGCGTGCCGTCATTTCTTGACGACGCGCAGAGTCTCAGGGGCTACTATCTACACAGGGCGCATCTTATTCATGCGCAACTGACAAAAGTGTACATTATCTAATGTACCTCAAAACCCGTCAGTAAACTTTTGACGGCCTCATGCAATCCGCTCTCTGCGGATGAGATCCTTTCAATCACCGTGCCCATCAATACACGGTGCTCCTCCGAGATAGAAGCTCGCCCCCAGCAGAATCTTTAGCTCCTCCGGCCGAGCACCAGACGGTGCCGGACTTGTCCCACGACCTCTTTCGAAGGCCGGACGCGGAGAACCTCGGGGGGCCACATAGCTATCTTCCGCCCCTGCCGGATTCAGAGAAACCCTCCGCGACGACACCTCAGGGTCGCCCGCCTCGCTAGGCGACGCGGCAGGGGGAGGCGTCCCGCTCTCCATCATCTCCTGAAGGAGATCCCCCGAAGACGAGCTCTGCTGAGAAGGGCTGAGCTCCGAGCTACAAGGTAAAAATTCGGTTAATCTTCTCAGATGTAAATCAAGGGTTTCCCTCATCCCTCAAAAGGAAAATCTTTCTCTACTTACGGCTCGCTGGAGGGCTGATCCCCTTGAGGGCGTAGTCCGGCCGAGGAACTCCCTGGCGTCGGACCCTCTGACGAGGATTTTTCCCCCCGCTTCGAGGCCATGGTTTCTGGGTCGTCAGAGGCGGCTCTCTTCTTCCCCTTAGGAGAGGAATTGTCGGTTCCTCCCTTCGGAGCAGCCTCCTTCGAGGAGGCCATAGTTTCCTTGTCCTCCCCCTTGCTTCCCTCCAAAGGCATTATCTCCAGCATCCTGACCAGCATGGGATCCGGCCTGGTTTCGGGAAGGGGAGCCGGACACCTGATCAGTTTTGCCTTCGCTATCCACTCCTGTTTAAAATGACGACTCTTTTAGGGGCAAGTTTATGACAATTATACGGATAGAAGGTCCGGGCACAAGGTTGCTTACTTGAGTATCCGGGCGATTGCAGCTTAGGCCTGCGTCCTCGGTTAAATCTGGACACATCTCTTGTGATCCGAAGAACAATTTATACATCTCCGCGGGCGTTGCGCCCATGAAATTCTGGAGAGCTCGCGGTCCCTCTGGATTAAACTCCCACAGGCGAAGGGAGCGACGTTTGCCGGGCAATATTCAGCGAATCAACATGACCTGCGTCACCTTGACCAGGCTGAGGTCTCCTTCCAAGAGATCCTTAATGCGGCCCTGTAACAAGGGCACGTCTTTGGGCAAACCCCAATCTAACCCCCTGTTGACCCATGACGCTAGCCGTGGTGGGGGACCCGAGCGAAAGGCAGGAGGCGCCACCCACTTGGTGCTCCGGGGAGCGGTGATATAAAACCACTCTCGTTGCCACAAGCCTAGCTCCTCTTGAAAAGAGCCCTTGGGCCATGGAGCATCAGCATTTTTGCTTATAACAGCGCCTCCGCACTCCGCGTGCCGTCCCTTGATCATCTTCGGCTCCACTTTGAAGGTCTTGAGCCATAATCCGAAATGAGGGGTAACACGGAGGAACGCTTCACACACGACAATAAACGAGGAGATATGGAGGATGGACTCTGGAGCTAAGTCATGGAATTCCAGCCCGTAATAAAACAGCAGTCCCCTCACAAAGGGATCCATTGGGAAGCCCAACCCCCGAAGGAAGTGAGACATGAACACCACGCTCTCACCGGGCTGGGGACTGGGAATGACCTGCCCTTGAGCAGGCAACCTATGCGAAATTTCGCCGGTCAGGAACTTAGCCTCCCTCAACTTTAGTACGTCCTCCTCCGTGACGGCGGAGGGCGTCCATCGGCCTTGAAGGTCAGAACCGGACATTGTCGAAGGTCCGAAGCGCCTGGAATCTGGAGCCTAGGGTGTTGGAACTCGAGGCGACCGGCGAACTCGCTTGAGATTGAAAAAAGGAGTAAGGCCTTGGTCTCTTTATAAGAGGTTGAATACCAAGAGCCCTCCCCGTAACCGTTCGAGACTCGTCTTTAATCGAGGAAACATGCTAACAGGCGCGGTTGGGTTACCCACGTCCGTATTGATGAGAATCCCGTAAAAGGGGGTACACGATCTCTGCTTTGACAAGACGTGCCAAGGAAACCGCCTCGCAAAACGTGCTGAGGTGGAAAAGTAAAAACGATTCGAGTAAAGGACTTGGCCGTAGTGTGATGACGCACTGCGGAATACGTCAGCAGATTTGATTTGTGTTAATATTATTCTCTCTATGGCAATATGTGGAAACTTATTTTGCAGAGCCGGACACTACTCTTGGTGTTTACAATCTTCTATGAAGGACTTGGAGGAGGAACACGCCTTGCAATACCGAAGACAATCTGCGCGCCGAACTCGTCGTCATTGAAGCCTGGTTCAGGGGCTACTGAGGGAGTCCTGGATTAGGGGGTGTTCGGGTAGCCGGACTATACCTTCAGCCGGACTCCAGGACTATGAAGATACAAGATTGAAGACTTCGTCACGTGTCCGGATGGGACTTTCCTTGGCGTGGAAGGCAAGCTTGGCGATGCGGATATTCAAGATCTCCTACCATTGTAACCGACTCTGTGTAACCCTAACCCTATCCGGTGTCTATATAAACCGGAGGGTTGTAGTCCGTAGGACATCAACTCCATATACAACAATCATACCATAGGCTAGCTTCTAGGGTTTAGCCTCCTTGATCTCGTGGTAGATCTACTCTTGTACTACCCATATCATCAATATTAATGAAGCAGGAGTAGGGTATTACCTCCATCGAGAGGGCCCGAACCTGGGTAAAAACATCGTGTCCCTTGTCTCCTGTTACCATCCGGCCTTGACGCACAGTTTGGGACCCCCTACCCGAGATCCGCCGGTTTTGACACCGACAATTGATGTTAGATTTATAGAAATAGAAAAACAAGAAATGAGATGGATGACTTGATTAGGTTGATGGCTAGACGACATGTGGGCAGATTTTGTGTAAAGTGGAGTGCCACAAAAATAGCACAGATGACGTTTTGAGGTTTTTGTGCAAAATGTCACCACATGAAAGTAATCAACCTGCCACCACTGCAAGTGAAAGATGGTGCAACACGGATAAGACTACGTGTGGCACACTTAACAAACTTTCAGGACTCGAGCGTGGATTTTCATAGTATTAAGACTAACTTAACACCACTTGAATAGTTTTAGGACTCTTCTTTTTTTACACATTGTAAGATGGATTTGTACTTTTTTTTTGCAGAAAGATGGATTTGTACTACACATGTGTAAATTTGTATGAGAAAATACATTGTTACATGAGCTACACAAAAACTGAGAACAATTTGTTTTCTTTAGCGAACATTACATGCACTGTTCATGTTTTCAAAATCTGAAAATTGTCATTTTTGTGTAGCTCACGTGTCAATGTATTCCGCCTTCCTCCAAGATGATGTAAGCCCCGATGAGGACCAACGCGAGGTGATCCGCAGTCCCGGGGAGAGATTGGGAGCAAGGTTGTCAGAAATCACGATTCTGTTGTAAGATTCTACGACTTTATGATCCAAACAGACCTCTCCGATTCTACAATTTTAGTTCACAGAATCTACGTTTCTACGATCCTAATAGTTAAGTTCGACGATTTACGATCCTACCATCGGAGCTCCGATTCAATTTAAAATCGCGATTCTGACAACCTTGATTGAAAGTGAGTGCCGAGATGAAGACTCTTGATGGAAGATGCCATCGGAGGACATGCGGAACCGTATGTGTTTGTGCTACGGGAAATCATATTGTACCAATCACCTGTTCACCAAATTAGTTACTAACCAAACACACTCTTAGGGCCTCTTTGATTTGCAGGATCCTAAAAACGTAGGAACGAAAGAAACACATGATAGGATAGGGATGCCTCCGCAAGGTAGATGGTTGAAAAACTCATAATTTTGCAAAAGCGTTGATGTTTGATCCATAGGGATAGAAAACACATAAATCCAAATGAATATGGTCAAGTCACAAGAAAAAGTACAATTAGAATGTTATTACGCCATTAAGAATATTTAGTCTCTTTCTTCATACATAGAAATTACACGCTCCCTCCGTCCCGAATTAATTGTTTTAGATTCGTCTAGATACGGATGTATCGACACCCATTTCAGAAGTATTCTCTCTGTTTTTTTGGTAGTCTACATATAAAATCTGGTCAATGTCAAACTTTGTCAACTTTGACCAAGTTTATAGAAAAAAAGTATATCAAGATTCACAGAATGAAATTAATATTATTAGATGCATCATGCAAATTAGTGTTCATACCACATAGCTTTAGTATTGCGGATGTTGATATTTTTTTTCTACAAAGTTAGTCAAATTTTACAAAGTTTGGCTTTGACCAAATTTTATATGCGGATAAAAAGAAACGGAGGAAGTAATAATAAAGTAAAATTTGCCCCATTGTTTTGAACCCGGGAAAGGTTCCCCATTTTTTAAAATGTTTTTCCTTCGCTTTTGAGCGAAACGAGGCCCCCCTCCGGTGGCGGTAGAGAATGGGCAACGGCGAGAAGCGAAATTTCAAAATTTGCGGGGCAACACACTGGCTGGGGGAACGGCATCCCACTTCGCTTCCCACCACCACGCCCGTCCCGCTTCCCCTCTCTCGGCCTCTCCGGGTTCCGGGCGCGGCGGATTGATTGATTGATCTGACCCTTCCGCCCCCAAGAAATTTATCACCCCCAATCCAACACCTTCCTTCTCTCACAGCCTCCCGAGCTTCCGATTTCCGCATTCCAATCCGCCTCTGCCCCCCTTTCCTCGACCGCGTCCGTCTCCATGGGGAGGAAGAAGGGCGCCGTCGGCGGCGCGAAGAGCGTGGCCGTGCCCGTGCCGGCGCAGACGGAGGTGGAGGTTGAGAAGGAGGCCAAGAAAGCGGCTCCGAGGAAGCGCAACCCGTGCCCCGGAATCCGCGCCGTCGGCGGCCGGATCTACGACCCGGAGAACGGCAAGACCTGCCACCAGGTGAGCGCCGTTCCGGATCTGCAACCGTCCCTCCCGCGGGTCACTCTGTTCTGGGGGCCGGATTTGGCTGGCTGATTGGTTTTCCCGTTATGCGCTCGCAGTGCCGTCAGAAAACAACGGACTTTGCGGTGGCCTGCAAGCAGCCCGGGGGGAAGGGGCCCTGCTCAACCCACTTCTGCCACACGTGCCTGTCCAACAGGTAAAATGGATGGATTTCTTTCACGGATTCAATCGATCGTCGTCTCCGTCTTGGTCTGATCTGGGTTTTCTTCTTTGGCTTGTTTAGGTATGGCGAGGACGCGAAGAAGGCGGCCAAGAAGGCGCGCTGGGCCTGCCCCAAATGCAGGGGCATCTGCAACTGCAGCTTCTGCAGGTTACACCCAAGAGCCAAGCTGATGCACGTTTATTATGGGATTTCTAGCTTAGTAGGTGTATTTCTTACTTAGCTTGGTTTTGTCTGACAGAAAGAAGAAAGGGGAGACTCCCACAGGGATACTGGCCCATGCCGCCAAGGCGACAGGGCACTCTTCCGTCCATGAGCTGCTGAAACAGGGCTCGGACATGGTGGCCGCTGCACAGACGCTGACCTCGCTCCCCGTGAAGATCAAGAAGGTCCATTTCTTTGTTTGGTGATTCTCTGTTTTACATTGTAATTGTTGTTCATTATTGCTGATTCTGTTTTGCTGGCCCCTTTGTTAGGAACAAAAGAGGGCCCTAGGGACAGATGATGATGCCGATGGAATAGTGGTTGATGGGGATGAGAATGTAGGGACTGATCTCAATGCATTTCCTTTATCTCCTGCCAACAAGAAGCTGAAGAAGGGCGCTTCTGATGAGAGCACTGATGTGCTCAAGACCAAAACTGAGCTACCCAAAGGTACTCTGGTCACTAATGTTGTAGGGGCCAAGCTGGAGGCCGACGATGTTGGGTCTGCGATTCAGTTTTATGAATTCTGCCGCACATTTGCTGAGGTACTCATGCAACCAAGTAATAATGATAATCTTTCAGCTTTTACTTTCTTGATACTATGTTTGTATTGCATTGCTTTCATGCCGTATGTCTTTAGAAAATGGGTTATTGTTTCCACGGTTCCACATGTTGATCTGTCATCTTGTGTCTGCTGGAATATAATTTGTCGTGTAAATGGAATGATGTAGAAAATGATTTTTTGCTCAGGTGTTTCAAATAAAGAAGGGACAGCCTGAAAAAGTTCTTCAAGTCATAACTGGAGGAAGCCGTAAAGGCCGAGTGGTGCCTTCAGTTGTTGCTGATCTTCACATTAGTTTGCTGTCTGTCCTCCAAGAAGACAGAGGAGAGAAGTACGTCCATTCTGAATTGATGTTTCTTTGTAGTTTTGTTTAAATCTGATTATTAAATGACTAAGTGAGGTTATTTCGTTCATAGCCCTTTGGACTATTCAAGAGATGGGGATGCTTGGATAACTGAGACTGGCAGATATATTAGTGAATCCACAGTTATCTCGAAGGAACTACCTCTTGACTGTTTAAACCAAGGGGTATCAGGATATAAAAAGTTGAGCCCTTCTTTAAAGCTCCATGTGCTGAATTTTCTGTGTGATGAGACCCTTTCTACTGCGTAAGTACTGCCTACTGTATTTCTGTAGTAGTTCACTTGGCTATTTTACTCCTATATTAATTATATTTTGATTTTGTTCAGAACATTAAGGGGCTTGATTGTCAAACAAGATGAAGGTGCCACTGAGAGAAAGATTGCTGCAAGAGAAAAAATCCGTGCTGCGAAGGAAAAGGTTGAGAGCTCAGGCAACCTCTTTTCTTTTCGTCCACTCACTTAGTTTTGGAGTACTAAACAACAGGTTTCTCTGGTTTTACAGGAAAAAGAGCTTAAAGAAAGACTAAAGAATGAGATGGATAAATCAATGTTTCTGAGAAAAGGAGAAGAAATTAAGAGTCTCATTTCTCAAATTAAGGAGTTAAATGAAGACAAGGAGGCAGCAGTAGATGGTCTGAACATTATGAATTGATATATCTACATCTTTTCGTATTATATTTGTTTTAGCTTTCTGAACTTCATTAGCTCTCCACATGCTTGATGTTTTGCAGTTTTATTAAATAAGTATATCTTTTTATACTGTACTTGGTTTTGCAGTTTTGTCAAATGTATCTTTCTGCACCTCTCTTTCAAGCTTTAGCTTGAATTTGTATTTGACAAATTACAAATGTTGCCTATTCATTTATACTCCTTTATGCGTGTATTCACTTTCTGTTTTGTTAATTCAGTGTTAAACCTGCATTATTCATGGTAATATTTTTCTAAAGCTCAACAGAATGAAAAAACATGTATGCTGTTCCCAAGCCTCTTAGTTGCATGTAGCCATGTGTCTTTTTCTGAATGTGAAGTAACTAAAGAACATTCTCAGCCTCAGGCTCCATTTCAAACATAACACTTCTCAGCATGGTGTGAAGTTATATCCCCTACACTGTTTGCTTATCTTATTCTGTAATGTGTTAAGGCGCTGAGCTAGCTGTGCGGTACTAATTGCCTTCTATTACCTCAACCGTGGTGATATTAGATGAGAAGCTGGGAGATCTACTTAGGACAAAGCCTGTCAGGAAAGACAAAGGGGTTGCATACTGGAAGTTTGATGGTTATTACAAGAAGACCTCAATAATGCGCCAAGGTTCATCTGAAGTTATTATGCAATAAGCTTTCATGTTACTCATGTATATTTATGCAGTTAGTGACTACCAATATCATGTTTGTATCAGAGTTTGACACAACAGGGAACAATGACAAGTGGTTTATGTTCACTGAGGAAGAAGAAAAAGTAATTGGAGATCATTTGGCCCCAAGGTAAGGAGTTTATCATATACTCCCTCCGTAAAGAAATATAAGAGCATTTAGATCACTATTTCAGTGATCTAAACACTCTTATATTTATTTACAGAGGGAGTAGTATTTAGATGTTGTTTCCTTTATGAAGATAGTATATTTGGTGTTTAAGTACTAGCAGGTCACCAACGCTTTAGATCCGCTAGAAATTTTTGATTGTTGTACAGTGCTATCATGATTTGGCAACTTGGCTAACAATATATCTAATGCATGATCCTTAGTTAGCCCTGTTTCTCCTGATCTCCATGCACTAGTATGTTTATCCGTTGGCATCTAACTTAGGTCCTGTTGTAACTGGTTAATGTAGGTCCCAACTTCAGTGCAAGAGTCATACCCAGGCATGATGACCTACTGAACTTTTGTTTCAGTGGTTTGAAGGTATTTATTTAATCCTTTTGCTGCTCATTGTTCCCAGATCCAACGGCATACCATATTTGTATACAACTGATACTGAAATGTGTTATGTACCATCATCAGAGCAATATTTTAGAAGCCGGGTATATGTAACACAATTTTGAAAACTTGAAAAATTATGGAAAAAACCCTCGGTGTAAGTAGATGGTTGATAGAAGTTACCCTTGTAAAGTTTTACCCAGTAAATACATGCATGGATTTTCTTGTGATTTTTCATATGTTGCAACTTAAGAGTGATTTTTGGTAAAGTTTGGAAAAAATGGCTAATGGCCCATTGCTGAATGTTTTGTGTTGGCAGGTGAGGTGGTGGTATGCTAGCGTCCTGGCGTTGCGTGTGATCCAAGTTGCGGGCTGACAACCTTTTGCGGTAGGGAAGTTACGCAATGGCAGAAGAAGCAACAACTACCTGAAGATGCAGTCACAACATTCGAATCCTAGGGTTATGTTTTGTCCAGATGGAAACTTGGGAGGTTTTTGTGAACCATGGACAAAGTATGGTTTGAATGTTGTGAACTAACTCGGGAGGTTTGAATGTTGTCACATGGTCGCTTATGTTGGTTGTATAACCAATTGTTCTGTAGCTTGCATATAGCAAGAAATCCAATTCACCTGTATCTCAGGTGGTGGTTATGCATCTAGCATGGCTAGGATTCCCCCACTTAAGTTGCCTGAATTCGGTCTTCACCTGCTTATGTCGCTTTTTCATTCTATGGTGATGTAGCTTCAGACCCATCTAGAAATGCTGATCGCCTTCTTCCACAGTTTGTGGTTTGGTCGCACTCAGTCTCACCATTCGATTCAAACTTAATGGAACTGTATACTTGAGCACAAACCAGTACAATCCCGCACAACTGCCTAGGGGAGCCCTGCTTTGCAATAGTATCTAGTAACTTCATAAACCAGAATCTTAGATGTAGATGCCACTAGTACTAGGGTAACTCTAGCAGATTACTTGAAACCAGGCCTTTAAAACTGTATTATAGCTTCCCTTTGTAATTTGGGATCTGTTGGATATCGTTGGGTAACACACATGAACTTTTAGCCGCACGACACTTACTACATGCTTTTGTTTGGAAGCGTATAAAACCTAAACGCCTTGGAGATTAGGTGTAGCTCTCTCTTCAGAGTGTAGGAACGCTTATATGATTTTCACATTGTATCAGAGCCTATCTCCTCCCCATCCATGTAGCAAAAAAGAAAAAGAAAAAGAAAAAGAAAAATAAAACAATCCGCATCACCATCATGGCTTCCTCATAGACCGTCAGGCTGTCCCTTGGGCCTCCAACGTATGAGAAGCGTTGACGGGAAGTGGTTTCACCATATTCCCGTGCCATGCTGTAGCGACCCGACCCGAATGGATCAAGTCTCTGTGCATAAGTGTCATCCCTGGATCGGTAATGCTGATACACACAGTACTTGAAGGATTTATAACAGAGTAGCAATCACACACTTATTACATCGAATGTCTCAAAAGAGAACTTATTACAATAAATATGCCTTAAGGCTATCTAAATAAGATAACAGCGGAAGACTTGGAAGATAAAGTGAGTCCATCAACTCCAACGGCATAGCTGAGTGCATGACAAACGACCTAGCGCACCTTACCCTTTGTCTGAAAAGTCTGCACATTGAATATGCTGGCAAGATAACACAATAGAGCAATGAACAAGTAAATGCTATTACTACATGCATATATGGCTGGTGGAGACTCTATGGTTATAATGTTTTTGCGAAAAGCCAATTTTTCCCTACAACAAAGTAATATATTTTATTTAACTACAAAGTTTGTTGAAAAACATTGAGAATGGTAAATCCCCATCTTAATCCCAATTAAAAGTAATTAACATCCCAACAAATTAACTTAGAGTGATGAGATCCACATGATAATCCAAGAACCAGATACTCAAGATGTCCATAACCGAGGACACGGCTAACCATGATTAGTTTGTACACTCTGCAGAGGTTTGTGCACTTTTCCCCACAAGACCCGATCTCCTTCGTTGTATTTCTCGCACTGCATGGTGTTTGAGAAACAGATGACCGAGACACAGTCTTTCCGAAGAGGTCCCCTTAACCGATAGATAGGCCGGTACACCTACAATCCCCTACATCTGCTAGCCCATCATGGAAAGATTTCCCACAACTTACTCAACTATGCTAGAGCCCATAATAGCTTGTGGCTGCACACGGAAGTTTCCAGCATGAATAATCTTATGATCCCTTTGAGCCTGGGTGGCGAACCAAAAAGGACATCACTGGTATATCCCCACGTGCCCGCGACCAATCCACCTAGATGTGTGTTTAAGTAGCCACCTTAAGTAAACCATTAATTAATAATCTCACATCTGTCATGGATACTCTCAAACCCAATCCACGTCTACGAGCATAGCATGACAATAAGTAGCATAACACAGAAGTAACTCTTAGGGTTTGATAATAAAAGGGTAATAGGTTCTACCTCATCATCTACCTCCCAAACCCATAAGTTAAGAGATCCTACTCATGCAATGTTTAAGGAGTTGAAACTAATGCATAAAAACTGGGTAAAAGGGATATGATCGAAGTGTTACTTGCCTTGCCGATAATCCGCAAAACCTAGTGACTCGTAGTAGCACGCTGCGCACTTCAGGAATTCTATCGCAAACAAACAATAGCATACATAAGCACTCAAGCAAAGATGCACGGGTAAATATTGAATAAGAAGACCGAATCTGAAAACTCAACTGAAGAGATTCGATCTGGAAAAAGAATCAATCGAATCGGAGCTACGGAACTGAAACTACGGTCAAAAGAATTTCGAAAACAAATCTGCTTGAAACCAAATTTTAAATTTGTCAAAACCTTGTTCAAGTTGGTTAGACAGAAAGAGGGCTTCGAGACGAAGGTCTGGACTCTTGTTTCACCCGATTTGGATAAACGAGCGAAAAGATAAACTAAAACTAAGATCAGGGCAGAAATAACGATTGAAAATAATCACAGAAAAACCCTGGAAAATAAAACGAGACGAACAGGCTAAGGAACGAACGTTCGCTGTCTGCGGTTAACGGACGAACAACATTCATTAAAACGAATGAACGGACGAACGTCTGCTAAATAACCGAACCGAGAAAACCGAACCGAACAAAAAAAAAACACATTCAGGGTTTTTTTAAAAACCGATCGGTTTTACCTAAACAGAAAAAAATCGGGCGTCGGATTCCGGCGAGATCCGGCGAACGGCGGCGGCTCCGATGGGCTTGCGCGGGCGGCGCGGCTCGGCGAGGCGCGGCGTTCTCGGCGGCGCGGCTCGGCAGCAGCAGCGGCGTGCGGCGGCGCGAGGTGGCGGGGTTTGTGGCGGCGGCGGCGCTGCGGCGAGGGGCGGTGGCGGCGGCGACTTGGGGGTCCAGGGGGATGCGGGCGACGCTATTTAAGGAGGGAGGGGGCTCGGCCTCGGGAGTACTCCCGGGCAGCTCGCCCGTGTCCCGGCAAGACTCAGGCACGACGACGGAGGCGGTGGCGCGATGCGGGCCGGCCTGGCTCGGCTGGGCCTTCGGCTCAGTCGTGCGTTGACTTTTTTTAAACAGATTTCGCCGGAAAAATCCTAAAAAATAAAATTTAAATATAAAAATACCGAAATGAATTTTCACTGTCTAAATAGAATATTTAGAACAAAGTAAACATTTTCTTGATCTGAAAATGCAATTTTAAAAAATGCATATTTTCTAATTCAAATAAAATAGCAATAAAATCCAAATAAAATTATTTATTTAATTTTAATATTTTTCCTCCAATATTTCATTTATTTTGGAGAAGTCATGTTATCTCCTCTCATATATTTTAATATGAAATATTTTCGAAAAGAAAAATAATTAAAACAAAAAATGATCCTCATTTCAATATTTGATAAAAATTCAAATATGAAAATCATGAAATCCCCAACTCTCTTCGTGGGTACTTGAGTTGCTTAGGATTTTTAGGATCGCAAAACAAAATGCAATAAAATATGATATGCATGAATGATCTATGTATAACATTCCAAATTAAAAATTTGGAATGTTACACATGCATATCGTATTTTAGGCAACCATCCAAATGAACTATGACTAGAACACACATGTAGAAGAAGCTAGCAACCAAACAGAGCGAGTAGGATTTTAAATGGTCCGAAAGAAGCATGATGTGTGCCATACGACAAAAAATCCTGAAAATAATGTGAATCTTATCCAAATAAACTTAGTCAGAACAATAGAAAAACAGAACAATAGAAAAACGATCCAAATAAACCTAACAAAAATGGAAAAACATAGCACGAGATCATACATGGGAGTGAACATGTTTTCATACTGGCCGCCTCCTTCGACTCCGACGACCGCCTCTAAGAGTCCCCTGTTACTCGCTGCATCACAGGCAGGCTGTATGTCGGAGCTAAATCCGGGAGATCCCTCGGTAGGGTATCGTGGCTAGGAGATTGGGCTGGATGGTAACAAGTGGCAGTGTTTTACGTAGGCTCAAACTCTCACGGTGAAGATAATATCCTACTCCTGTTCGTATTGCGATTTAGGTGTATACAAAGTACATATGAAGACCAAGGGATTTTAATCTGTCTACCGACGAGCCCAACCCCTGACTTATAAACATACAAGGAGTCCTAGGGTTACAGATCCTAGTCAACTACGTCGGTGGAGGTAGAGTACTCCATGATACCGATACATTTGGCTTGCACGTCAAGTCTTCTGGAGTCTCCGTATAACGCCACATGGTCCACTCAGTGTGGCCCAAGACGAAACTGACCTAGGAGTCGCCAACCCGGTCCACTAAGTCGAGAACCGACATGGTGAGAGAGCCCTGCACCGCAACACCATCATTATGTATGAACGGATTTGTGGAGTGGTTTGGACAATAAGGGCATGTTTGGTAGTCTACATCACCCCCAAACACTACTAGGGAAAACCCTAGTAGTAGCGCTTGTTTTGTAGCTAGTAGTAGTGCTTGTACAAGCGCTACTACTAAGGCGCTACAACTAACTGTTAGTAGTAGCGTTGGAAAGCGAGCGCTACTGCTGTACCTAGTTAGCAGTAGCGCTTTTCTTGGAAAGCGCTACTGATAATAGTAAGTAGTAGCAGCGTTTCTTTTGAAAAGCGCTCCTGCTAACTTTTCCTGTATTTTTGAAAATATAGCTTATTTTCGTTGTGGTTTTATAGACAGTACTTTCATCATATGATTGTATGACCATGATTAGTTATTATATATAACAGTGGATGAAATGAACGTGGAGTAGATTCAAGTGGAGGCAACATGTGGTGCATGTCAAAAGTACTACTAATCCAAACTTGATCTAGTTTGGATCAGTAGTACTTTCGATGTGCATCACATGTTGCCTCCACTTGAATCTAATCCATGTTCATTTCACCTACTGATATATATATAATAACTCATCATGCTCATATAACAACTTAGCATCATGCATCATCGATCATAATAATAAATACTCATCATTGGTATCATAATAACAAGTCCTACTCATCATCATCGATCATACAACTTCTACTCGTTATCATAATAACAAGTCATACTCATCACCATCATAGTCATCTAACCAACCCTACTTAATTGTTCTTAGCGCATGATCATGAGTATTAGCTAGGACCTAAATACCCTCTCTAAGGTAAAATAGCATAAAACAAGATAGGCCCTGACTCTCTATTATGGAGAATGGAGGTCATCATGTCTCCAATTCTTGCCCTTCGCAAAATGTTGCTTCCAAGTAGCTCCCTACGATTGACCATACATTTTCCAATCTTTGATTGTCATGTCTTCATCGGTTTTAGAAATCCGGTATGAACAACAGTGATGCGTAGGATGACCTGGCCGAAAGTTCATAACATCAAGGCGACCATTCGAAAACATCAAATGACACACACAATCCTTCGGGATTTTCTATTGAAAAACATAGTAATAACTTCGTAGTTAGCAATGTAGTTGAGTTTTAGAAGAATTTATGCAAAAGATGCATGAATGTCGTAATCGTAAAAAATCATACATATAACAACACTAATACAGCTAAAACCCTAGCGAACGACGGGTATCGGCGCGGGCAGTGGACACCCAAAGAGAAGGAACCATCACTGGATCATAGCTCCAGTGAGATCCTTGAAGAACCTGCCCTCCAACGCAACCATGTAGCGACGAACGTGCTCGTCCTCCTCGCTGACACGGTGACGTACCACCTCCGCGGGGTCCTCAAGCCTCCGCACCGTCACTGGCCCACGCGACCGCCACCAAAGAAGGTTCGGGTCAACGACGGGCTGGCTCCTCACCAAGCTGCGCCCCTCGAAGGTAGCACCTCCCAGTACCAGCCCGGTGGAGCCCAGTCCCGGACATGGCCCCTCTAATCAAGCAGGCCTCCTCCTCCGAGTCGACGACGAGGATGCGGGATAGGCATCGTCGATGTTGATGCGAGAATAATTGCTTTAACTAAAAAAAATAACAACAAATGTGACATGTTGAACATGGTTCAATCATAACTAGGGTTCATACTACATTATTCTAAGATTAAACACCTAAAATACCTAAATTATATTAACTACACCTAATTAAAAACCTACATTCCGAACATGATAACTAGCTAGGGTTCATACTACATGATTCTAAAATTAAACACCTAAGATCATAGCCTACTACATTATTCTAAGATTTAACCTAAAATTTTCAACTAGCTAGGGTTCAAAATTAACTAGGGAGGAGGAGGGAGGAGGGAGGAGGAGTACCTCTCGGTGGAGGACGGCCGGTGCGGATGGCGGGGGAGGTCGGCCAGCGGGGTGATACGTCTCCAACGTATCTATAATTTTTGATTGTTCCATGCTATTTTATTATCAATCTTGGATGTTTTATAATCATTTTATAGTCATTTATATCATTTTTGGTACTAACCTATTGACATAGTGCCCAGTGCCAGTTTCTGTTTTTTCCATCGCAGGAAATCAATATCAAACAGAGTCCAAATGGCACGAAACTTTACGATGATTTTTTATGGGCCAAAAGGAAGCAGATGGGCCCTGGTTGCACCTGGGGGGTGCCCCGATAGGGATGTAAACGGATCGGATCGGATCGGATAATGCCTTTACCATATCCTTTACCATATTTTTTTGTTGGATTCGGAGCAGAGCAGATATTGATCGGATGCAGATTCGAATGCGGATTATATCGGACTATGGATTCAGAGTGGATTCAGAACGGACTCGGACTGGAAACAGACAAAAATATCGGGTGATATGTGCAAAGAAACATGAACTTATTTCTTCTTTGCAAACAATATGAAAACATGTTTTTATCCAACCACATCACACTAGAGAGTGGCCAAGCTTTTAAAAGTCATAACTCACACCAATATCGCAACAATAAACAGTACTGGTCGTACTTAAGAAATACTTAAGCCAAAGGTCTATTGAAGTTTTTATTTATTATAAAAGGCAATTAGTTGATCAAGTAGAAGTCCATAACACGTCCTTGAATTCTCTTCAACGTGGTGTTTCAACCAGTCCACTTGCAACATCCTGTGAGAGTGATAGAAGATATTTAGATGCCGCACTTGACAATCAAAAAAATAATTTATAATTAGTTGTAGTGAACTAAGTAGTTCGAACACATACACATTAATTCTGGGGTAGTGGGGTGTATGTGTCCACATGATTTAATATGCAAATTTTTAGTGTGTGTATATATAGAGAGAAGAGAAACATGAGGCATCACATATTATATGCACATACTATATGCATGTATTGATGTATGCGCACAACATGCATGTACTTATGGCTTTTATATCTTGTTTGCTTTCTCACGTGCAACAAAAGAGAATTTTTGGAAAAAGCTTTTCTAGTGATTATTCTTGCAAAAGTGATGAAGATCTTAAAATGATTGGTGTTTCTTCTATTGATTCCTTATTTAGTAAAGTTAAGAATGATGAAAAAGGGACCGGAGATGAGTCAACTTTAGGTAGAAGGCGTCCCAATATTTCGGAGGGTGAAAATCTTGTTGAGAAAATTGATGAAAGTGGGTTTGGAGAGATCAAAACTTTAGCTAGTGATGCACCAACTATTTTGGATTACAAAGACTTCAATTATGATAGTTGCTATTTGATTGATTGTATTTCTTTGTTGCAATCCATGATAAATTCACCCCATGCTTATGAACAAAATAAAGCTTTTACTAAACATATTGTAGATGCTATAATGAAAGCTTCTGAAGAAAAATTGGAATTAAAAGTTTCAATTCCTAGAAAATTGTATGATGAGTGGGAACCTACTATCAAAGTCAAGATTAAAAATTATGAGTGTTTTGCTTTGTGTGATTTGGGTGCTAGTGTTTCCACAATTCCGAAATATTTATGTGACATGCTTGGTCTTACCAATCTTGAAGAATGTTCTTTGAATTTACACTTGGCGGATTCTACTATGAAAAAGCCTATGGGAAGAATTAATGATGTTCTTATTCTTACAAATATGAATTATGTGTGTAACGCCCCGGACACACCCGCCGGTGGTTGTTACTCCTGGCGGGATCTAGACTGGCCCCACAGATCAATGCTAGTCTTTTCTGCGCATTTTGTCCTCACTCGTGCGCACCCAGGAGCAACTTCCCGGTCGGTCACCCATCCTGAAACTGCTGAGCACGCTTAACTTTGGAGTTCTGTCCGAATGGGCTCCCGGAAAAGAAGGAATTCCTTATTGATAGTAGTCTATCATCCCTAATAAGCCAGGCTATCGCATACACCCCCACTCAGAGGAACCGACGTCCTCGTCGGGCCGCAGGAACGTTCCCTCTTGGCACATACGTCTGTGCATCCAGTCTGGCACATGTGCCATGCCGTGTGCCACGATGGATCACAAACGTCATGAATAACATGACCGCGCACCTGTCTGCAAACATCCGTGTAACCGCGAGGGACGGCTCTAATATCAACTTGTAATGCCCCGGACACACCCGCTGGTGGTCGTTACTCCTGGCAGGATCTAGACTGGCCCCAAAGATCAATACTAGTCTTTTCTGTGCACTTTGTCCTCACTCGTGCGCACCCGGGAGCAACTTCCCAGTCGGTCACCCATCTTGAATCTACTCCAAGCTGAGCACGCTTAACTTTGGAGTTCTGTCCGAATGGGCTCCCGGAAAAGAAGGAATTCCTTATTGATATTAGTCTACCATCCCTAATAAGCCAGGCTATCACAATGTGCCCATAGATTTTATTATTCTTGATATTGATTGCAATCCCTCTTGTCCAATTATTCTTGGTAGACCGTTTTTACGCACTATCGGTGCCGTGATTGATTTTAAAGAAGGCAATATTAAGTTCCAATTTCCTTCGAGGAAGGGTATGTAACACTTTCCTAGAACTAGAATTAAGCCACCCTATGAATCAGTCATGAGGGCATCTTATGGATCTCGAACCAAAGATGGCAAAACTTAGATCCTTGCTTTATGCCTAGCTAAGGGCGTAAAACTATAGCGCTTGTTGGGAGGCAACCCAATGAATATAATTTATTTTTGCTTTTTGCTTCCTGTTCTTGAGTGTTAGCACAATTATGATACTTTTATGATTGTGTTTTTTATGTTTTAATTAGTGTTTGTGCCAAGTAAAACCTTTAGGATCTTCTTGGCAATAGTTGTTTGATCTTGCTGGAAAAAAATAGAAAGTTTGCGCTTACAAAATTAATTTTAAATTTTTACCAGAGAGAGATAAAATACCCATTCCACTTGTAGTAGATCAATATACAAATTTCTCAGGTCGTTCTAATTTTTCAGAGTTTTTTGAGTTACATAAGTATTCGAAATAGTCAGATTGCTACAGACTATTCTATTTTGACAGATTATTTTTTCTTTTGTGTTGTGTGCTTATTTTGATGGCTCTATGGTTTGATGAGTTTTTGCCATAGAAAAGTTGGAATACAGTAGATATAATACAAAAACAAAATATGAATTGGTTTTATACATCGCTTATAGTAGTGGTTTATTATTCTTATACTAACGGATCTCACGAAGGCTTTGTTGAGTTTTGTGTGATTGAAGTTTTCAAGTTTTGGGTTATCTTACGATGGATGAAGGAAGGATGTAAGAGCCTAAGCTTGGGGATGCCCCGGCATCCCAAGCTATTATTCAAGAATGAGCAACCAACTAAGCTTGGGGATGCCCCCGAGTGGCATCCCCGCTTTCTTCCAACAACTATCGGTATTTTACTCGAGACTATATTTTTATTCGTCACATGATATGTGTTTTGCTTGGAGCGTCTTGTATGATATGTGTCTTTGCTTGTTTATTTTATGTTTTAAGTTATCAATCCTTACTGGACACACCTATTTGAGAGAGCCAAAATTATGTCATGACTTGTTAGAATTACTCTCTATGCTTCACTTAAATCTTTTATGAGCTAGGACTTGCTCTAATGCTTCACTTATATCTTTTTGAGCACAGTGTGCTTTGTTATTTTTGAAGAAATGCTCTCTTGGTTCAGTTAGATTTATTTGAGAGTTAGTTAAATTTTGAAGAAATTCTCTCTTGCTTCACTTAAATTATTTTGAGAGAAAGAAAATTTGTTATACTCATGATCTTCACTTATATTTGTTTGAGCTTATGAAAAGCAACTCATGAAAATTAGTCCCAAAGTGATAGATATCCAAGAAGGATAAAGCAAAAAAATGTCATGAAGATCATTGGACAAAATAAACTTGTTTTCTAGTAATAGTTTTGAGATATGATGATGTGATATATGAGTTATGTTGATGAATAATTATGCTTTAGTAGGAATATTGGTGTTAAGGTTTGTGATTCCATATGCATGCACGAAAGTCAATAGTCATGCAATGAAAATTATATCCTACTTGTGGTGCATTATTCGGTGTTAATTATGCTTAATGCTTGCTTATGAGATTATTCGTTTCTTGGTTGGTCGCTTCCCAATCTTTTGCTAGCCTTCATTTTGCACTAAGTATGACCTCTACTTGTGCATCCAAAATCCTTTAAACCAGTTTTGCCACATGAGTCCACTATATCTACCTATATGCGGTATTCTTTTGCCATTCTAAGAAAATTTGCATGTGCCATCTCCAATTTTCAAAATAAACTTCTCTTTTGTGTGTTTGTTTCGCTCGCGGTGCGGTGAGGGGTGGCTAATATTTTCCATGCTAGATGTGTTATTCTCAAGATGAGTGTTTATTCACTTGTCATTGCACGAGAGTAAGGTAGAGGTATTAGGGATGCCCAGTCCCGAAATGCAAAAACAAAAATGAATCTACTTTATGTTGTCAAATAATAAATTCCTTGGAAAGTGTTGGTATGGAGGGCACCCGTGGATACGGCTAGCCATGGAAAGTGAAAGTTATGGTGGAAAAAGGAATAAACTTTATTTTCTGTTTGGGAACCGCCTATGGCATATCTAGCATGGAATGTGTTCGGAACTCTAAGTCGTTTTCGTTGGTGGGATGGATACACCTCCCAAAATGTTTTTATCTCAAAATTTTTCGCTTTGAGCTCTGGCACCTCTACAAATCCCTGCTTTCCTCTGCGAAGGGACTTTCTTTTACTTTATGCAATTTTTATTTTGAAATTTGAGTCTCCATCTTCTCTCATAAAAAGCACCAACTAGGAGGCAATATGATCGTGCTCAAGTATTGGGTGTAGTTAATATTCAAGTGTGTTTCATGAATGGATCAATGTTTGAGCATGATGGGCTAGTGATAACTTATTTTAACGTTGATATTTTGAAAGACATGGTTGCTTGTTGATATGCTTGAGTATCTAAATTATTATGTCAAAACTAGACTATTGCTTTGAATCACATAAAAGTCCAAATGTCCATGCTATAAAGAAAAAAAATATGATATGACTTGATGAACAACACTCCACATCAAAAATTCTATTTTTTATCACTTACGTACTCGAGGACGAGTAGGATTTAAGCTTGGGGATGCTGATACATCTCTAATGTATCTATAATTTTTGATTGTTGCATGCTGTTTTATTATCAATGTTGGATGTTTTATAATCATTTTATATCATTTTTTGGTACTAACCTATTGACATAGTGCCCAGTGCCAGTTCCTGTTTTTTCCCATGTTTTTTACACCGCATGAAATCAATATAAAACGGAGTCCAAATGGCACGAAACTTTACGATGATTTTTGATGGGTCAAAAGGAAGCAGATGAGCCCTGGTTGCACCTAGGGGTGCCCCGAGGGGGGCACAACCCACTAGGGTGCGCCAGGAGGCCCTGGCGCGCCCTGGTGGGTTGTGCCCACCTCGTTTGCCCCCGGACCGCCTCTTTGCTCTATAAATACCCAAATATTCCCAAAACCCTAGGGGAGCCGACGAAATATTCATCCAGTCGCCGCAACGTCCAGAAACACCAGATCCAATCTAAACACCATCACGGAGGGGTTCACCACTTCCATTGGTGCCTCTCCGATGATGCATGAGTAGTTGTTTGTAGACCTTCGGGTCCGTAGTTAGTAGCTAGATGGATTCATCTCTATCTCTTGATCCTCAATACAATGGTCTCTTGGAGACCATATGATGTAACTCTTTTGCGGTGTGTTTGTTGGGATCGACGAACTTCGAGTTTATGATCAGATCTATGTTTTTATATCCATGAAAGTATTTGAGTTTCTTTGATCTCTTTTATTCGTGATCTCTTATAGCCTCGTATTTCTTCTCCGATATTTGGGTTTTGTCTGGCCAACTCGATCTATTTATCTTGCAATGGGAAGAGGTGCCCGGTAGTGGGTTCGATCTTACGGTGCTTGATCCCAGTGACAGAAAGGGAACCGACACGTATGTTCGTTGCTACTAAGGATAAAAAGACGAGATCTATATCTACCGCCATATAGATAAATGGATCTTGTTTACATCATGTCATCGTTCTTATTGCATTACTCCGTTTTTCCATGAACTTAATACACTAGATGCATGCTGGATAACAGTCGATGTGTGGAGTAATAGTAGTAGATGCAGGTAGGAGTCGGTCTACTAATATTGGACGTGATGCCTATGTAATGATCATTGCCTAGATATCGTCATAATTATTTGAAGTTCTATCAATTTCCCAACAGTAATTTGTTCACCCACATTTGCTATTTTTCTTGAGAGAAGCCACTAGTGAAACCTACGGCCCTCGGGTCTTATTTCTCATATATTTGCCTTTTGCGATCTACTTTTTCCTTGCTTTTATTTTCAGATCTATTAAACCAAAAATACAAAAATACTTTGCTGCACTTTATTTTATTTGCGGTCTATTTATCCAATCTATTACAACCTCTTTACCGTCACGCACCAATTTCTGGCGCCGTTACCCGAAATTGACAACCCCTTTAACACGTCGGGTTGCGAGGTGTTGTTATTTGTGTGCAGGAGCTATTTACATTTTGTTGCTTGGCTCTCCTACTGGTTCGATAACCTTGGTTTCATAACTGAGGGAAATACCTACCGCCGCTATGCTGCATCATCCCTCACTCTCCGGGAAAATACCGACGTAGTTCCAGCTGCCGTCACGGGGGAGGAGGCCGGCACGGGGGAGGGTGGTCGGCGGGGGAGGAGAGCCAGTGCGGGTGAGGGCGGCCGACGGGAGAAGACCGGCGCGGGGGACGGCGGCAGCAACGACGCACGAGTGAGAGTGTGTGAGGGGGAGAATGAGTTCGAGCGTGGGCCGGAGCGTGGATAAGGTGCCCGTAGTAGTAGCGTAGTAGCGCTTGTATGTAGAAAGCGCTACTGCTACTTACAATAGCACTAGCGCTCCCTACATACAAGCGCTGCTACTATGCCTGGCCTGCCGGCAACGGTTTGGCAATTGTAGTAATAGCATGTTTTATGAAAACAGCGCTACTGGTAAGTGCATAGTAGCATCGCTTACCGTGAGGAAGCGCTACTGATAAGTAGTAGCAGCGGTTTATTATAAAAAGCGCCACTACTAAACTCCTGTGTATAGGCATTTCCCTAGTAGTGAAACAGACCCATTTGGTGCAAGAAAAGCGTTTTGTAGCTTACACGGGGCCTGGCTCGCACGCGCACGAAACTTAAAGTGGCCCAGAGCCTAGCTTGCTACACACTTGAATCGGCCGTTTCCAACGAGTCAGACTAATGCAAGCGCAAAGCGCTGGGGGCACGACGTACACGGTTGGTGTATTAGAATACCCTGAAAGGGGCTATGAACGCAATTTTCAGCTGAACATCCACATAATGTACCTTGCGCCAAGAGTTAAGTGCACCATACGAGTAGGGTATTACCTCCACCAAAGAGGACCTGCTGTATAAATCCTTGTGTGTACTCCCATCTACACTGATCGATAGATATGATTGCCTCTACATACACTCCCCGGTAGTATTGTTAGGATTATATCCATGTCATCTATGGTGCAGGGGGAACATGGGCGGAGATGGCGGGAGACGGATATCTATCGATGCGGGATGGCGTGAAAAACCTACCATCATCCACTCCCATTTACTCGCTTACCTCCAACGCTAGGACAAACCCAACCTCAGTTCTTTCCATGGTCGGCGGTGTTGGGGAATGCAGTAATTTCAAAAAATTTCCTACGCACATGCAAGATCCATCTAGGTGCTCCATAGCAACAAGATGGAAGAGTGTTGTCCATGTACCCTCGTAGACCGTAAGCGGAAGCGTTATGACAACACAGTTGATGTAGTCGAACGTCTTCACGATCTGACCGATCCTAGCACCGAAGATACGGCACCTCCGCGATCTGCACACATTCAGCTCAGTGATGTCCCTCGTACTCTTGGTCCAGTTGAGGCCGAGGGAGAGTTTCGTCAGCACGACGATGTGATGACGGTGATGATGAAGTTACCGGCGCAGGGCTTCGCCTAAGCACTACGACGATATGACCGCGGTGTGTAACTGTGGAGGGGGGCACCACACACGGCTAAGAGATTGTCTGTTGTGCCTTTGGGGTGTCCCCTGCCCACGTATATAAAGGAGGGAGGAGGAGGAGGCCGACCCTAGAGGGGGCGCGCCAAGTGTGGGGAGTCCTACTAGGACTCCCAAGTCCTAGTAGGATTCCCCTTTTCCTTTCCAGAGTAGGAGAGAAGAAAGAGGGAAAGAGAGAGGGAGTAGGAAAGGGCAAGGTTGGACCGGGGTATTGAAGGAAATATGCCCTAGAGGCAATAATAAAGTTATTATTTATTTCCTTATATCATGATAAATGTTTATTATTCATGCTAGAATTGTATTAATCGGAAACATAATACATGTGTGAATACATAGACAAACAGAGTGTCACTAGTATGCCTCTACTTGACTAGCTCGTTGATCAAAGATGGTTATGGTTCCTAACCATAGACATGAGTTATCATTTGATTAACGGGATCACATCATTAGGAGAATGATGTGATTGACTTGACCCATTCCGCTTAGCACTTGATCGTTTAGTTTTGTTGCTATTGCTATCTTCATGACCTATACATGTTCCTATAACTATGAGATGATGCAACTCCCGTTTACCGGAGGAACACTTTGTGTGCCACCAAACGTCACAACATAACTGGGTGATTATAAAGGTGCTCTACAGGTGTCTCCAAAGGTACTTGTTGGGTTGGCGTATTTCGAGATTAGGATTTGTCACTTCGATTGTCGGAGAGGTATCTCTGGGCCCACTCGGTAATGCACATCACTATAAGCCTTGCAAGCATTGCAACTAATGAGTTAGTTGCGGGATGATGTATTACAAAACGAGTAAAGAGACTTGCCGGTAACGAGATTGAACTAGGTATTGAGATACCGACGATCGAATCTCGGGTAAGTAACATACCGATGACAAAGGGAACAACGTATGTTGTTATGCGGTCTGACCGATAAAGATCTTCGTAGAATATGTAGGAGCCAATATGGGCATCCAGGTCCCGCTATTGGTTATTGACAAGAGAGGTGTCTCGGTCATGTCTACATAGTTCTCGAACCCGTAGGGTCCGCACGCTTAACGTTCGTTGACGATATAGTACTATGAGTTATGTATGTTGGTGACCGAATGTTGTTCGGAGTTTTGGATGAGATCACAGATATGACGAGGAACTCCGGAATGGTCCGGAAGTAAAGATTGATATGTGGATAGTAGTGTTTGATCTCCGGAAGGGTTCCGGAATTCACCGGAAGGGGTTCCGGATGTTTCCTGAAATGTTTGGGCACGAGAACACTTTATCTGGGCCAAAGGGGAAAGCCCATGAGGCTTTTGGAAAGTGCAAAAGGAAGTTTTGCGGAGACTAGAGGCTAGACGCCAGGAACCCTGGCATCTAGGGGGTAGACGCCGGGAACCCTGGCGTCTAGCCCTGGAGTCCGAGAAGGACTCTTGCCTTTCGGGTGAAACCAACTTTGAGGAAGCTTTTACTCCAAGTTTCGACCCCAGGGCTCAACATATAAATAGAGGGGTAGGGCTAGCACCAAAGACACATCAAGAAACACCAAGCCGTGTGCCGGCAACCCCGTCCCCTCTAGTTTATCCACCGTCATAGTTTTCGTAGTGCTTAGGCGAAGCCCTGCGGAGATTGTTCTTCACCAACACCGTCACCACGCCGTCGTGTTGCCGGAACTCATCTACTACTTCGCCCCTCTTGCTGGATCAAGAAGCTAGGCGAGGACGT
The DNA here is from genome assembly GCF_003073215.2 of Triticum urartu. Classification (NCBI taxonomy): domain Eukaryota; kingdom Viridiplantae; phylum Streptophyta; class Magnoliopsida; order Poales; family Poaceae; genus Triticum; species Triticum urartu. Next base: position 47,280,315 of record NC_053024.1, read on the forward strand.
CACCAAGCCGAACGTGTGCAGAACTCGGAGGTGCCGTGCTTTCGGTACTTGGATCGGTCGGACGTGAAGACGTACGACTACATCAACCGCATTGATATAACGCTTCCGCAAATGGTCTACGAGGGTACGTAGACAACTCTCTCCCCTCTCGTTGCTATGCATCACCATGATCTTGTGTGTGCGTAGGAATTTTTTTGAAATTACTACGTTCCCCAACAGTGGCATCCGAGCCTAGGTTTTATGCGTTGATGTAATATGCACGAGTAGAACACAAGTGAGTTGTGGGCGATATAAGTCATACTGCTTACCAGCATGCCACACTTTGGTTCGGCGGTATTGTTGGATGAAGCGGCCCGGACCGACATTACGCGTACGCTTATGCGAGACTGGTTCTACCAACGTGCTTTGCACACCAGGTGGCTGGCGGGTGTCTGTTTCTCCAATTTTAGTTGAACCAAGTGTGGCTACGCCCGGTCCTTGCGAAGGTTAAAACAGCACCAACTTGAAAAACTATCGTTGTGGTTTTGATGCGTAGGTAAGAACGGTTCTTGCTTAAGCCCGTAGCAGCCACGTAAAACTTGCAACAACAAAGTAGAGGACGTCTAACTTGTTTTTGCAGGGCATGTTGTGATGTGATATGGTCAAGACTTGATGCTAAATTTTTATTGTATGAGATGATCATGTTTTGTAACCGAGTTATTGGCAACTGGAAGGAGCCATATGGTTGTCGCTTTATTGTATGCAATGCAATTGCGCTGTAATGCTTTACTTTATCACTAGGCGGTAGCGATAGTCGTGGAAGCATAAGATTGGCGAGACAACAACGATGCTACGATGGAGATCAATGTGTCGCGCCGGTGACGATGGTGATCATGACGGTGCTTCGGAGATGGAGATCACAAGCACAAGATGATGGTGGCCATATCATATCACTTATATTGATTGCATGTGATGTTTATCTTTTATGCATCTTAACTTGCTTTGGTTGGTGGTAGCATTATAATATGATCTCTCACTAAATTTCAAGATAAAAGTGTTCTCCCTGAGTATGCACCGTTGCCAAAGTTCGTCGTGCCCAGACACCACGTGATGATCGGGTGTGATAAGCTCTACGTCCATCTACAACGGGTGCAAGCCAGTTTTGCACATGAAGAATACTCAGGTTAAACTTGACGAGCCTAGCATATGCAGATATGGCCTCGGAACACTGAGACCGAAAGGTCGAGCGTGAATCATATAGTAGATATGATCAACATAATGATGTTCACCATTGAAAGCTATTCCATTTCACGTGATGATCGGTTATGGTTTAGTTGATTTGGATCACGTGATCACTTAGATGATTAGAGGGATGTCTATCTAAGTGGGAGTTCTTAAGTAATATGATTAATTGAACTTTAATTTATCATGAGCTTAGTCCTGGTAGTATTAGCATATCTATGTTGTAGATCAATAGCTAGCGTTTAACTCCCCTGTTTTATTTTTGATATGTTCCTAGAGAAAACTAAGTTGAAAGATGTTAGTAGCAATGATGCAGATTGGATCCGTGATCTGAGGTTTATCCTCATTGCTGCACAGAAGAATTATGTCCTTAATGCACTGCTAGGTGACAGACCTATTGCAGGAGCAGATGTAGATGTCATGAACGTTTGGCTAGCTCAATATGATGACTTGATAGTTTAGTGCACCATGCTTAACAGCTTAGAATCGGGACTTCAAATACGTTTTGAACGTCATGGATCATATGGATGTTCCAGGAGTTGAAGTTAATATTTCAAGCAAATACCCGAGTTGAGAGATATGAAGTCTCCAACAAGTTCTATAGCTAAAAGATGGAGGAGAATAGCTCAAGCAGTGAGCATGTGTTTAGATTGTCTGGGTACTACAATCGCTTGAATCAAGTGGGAGTTAATCTTCCAGATAAAATAGTGATTGACAGAATTCTCTAGTCACCATCACCAAGTTAGTAGAACTTCGTGATGAACTATAGTATGCAAGGGATGATGAAAACGATTCCCGAGCTTTTCATGATGATGAAATCGATGAAGGTAGAAATCAAGAAAGAACATCAAGTGTTGATGATTAACAAGACCACTAGTTTCAAGAAAAGGGCAAAGGGAAAGAAAGGGAACTTCAAGAAGAACGGCAAGCAAGTTGCTGCTCAAGTGAAGAAGCCCAAGTCTGGTCCTAAGCCTGAGACTAAAGTGCTTCTACTGCAAAGGGACTGGTCACTGGAAGCGGAACTGCCCCAAGTATTTGGCGGATAAGAAGGATGGCAAAGTGAACAAAAGTATATTTGATATACAAATTATTGATGTGTATTTTACTAGTGTTCGTAGCAACCCCTCGGTATTTGATACTAGTTCAATTGCTAAGAGTAGTAAATCGAAACGGGAGTTGCAGAATGAACAGAGACTAGTTAAGGGTGAAGTGACGATGTGTGTTGGAAGTGGTTCCAAGATTGATATGATCATCATCGCACACTCCCTATACTTTCGGGATTAGTGTTGAACCTAAATAAGTGTTATTTGGTGTTTGTGTTGAGCATGAATATGATTTGATCATGTTTATTGCAATATGGTTATTCATTTAAGTAAGAGAATAAATTGTTGTTCTGTTTACATGAATAAAACCTTATATGGTTAGACACCCAATGAAAATGGTTCGTTGGATCTCGATCGTAGTGATACACATATTCATAATATTAAAACCAAAAGATGCAAAGTTAATAATGATAGTGCAACTTATTTGTGGCACTGCCGTTTAGGTCATATTGGTGTAAAGCGCATGAAGAAAATCCATGCTGATGGGCTTTTGGAATCACTTGATTATGAATCAGTTGATGCTTGCGAACCATGCCTCATGGGCAAGATGACTAAGACTCCGTTCTCCAGAACAATGGAGCGAGCAAAAGATTTGTTGGAAATCATACATACTGATGTATGTGGTCCGATGAATATTGAGGCTCACGGCAGGTATCATTATTTTCTGATCTTCACAGATGATTTGAGAAGATATGAGTATATCTACTTGATGAAACACAAGTCTGACACATTTGAAAAGTTCAAAGAATTTCAGAGTGAAGTGGAGAATCATTGTAACAAAAATAAAAGTTTCTACGATATGATCACAGAAGTAAAATATTTGAGTTACGAGTTTGGCCTTCAGTTAAAACAATGTGAAATAGTTTCACTACTCACGCCACCTGGAACACCACAGTGTAATGGTGTGTCCGAATGTCATAACCGTACTTTATTAGATATGGTGCGATCTATGATGTCTCTTACCGATCTACCACTATCGTTTTGGGTTATGCATTAGAGACAGTTGCATTCACGTTAAATAGGGCGCCATCTAAATCCGTTGAGACGACACCGTATGAACTATGGTTTGGCAAGAAACCTAAGCTGTCGTTTCTTAAAGTTTGAGGTTGCAATGCTTATGTGAAAAAGTTTCAACCTGATAAGATCTAACCCAAATCGGAGAAGTGCGTCTTCATAGGATACCCAAAAGAAAATGTTGGGTACACCTTCTATCACAGATCCGAAGGCAATATATTCGTTGCTTTCAATGGATCCTTTCTAGAAAAGGAGTTTCTCTCGAAAGAAGTGAGTGGGAGGAAAGTAGAACTTGATAAGGTAACTGTACCTGCTCCCTTATTGGAAAGTAGTTCATCACAGAAATCTGTTCCTGTGACTACTACACCGATTAGTGGGGAAGCTAATGATGATGATCATGTAACTTCAGATCAAGTTACTATCGAACCTCGTAGGTAAACCAGAGTGAGATCCATACCAGAGTGGTACGATAATCCTGTTCTGGAGGTCATGTTACTTGACCATGACGAGCCTACAAACTATGAGGAAGCGATGATGAGCCTAGATTCCGCGAAATGGCTTGAGGCCATGAAATTTGAGATGAGATCCATGTATGAGAACAAAGTATGGACTTTGATTGACTTGCCCAATGACCGGCGAGCCATTGAGATTAAATGGATCTTCAAGAGGAAGACGAACACTGATAGTAGTGTTACTATCTACAAAGCTAGAATTGTCGCAAAAAGGTTTTCAACAAGTTCAAGGTGTTGACTACGATGAGAGTTTCTCACTCGTATCTATGCTTAAGTCTGTCCGAATCATGTTAGCAATTGCCGCATTCTATGAAATCTGGCAAATGGATAAACAAAACTGCATTCGTTAATGGATTTATTAAAGAAGAGTTGTATATGATGCAACCAGAAGGTTTTGTCAATCCTAAAGGTACTAACAAAATATGCAAGCTCCAGCGATCCATCTATGGACTGGTGCAAGCATCTCAGAGTTGGAATATACGCTTCGATAAGTTGATCAAAGCATATAGTTTTATACAGACTTGCGGTGAAGCCTGTATTTACAAGAAAGTGAGTGGGAGCACTACATCATTTCTGATAAGTATATGTGAAAGACATATTGTTGATCGGAGATAATGTAGAATTATTCTGCAAAGCATAAAGGAATGTTTGAAAGGAGTTTTTCAAAGAAACACCTTAGTGAAGCTGCTTACATATTGAGCATCAAGATCTATAGAGATAGATCAAGACGCTTGATAAGTTTTTCAATGAGTACATACCTTGACAAGATTTTGAAGTAGTTCAAAATGGAACAGTCAAAGAAGGAGTTCTTGCCTGTGTTACAAAGGTGTGAAGTTGAGTAAGACTCAAAACCCGACCATGGCAGAAGATAGAGAGAGAATGAAAGTCATTCCCTATGCCTCAGCCATAGGTTCTGTAAAGTATGCCATGCTGTGTACCAGACCTATTGTATACCCTGCCCTGAGTTTGGCAAGGGAGTACAATAGTGATCTAGGAGTAGATCACTGGACATTGGTCAAAATTATCCTTAGTAGAATAAGGATATGTTTCTCGATTATGGAGGTGACAAAAGGTTTGTCGTAAAGGGTTACAACGATGCAAGTTTTGACACTGATCCAGATGACTCTAAGTCTCAATCTGGATACATATTGAAAGTGGGAGCAATTAGCTAGAGTAGCTCCATGCAGAGCATTGTTGACATAGAAATTTGCAAAATACTTACGGATCTGAATGTGGCAGACCCGTCGACTAAACTTCTCTCACAAGCAAAACATGATCACACCTCAGTACTCTTTGGGTGTTAATCACATAAGCGATGTGAACTAGATTATTGACTCTAGTAAACCCTTTGGGTGTTGGTCACATGTCGATGTGAACTATGGGTGTTAATCACATGGTGATGTGAACTGTTGATGTTAAATCACATGGCGATGTGAACTAGATTATTGACTCTAGTGCAAGTGGAAGACTGAAGGAAATATGCCCTAGAGGCAATAATAAAGTTATTATTTATTTCCTTATATCATGATAAATGTTTATTATTCATGCTAGAATTGTATTAACCGGAAACATAATACATGTGTGAATACATAGACAAATAGAGTGTCACTAGTATGCCTCTACTTGACTAGCTCGTTGATCAAAGATGGTTATGTTACCTAACCATAGACATGAGTTGTCATTTGATTAACGGGATCACATCATTAGGAGAATGATGTGATTGACTTGACCCATTCCGTTAGCTTAGCACTTGATCGTTTAGTTTTGTTGCTATTGCTTTCTTCATGACCTATACATGTTCCTATAACTATGAGATTATGCAACTCCCGTGTACCGGAGGAACACTTTGTGTGCCACCAAACGTCACAACATAACTGGGTGATTATAAAGGTGCTCTACAGGTGTCTCCAAAGGTACTTGTTGGGTTGGCATATTTCGAGATTAGGATTTGTCACTCCGATTGTCGGAGAGGTATCTCTGGGCCCACTCGGTAATGCACATCACTATAAGCCTTGCAAGCATTGCAACTAATGAGTTAGTTGCGGGATGATGTATTACAGAACGAGTAAAGAGACTTGCCGGTAACGAGATTGAACTAGGTATTGAGATACCGACGATCGAATCTCGGGCAAGTAACATACCGATGACAAAGGGAACAATGTATGTTGTTATGCGGTCTGACCGATAAAGATCTTCGTAGAATATGTAGGAGCCAATATGGGCATCCAGGTCCCGCTATTGGTTATTGACAAGAGAGGTGTCTCGGTCATGTCTACATAGTTCTCGAACCCGTAGGGTCTGCACGCTTAGCGTTCGGTGACGATATAGTACTATGAGTTATGTATGTTGGTGACCGAATGTTGTTCGGAGTTTTGGATGAGATCACAGATATGACGAGGAACTCCGGAATGGTCCGGAAGTAAAGATTGATATGTGGATAGTAGTGTTTGATCTTCAGAAGGGTTCCAGAATTCACCGGAAGGGGTTCCAGATGTTTCCCGAAATGTTTGGGCACAAGAACACTTTATCTGGGCCAAAGGGGAAAGCCCACGAGGCTTTTGGAAAGTGCAAAAGGAAGTTTTGCGGAGACCAGAGGCTAGACGCCAGGAACCCTGGCATCTAGGGGGTAGATGCCGGGAACCCTGGTGTCTAGCCCTGGAGTCCGAGAAGGACTCTTGCCTTTCGGGTGAAACCGACTTTGAGGAGGCTTTTACTCCAAGTTTCGACCCCAGGGCTCAACATATAAATAGAGGGGTAGGGCTAGCACCAAAGACACATCAAGAAACACCAAGCCGTGTGCCGGCAACCCCGTCCCCTCTAGTTTATCCTCCGTCATAGTTTTCGTAGTGCTTAGGCGAAGCCCTGCGGAGATTGTTCTTCACCAACACCGTCACCACGCCGTCGTGCTGCCGGAACTCATCTACTACTTTGCCCCTCTTGCTAGATCGAGAAGGCGAGGACGTCACCGAGCCGAACGTGTGCAGAACTCGGAGGTGCCGTGCTTTCGGTACTTGGATTGGTCGGACGTGAAGACGTACGACTACATCAACCGCGTTGATATAACGCTTCCACGAACAGTCTACGAGGGTACGTAGACAACACACTCCCCTCTCGTTGCTATGCATCACCATGATCTTGCGTGTGCGTAGGAATTTTTTTGAAATTACTACGTTCCCCAACAGGTATGTAGGCCGGGGGCAGTGGGTGGGCCGGCCTGCTAGTGGCCACGTGGGCCAAATGGCCCAGGGAGGGTTCTTCTCTTTTTTTGTTTTATTGTTAGTTAGTTTGTTTTCCAGTTAACCTTTCTTTTAGAACCTTTTTTATTTCTAATTTCATTTAAAGCAGAACAGCTTTATTAAACACAAAACTTAAACCTAAATTATTAATAAAAATTAGGTTACTTCCATGATTAGTTTGGTAGTTAAATAATTTAGTTTAGTATTTTTATAATTCAAAAAGCATTTAGTTTATTGCTTTGATCACTGCTTTATTTATTTAAGGGCATTTAAATACTTAAAAAAGGTTTGCTCCATCACCAATATTAGTTAGGGATTATTTGCCACATGACGAACATTTTAGTTTTGACATTTGAAAACTTTTTAAAGTTTGAGTTGATTTTAAATTTGATTTTGAACGAGGTTTGAATCAACACGAGTTTATCAAATGTAACTGTGGTGACGTGGCATCATTAGTAGAGAGTTACTGTAGCTTAATTATCCGGGCGTCACAGAAATCCATCAAGGAATGCAGTTTTGACATCCATTTGCCAGATTTCATAAAATGCGGCAACTCCTAACATGATTCGAGCAGACTTTTAAGCATCGATACGAGTGAGAAAATCTCATCATAGTCAACACCTTGAACTTGTCGAAAACATTTTGCGACAATTCGAGCTTTGTAGATAGTAACACAACTATCAGCATCCGTCTTCCTATTGAAGATCCATTTATTCTTAATGACTCACCGATCATAGGGCAAGTCAATCAAAGTCCATACTTTGTTCTCATACATGGATCCCATCTCAGATTTCATGGCCTCAAGCCATTTTGCGGAATCTGGGCTCATCATCGCTTCCTCATAGTTCGTAGGTTCGCCATGGTCTAGTAACATGACTTCCAGAACAAGATTACCGTACCACTCTGGTGTGGACCGTACTCTGGTTGACCTACGAGGTTCGGTAGTAACTTGATCTGAAGTTTCATGATCATCATCATTAGCTTCCTCACTAGTTGGTGTAGGAATCACTGGAACTGATTTCTATGATGAACTACTTTCCAATTCGGGAGAAGGTAGAATTACCTCATCAAGTTCTACTTTCCTCCCACTCACTTCTTTCGAGAGAAACTTCTTCTCTAGAAAGGATCCATTCTTAGCAACGAAATAACTTGCCTTCGGATCTGCGATAGAAGGTGTACCCAACAGTTTCTTTTTGGGTATCCTATGAAGACGCACTACTCCGATTTTGGTTCGATGATGAGGACATCTCTTCTACTGTTACCCCCGCCGTGACTCCTACATCAGTTATTCCACTTGGTCCTATTACTAGAGTGTAACGCCCCGAGACCGATGTGCCAGGTGTCTTCCAGTTATTCGCTGTTGTTGCCTTGTCATTGCTTGCGTGTCATGCATTCCATATCATGTCATCATGTGCATTTCATTTGCATACATGTTCGTCTCATGCATCCGAGCATTTTCCCCGTTGTCCGTTTTGCAATCCGGCGCTCCGATGTCACCCGGTGCCCCTTTCTACCTCTTTTCGTGTGCAGGTGTTAAACGTTTTTGGATTGGACTGAGACTTGCCATGCGGCCTTGGTTTACTACCGGTAGACCGCCTGTCAAGTTTCGTGCCATTTGGACTTCGTTTGATGCTCCAACGGTTAACCGAGGGACCGAAAAGGCCTCGTGTGTGTTGCAGCCCAACACCCCTCCAATTTGGCCCAAAACCCACCTAAAACCTACTCCATCATCTCGGTCGTTCAATCACGACCGCGTGGCCGAAAACCGCACCTCATTTGGAGTTTCATAGCTCCCTCTACCTATAAATATGTGGCTCTCCCCGAATTTTCGCGCAGTCCAACCCTAGATCCAACTCCCTCCGCCCCCGGACATGTCCGCCCGCCAGTGGACGCGTCCATCTCGCCGGCCACATCACTCCAGCCAATCGGAGCGTGCCACATCATCCACCGCCGCCTCCCGCGCCAATTGCGACGTGCCACCTCAGCCGCGCCCCCTCCACCCGCCGAAGCCCGCTGGGGCCCGGGCAAGGCCCTCCCGGCCCATCTCGTCGCCGCGCGCTTCGCGGGCGCCCCCGCCCGAACCCCACCGGCCGCCTTCGCCCGTGGTCGTCGGACCTGCTCGCCGCGCCGCCACGCCATTCCACCGGCGACCGCGCCCCGCCGCCGTTCTGCACCGAGCTCCGCCGCCGCCGTCTCTTCCCGTGCGCCGCACGCCACCCGCTCCGGCCCCCGACTTCGCCGGCGACCAGCGCCTCCACTGCCGCCGGGAACGGATCCGACAGCCCCTGATCCGCCTGGATCCGGCCGGTCCCCGCCCCGCCTCGCCTCGGCTCTGCCACCTCGCCATCGTCGCCGGGCACCGCCGCCCCTGGCTCCCTCGATCCAGGAGGGATCGAGGAGGATGAAGATGTTGTGTGCGTTGACCCCGCATGCGCATCGTGGGCCTCCTCGCGGCCCATCTCCGCCCGAGGCCCAACACCCCACCAGCGCCGGCCTGCCTCACCGCCGATTCGGCCCAAACGCCGTTGACCACTGTTCACCCGAGGTCTATTTTTTCGTCTAAGTCCCAGATCTGCTATATTTTTATGCTGCCTTTGTCATGCCATAACTCTGCATCCGTAGCTCCGATTCGTGCGTGTAGCATATCAAAATGTTCGTCTCGACGAGTACATCATTTCACCTCATTGCAACATTTCCATTTGAGCTCATCTTGATGCCCAAAATGCTGTTGGAAGAAGGCTATGTGATGAATTTGTCAGATCTGTTTCAGCAAATGTCATTTTGTCATTTTTACCATGATTAATGTGTGCATGCTATGATCTTGAGCTCTACATGTGTTTTGTAGAATGCCATGCCATCTTTACAGGGGTGTATGCCATGTATTTTTGTGATCTTTTTGGTGACTAGCACAAGCATGCAAAGTAGCGTAATCGTTCATCCTGATTTCAGGGACTTAGAATTTCACTAAGTCCTTGTCCTGATTTTGTTGTTATGCCATATGTTCATGTTGTTTCCTAGTGATCCGTGCCTCTTTTGAGCATGATCAGTAAGAATGTTTTGTTAATATTGTGGTGCTCTATCCATCCATGTCTTTGTTTGCATTTATGGAGCACCCTAGCTTGAGTTAATCAAGTTCTACTTTTGCTATAAAATGATCCTAGCAGACTGTTGACATGTTTAGCGATTTTGCCGAGGATGTAGTTATTGATCCGTGTATGCTATGTTGTTGTTCTTGCCATGTCTAGCTTCTATGCCATGTCTTCTTGATGGGTGTATGCTTAGATTGTCATGCCATGCTTTGTAGTGAGTGCATCGAGCTCGTAAACATGCCTACTTGTTAATCTGTTTTGCATGCTCCAGTTTTTCACTAAGTCTGAATCTGTTTATGTTTTTGCTATGTTCTCATGCTTGCAATTGTATTTTCTTATCCCTTTTGGCTCAAGGTCACTAAGGGACTTTTGTTATGTGCTTTGAGCAGCTTCATGCCATGCCTTGCCTTGCCATGTTAAGTTCCTGTAGCTTGTAGTTTTCATCCTCTAAAGTGTGCTTCCTGATGATAAATTCCAGACTTGTGTTAATTTCACTAAGTCTGAAACCTGTTATCATTTGCACTTTTGCCATGCTTGTTTGAGCCTGTTAATGAGTGAATTAGCCGTAGCTCAGTGTTCATCTTTTGTCAAGCATCATGAGTGGATACCTGCCATGTATTGTATTGTTATGTTTGAGTGCTATAGCATATTTATCTCGATGCATTTAGATGGCAACTTGCTGTTTATCGCAGACCGGTGCCATATTTGTTTTGCTTGCCATTTCCAAACCGTGCATCCGATTCCGGTGATCTTTATATCGATTTCAACCGAAATCAACTCACCTTTCCAGTGGAACTCTTGTATTTCCATGTGGTGGCCAGTTTCAATCATTCCTTTCCAAATCATGCATATGCATCACATACCGCATCCCGCATATCATACCATGTTCGTGTGTTGGTTGTGTACTATGTTGTGTGCTTCTTTCCGGTGTTGCTTCTTTGGGTTGGTTCCTATAACGTCGCGTTTGTGAGGACCCGTTCGACTACATCCGTTTGTCTTCTTCATGGACTCGTTCTTCTTCCTTGCGGGATTTCAGGCAAGATGACCATACCCTCGAAATCACTTCTATCCTTGCGGGAACCCCTCGACAGTTCGCCTTGAATAAAACTCCTCCAGCAAGGCCCAACATTGGTTTTACCATTCTCCACCTAGCCTTTTCTTTCCCTTGGGTTCTGTAGACTCAAGGGTCATCTTTATTTTAACCCCCGTCGGGCCAGTGCTCCTCTGAGTGTTGGTCCAACTGAGCGATGTTCGGGGCTACCAGGGGCAACTCTGGGCTGGCCTACCCGACGCCTTACTCATTCGGTGTGCCCTGAGAATGAGATATGTGCAGCTCCTATCGGGATTTGTCAGCACATCTGGGTGGCTTTGCTGGACTTGTTTTACCATTATCGAGGATGTCTTGTAACCTGGATGCCGAGCCTGATCGGATTGTCTTGGTAGAAGGAATATCCTTCATTGACCGTGAGAGCTTGTGATGGGCTAAGTTGGGACACCCCTGCAGGGATTTGAACTTTTGAAAGCCGTGCTCGCGGTTATGGGCAGATGGGAATTTGTTAATATCCGGTTGTAGAAAACCTGAAGTTGATCTTAATTAAAATACATCAACCGCGTGTGTAACCGTGATAGTCTCTTTCCGGCGGAGTCCGGAAGTGAACACGGTGTTGGAGTTATGCTTGACGTAGGTTGCTCTAGGATCACTTCTTTTTCTTATATTCTCGACCGTGCTTTTGCCTTCTCTTCTCGCTCTCTTTTGCGTATAGGTTAGCCACCATATATGCTAGTCGCTTGCTGCAGCTCCACCTCATACCTTTACCTTACCTATAAGCTTAAATAGTCTTGATCGCGAGGGTGTGAGATTGCTGAGTCCCCATGACTCACAGATACTTCCAAAACCAGTTTGCAGGTGCCGATGTTAACGAGCAGGCGCCGCAACCAAGCTCAAGGAGGAGCTCGATGAAGATCTTGTCCTTTGTGTTGTTTCATTCTAGTTGATCAGTAGTGGAGTCCAGTTGGGGTCGACCGGGGATCTGTGTAGCATTTGGGGTAGTCTTCTTTATTTTGGTTCCGTAGTCGGACCTTGATTGTATCTGGATGATGTATTGCTTTATTCATGTATTGTGTGAAGTGGCGATTGTAAGCCAACTATGTATCTTTTCCCCTTTACTTATTTACATGGGTTGTGTGAAGATTACCTCACTTGCGACATTGCTTTCCATGCAGTTATGCCTCTAAGTCATGCTTCGACACGTGGGAGATATAGCCGCATCGAGGGCGTTACAAGTTGGTATCAGAGCCTTCCCCGACTTAGGAGCCTCCTGCTTGATCGAATCGCTGGCGTTGGTGAATCTAGAAAAATGTTTTGAGTCATTTAGGATAATATATATCAGAGAGTTAGGAATTCGTTTTACTCCTCAGTCCCTTCGTCACTCTGGTGAGGCATCCTGACGTAGAGTTTTGACTCTTCTCTTCTCAAGTTTCACTAAATTTTTTTTAGGATCATGCGGGTATCTTGGAATCGTTTTGATGGTTTTGTGATGAGAACATTGTTCTTGGTGCCTCCTGTCTTTTAGGGGTTGTGGCAGTGTCCCGGGGAGTTGAGCTCCGAGGTGTTGTCGTCACAATTTTATCGTTGCAATTCTGGAATACCTGAGTTTAGTTTCGCCGACATCGAAAATCTCTTTTATGCAGTTGTTGGTGAGATAATCTCAACGCCACCCAGTACTGGGGCGGGAGTTCGGGAGTATTGCCATAACTCGTATAACGGATACTTTTCGAAGGTTGAGGTAAACGATTTCCGAAGGTTTCTTGGTTATGTGTTGAAGGATGGATACAGCTGGATGTAGGATTTGCTAGATTTGGGTGAGATATTATGCTTCCCCTGTATCCCCAACACCTGATTGCATAACCGGAAAATTTCGGGAGTTTATAAGTGGGAATTCAAGTAGCTCTTAGGATTTCTTTCCGACGGATGTATGATATGAAATTGGGGTTCGACGTCTAGTGGTCCGCCTATCCACGGTTGGTTTTACAGTGGTCTCGTTGTGTCTTAAAGTGTCCTTGGCTTTGCCGACTCGGGGACGCTTCGTATGTCATGTGCACTGCCTTGTACATGATGGTGCTGTACGATCAAGCCCGTGTAGGCCCCACCACGAAAACTTCAGACGGAATCTCAATCATATGTTTGTTCCGGCTTATTCTGCAAGCCAACCCTTTGTTTTTGGTTTTGAGTTGTGGTATTCGAGTTGCTTCGAAGTCAAATGTTGATTCCATACCTTTCCTAAACGGTGTTCTCATACTCCTATGTGAATACCAAACCTTCATGATAATCGGGACTGTCATGTCAATCCTTTTCAACCGGTGTGCTTCTCTTCAAGTGGATCCGATCATTTCAATATCAGCAAGATCTATAACTAGTTCTTCTCAACGGTGTTGTCTTCATCCATTCCAAGTTGACTTTGTTTTTCTCACCCACCCACCCCTTTTCTTCAAGGACTCGGATTTCTTTATCAAGTATCTATCTTATGAATATGAAATCTCTCCATTTTTTTCTCCGTCAATGTTCTTATCCGGTGATTCTCAAGAAGATACTAACAGAACCTCAAGTTCATCATTCTTCATTCTTTTCATCTCCGGTGGATTCAAGTCAAGCTTTGTCGATCATACCCCTTTTTCCTCGTTTCAAATACCTTCTCATGCCGGTGCACCTCTTAATCATCCACTCCTTGCTATTCTTTTGTTCCAAAGTGCTCAAGATATCTCGAAGATTCATGTTTCTACTCTGCTTTCGTTCAAGATCTTTCGAGGATGTTATCTCATTCAAGCCATTTAATTCAACCGGCGCAATACTCTCTTTTAAATCATTTCAACGGTGTTTCTTTTGAGTGGGCCCTAACCCACATGTCTTTTCCCAGGATCTTACCCGACTCTTCAAAATTTTTCCGGAGTTATTCTCAAATTCTTTTCTAAAGTTTGACGTAAGAATGATTTATCATCAGTCAAATGTCTTTCTCCAAGATCGGTTAAATTCTTTTCATCGTTGGATCAACCTTTCTATTCGTCATCCTGGAGTATCTCAACGATTTTGGTGGTGTTGTTCTCGTCATTCTCGGATTTGAAGAGCAAAGAGGAGTTCCTCTTAAATCCTTACCCGTTCTTCCAAAGATCCATGGTTCTAATTTGTTGCCATCCTCTCATAATTGTTTTTATTGTGAGAATTCTTTTCACCCATCCGGAGCATTTCATGAGTTGTTTTCCATTTCTTCCCCCCGAAGCCCATCATTTAAGAAGACTTATTCATTCTCAGCCTTCAGCTATCTTTCTCTAAATCTTACAGGTGCATCATTCAAGTTTTCTCTTATTAGCTCGTGATTCTCTTCGTTCTCATGTTTCTAATTCTCTCAAGCATCTTCGTTCATTTGCAATTTCTTCCCGGTGTTTCATTATCTTTTATTCGTTCATTTCCAATCGTTATGGTGGTTCGTTCAAGATTCTCTTCCATGGTTATCATATTAATTCATTCGTTCTTGTCAATCCCACCGGTGGTTCGTTGAAGTCCTCCCCAAGTTTGTGCTATATCTATCTTAATCCTTTTTACGAGAATAAGTAGTATGCCAAATCCGTTGCTTGTCATCAATTTAATTGGTGAAGGATAAGCATAACATAATTCTTATTTTTGTTTCATCGAGTAAATTCAATTCCTTATTCCGGAGGTTCATCAAAATTCTTGAATTCTTTTGTTCATCTTTTCTTCCGGAGTTCCAAGTTTCCACTTTATCTCGTCGCAAAGGTCCATCTAAATCATTACAAGGTTTCACCTTGTGTCTTCAACTTCTCTTTCCTTTTGTTTGATCATCCTTTTATTACCGGAGTTCTTCATGGAGGCTCAACATGGTGGTTCATCAAGGATTTAATTCCTTCTCGAAGTGTTCATCGAGATTCTTTTCGGAGGAGATCAAGCATTCTTCATCTTGCATCCGGAGTGCAATACTTTCTACCATATCATTGGAGGTGGTATTATGTCATTCTTGTTAATTTGAGTTCATGTTTCATGATTCACATGTTGTTAAGAATGAGGTGTTTTAAATCCATCAATCTCGTCATTGGAGTTTTCTTGGGTTATATTTCACCTAAAGCTTTCCCTAAGGATTAATGCTATTAATGGTGATAATATATGATCCAAGTTCTTCATCTATCCTCCCGGTGAAATAGTTCTCTCGTCTCCTTGTTCATACCAATCAAATTCTTTTGCCGTGAGTGGCAGGTTGTCACCTCATATTTTGAGATGTATTCCATAAGACCATATCAAGCTTATTCTTTTCGTTGTTGGTTTTTTCCCAACAACTCCGTTCTAGCATTTGTTGTAAGTGTGCTCTCTCAAGATCTTGTTTCCCTTCGTTTATTCCATTCCATTCTTACAGTCGTTCCGGAGGCATTGCGATGTTGTTCTTTTCAACCATCATTTCATTTCGTCAAAGATCATGTTCTTTTCATGCCTATCCATTTAACCGGAGTGTGGTGCCATTCTGCTCAAGTTCTTTTCGCCAAATCAAGCCTTGCATCTCTTTTCAACCGGAGTGCTGTCTGAGATTTTTCTTACCCCTTGTTCCATTCATTCAATAGTTCCGAAGGCAGTGTGTTGTGATTTCATCAAGTATCTTCTCATCTTATCAAGTTCTTATTCAATTCCTTTTTCTTTTCAATCGGAGTGCGGCCGAAGTTCTTCTTCCTTGTTCCTCTTTTCTAACGGAGTGTTTTCAACTTCGTTCATCTCCGTTGTTTTCTATTCTCGAAATGGCTTAAACTTTTCAAGGTTCTTTGGTTTCACTCGTTTGCCAAAGGAGCAACTTAGTTTTACCTCTTCTCTTTCTATTCCGTTTTTTCCCTCCAGTGCCATTCTAGATCTCGGGACGAGATCCTCTTGTAGTGGTGGAGTGTTGTAATGCCCCGAGACCGATGTGCCAGGTGTCTTCCAGTTATTCGCTGTTGTTGCCTTGTCATTGCTTGCATGTCATGCATTCCATATCATGTCATCATGTGCATTTCATTTGCATACATGTTCTTCTCATGCATCCGAGCATTTTCCCCGTTGTCCGTTTTGCAATCCGGCGCTCCTATGTCACCCGGTGCCCCTTTCTACCACTTTTCGTGTGCGGGTGTTAAACGTTTTCGGATTGGACCGATACTTTCCATGCGGCCTTGGTTTACTACCGGTATACCGCCTGTCAAATTTCGCGCCATTTGGACTTCGTTTGATGCTCTTGTTGGAAATATGCCCTAGAGACAATAATAAATTAGTTATTATTATATATTTCCTTGTTCATGATAATCGTTTATTATCCATGCTAGAATTGTATTGATAGGAAACTCAGATACATGTGTGGATACATAGACAACACCATGTCCCTAGTAAGCCTCTAGTTGACTAGCTCGTTGATCAATAGATGGTTACGGTTTCCTGACCATGGACATTGGATGTCGTTGATAACGGGATCACATCATGAGGAGAATGATGTGATGGACAAGACCCAATCCTAAGCCTAGCACAAGATCATGTAGTTCGTATGCTAAAGCTTTTCTAATGTCAAGTATCATTTCCTTGGACCATGAGATTGTGTAACTCCCGGATACCGTAGGAGTGCTTTGGGTGTGCCAAACGTCACAACGTAACTGGGTGGCTATAAAGGTACACTACAGGTATCTCCGAAAGTGTCTGTTGGGTTGGCACGAATCGAGACTGGGATTTGTCACTCCGTGTAAACGGAGAGGTATCTTGGGCCCACTCGGTAGGACATCATCATAATGTGCACAATGTGATCAAGGAGTTGATCACGGGATGATGTGTTACAAAACGAGTAAAGAGACTTGCCGGTAACGAGATTGAACAAGGTATCGGGATACCGACGATCGAATCTCGGGCAAGTATCGTACCGATAGACAAAGGGAATTGTATACGAGATTGATTAAGTCCTTGACATCGTGGTTCATCCGATGAGATCATCATGGAACATGTGGGAGCCAACATGGGTATCCAGATCCCGCTGTTGGTTATTGACCGGAGAGTCATCTCGGTCATGTCTGCATGTCTCCCGAACCCGTAGGGTCTACACACTTAAGGTTCGGTGACGCTAGGGTTATAGAGATATTAGTATGCGGTAACCCGAAAGTTGTTCGGAGTCCCGGATGAGATCCCGGACGTCACGAGGAGTTCCGGAATGGTCCGGAGGTAAAGAATTATATATAGGAAGTGCTATTTCGGCCATCGGGACAAGTTTCGGGGTCACCGGTATTGTACCGGGACCACCGGAAGGGTCCCGGGGGTCCACCGGGTGGGGCCACCTGCCCCGGGGGGCCACATGGGCTGTAGGGGGTGCGCCTTGGCCTATATGGGCCAAGGGAACCAGCCCCAAGAGGCCCATGCGCCAAGAGAAGAGGGAAAGGAAGAGTCCTAAAGGGGGAAGGCACCTCCGAGGTGCCTTGGGGAGGAGGGACTCCTCCCTGGCCGCACCCTTCCTTGGAGGAAGGGCCAAAGGCTGCGCCCCCCTATCCCTTGGCCCTATATATAGTGGGGGAAGGGAGGGCAGCAACACCTAAGCCCTGGCGCCTCCCTCTCCCTCCCATGACACATCTCCCTCCTCCCGCAGCGCTTGGCGAAGCCCTGTTGGAATCCCGCTACTTCCACCACGCCGTCGTGCTACTGGATCTCTATCAATCTCTCCTTCCCCCTTGCTGGATCAAGAAGGAGGAGACTTCGCTGCTCCGTACGTGTGTTGAACGCGGAGGTGCCGTCCGTTCGGCGCTAGGATCATCGGTGATTTGGATCACGACGAGTACGACTCCATCAACCCCGTTCTCTTGAACGCTTCCGCGCGCGATCTACAAGGGTATGTAGATCCACTCCTCCCTCGTTGCTAGATGACTCCATAGATAGACCTTGGTGACACGTAGGGAAATTTTGAATTATTGCTACGTTCCCCAATAGTGGCATCATGAGCTAGGTCTATGCGTAGTTTCTATGCACGAGTAGAACACAAAGTAGTTGTGGGCGTTGATTTTGTTCAATATGCTTACCATTACTAGTCTAATCTTGATTCGACGGTATTGTGGGATGAAGCGGCCCGGACCGACCTTACACATACTCTTACGTGAGACTGGTTCCACCGACTGACATGCACTAGTTGCATAAGGTGGCTAGCGGGTGTCTGTCTCTCCCACTTTAATCGGATCGGATTCGATGAAAAGGGTCCTTATGAAGGGTAAATAGCAATTGGCATATCACGTTGTGGTTCTTGCGTAGGTAAGAAACGTTCTTGCTAGAAACCCATAGCAGCCACGTAAAACATGCAAACAACAATTAGAGGACGTCTAACTTGTTTTTGCAGGGTATGCTATGTGATGTGATATGGCCAAAAGGATGTGATGAATGATATATGTGATGTATGAGATTGATCATGTTCTTGTAATAGGAATCACGATTTGCATGTCGATGAGTATGACAACCGGCAGGAGCCATAGGAGTTGTCTTAATTTATTTATGACCTGCGTGTCAACATAAACGTCATGTAATTACTTTACTTTATTGCTAACCATTAGCTGTAGTAGTAGAAGTAATAGTTGACGAGACAACTTCATGAAGACACGATGATAGAGATCATGATGATGGAGATCATGGTGTCATGCCGGTGACGATGATGATCATGGAGCCCCGAAGATGGAGATCAAAAGGAGCAATATGATATTGGCCATATCATGTCACTATTTTATTGCATGTGATGTTTATCATGTTTATACATCTTATTTGCTTAGAACGACGGTAGTAAATAAGATGATCCCTCACTAAAATTTCAAGAAGGTGTTTCCCCTAACTGTGCACCGTTGCGAAAGTTCGTCGTTTCGAAGCACCACGTGATGATCGGGTGTGATAGATTCTAACGTTCACATACAACGGGTGTAAGACAGATTTACACACGCGAAACACTTAGGTTGACTTGACGAGCCTAGCATGTACAGACATGGCCTCGGAACACAAGAGACCGAAAGGTCGAGCATGAGTCGTATAGAAGATACGATCAACATGAAGATTTTCACCGATGTTGACTAGTCCGTCTCACGTGATGATCGGACACAGCCTAGTTGACTCGGATCATGTAATCACTTAGATGACTAGAGGGATGTCTATCTGAGTGGGAGTTCATAAGATGAACTTAATTATCCTGAACATAGTCAAAAGGTCTTCACAAATTATGTCGTGGCTCACGTTTCTGTTCTACTGTTTAGATATGTTCCTAGAGAAAATTTAGTTGAAAGTTGATAGTAGCAATTATGTGGACTAGGTCCGTAAACTGAGGATTGTCCTCATTGCTTCATAGAAGGATTATGTCCTTAATGCACCGCTCAGTGTGCTGAACCTCGAACGTCGTCTGTGGATGTTGCGAACGTCTGACATACACGTTTTGATGACTACATGATAGTTCAGTGCGTAATGCTAAATGGTTTAGAATTGAGGCACCAAAGACGTTTTTGAAACGTCACGAAACATATGAGATGTTTCGAGGGCTGAAATTGGGATTTCAGGCTCGTGCCCACGTCAAGAGGTATAAGACCTCCGACGATTTTCTTAGCCTGCAAACTAAAGGAGAAAAGCTCAATTGTTGAACTTGTGCTCAGATTGTCTGAGTACAACAATCGCTTGAATCGAGTGGGAGTTGATCTTCCAGATGAAATACTGATGGTTCTCCGAAGTCATTACCACCAAGCTGCTTGAGCTTCATGATGAACTATAATATATCAGGGACATATATGATGATCCTTGAGATATTCGTGATGTTTGACACCACAAAAGTAGAGATCAAGAAGGAGCATCAATTGTTGATGGTTGGTGAAACCACTAGTTTCAAGAAGGGCAAGGGCAAAAAAGGGATGCTTCATGAAACGGCAAATCAGCTGCTGCTCTAGTGAAGAAACCCAAGGTTGAACCCAAACCCGAGACTAAGTGCTTCTATAATAAAGGGAACAGCCACTGGAGCAGAATTACCCTAGATACTTGGTAGATGAGAAGGCTGGCAAAGTCGATAGAAGTATATTGGATATACATTGTGTTAATGTGTACTTTACTAGTACTCCTAGTAGCACCAGGGTATTAGATACCGGTTCGGTTGCTAAAGTGTTAGTAACTCGAAATAAAAGCTACGGAATAAATGAAGACTAGCTGAAGGTGAGCTGACGATATGTGTTGGAAGTGTTTCCAATGTTGATATGATCAAGCATCGCACGCTCCCTCTACCATCGAGATTGGTGTTTGCGTTGAGCATAGACATGATTGGATTATGTCTATCGCAATACGGTTATTCATTTAAGGAGAATAACGGTTACTCTGTTTATTTGAATAATACCTTCAATGGTCTTGCACCTAAAATGAATGATTCATTGAATCTCGATCATAGTGATACACATGTTCATGCCAAAAGATATAAGATAGTAATGATAGTACCACCTACTTGTGGCACTGCCACGTAAGTCATACCGGTATAAAACGCATGAAGAAGCTCCATGTTGATGGATCTTTTGGCTCACTCGTTTTTGAAAAGTTTGAGACATGCGAACCATGTCTATTGGTGTATATGCATGAAGAAACTCCATGCAGATGGACCGTTTGGACTCACTTGATTTTGAATCACTTGAGACATGCAAATCATACCACATGGGCAAGATGACTGAAAGCCTCGTTTTCAGTAAAATGGAACTAGAAAGCAACTTGTTGGAAGTAATACTTTTTGATGTGTGCAGTCCAACGAGTGCTGAGGCATGTAGTGGATATCGTTATGTTCTTACTTCACAGATGATTTGAGTAGATGTTGAGTACATTTACTTGATGAATCACGAGTCTGAATTATTGAAAGGTTCAAGTAATTTCAGGGTGAAGTTGAAAGATCGTCATGACAAGAGGATAAAATATCTATGATATGATCATAGAGATGAATATCTGAATTACGAGTTTGGCACAGAATTAAGACATTGTGGAAATTGTTTCACAACTAATACAGCCTGGAACACCATAGTGTGATGGTGTGTCCGAACATCATAACTGCACCCTATTGGATATGATGCATACCATGATGTCTCTTATCAAATTACCATGATAGTTCATGGGTTAGGCATTAGAGACAAACCGCATTCACTTTAAATAGGGCACCACGTAATTCCGATGAGATGACACCGTATGAACTATGGTTTAGAGAAACCTAAGCTGTCATTTCTTAAAAGTTTGGGGCTGCGACGCTTATGTGAAAAAGTTTCAGGCTGATAAGCTCGAACCCAAAGCGGATAAATGCATCTTCATAGGACACCCAAAATAGTTGGGTATACCTCCTGTCTCAGATCCGAAAGCAATAAGGGATTGTTTCTAGAATTGGGTCCTTTCTCGAGGAAAAGTTTCTCTCGAAAGAATTGAGTGGGAGGATGGTGGAGACTTGATGAGGTTATTGAACCGTCTCTTCAACTAGTGTGTGGCAGGGCACAGGAAGTTGTTCCTGTGGCACCTACACCAATTGAAGTGGAAGCTTATGATAGTGATCATGAAACTTCAGATCAAGTCACTACCAAACCTCCTAGGATGACAAGGATGCGTACTACTTCAGAGTGGTACGTAATCCTGTCTTGGAAGTCATGTTGCTAGACAACAATGAACCTACGAGCTATGGAGAAGCGATGGTGGGCCCGGATTCCGATAAATGGCTCGAGGCCATAAAATCCGAGAAAGGATCCATGTATGAAAACAAAGTGTAGACTTTGGCAGAACAACTCGATGGTCGTAAGGCTGTTGAGTGCAGATGGATTTTAAAAGGAAGACGGACAATGATGGTAAGTATCACCATTAAGAAAGCTCGACTTGTCGTTAAGATGTTTCCCGACAAGTTCAAGGAGTTGACTACGATGAGACTTTCTCACTCGTAGCGATGCTAAGAGTTTGTTGGAATTATATTAGCGATTACTGCATTATTTATGAAATCTTGCAGATAGGATGTCAAAACATTGTTTCTCGACGATTTTCTTGAGGAAAGGTTGTATGTGATACAACCGGAAGGTTTTGTCAATCCTGAAAGATGCTAATAAGTATGCAAAGCTCCAGCAATCCTTCTAAGGACTGGAGTAAGCATCTCGGAGTTGGAATGTACGCTTTGATGAGATGATCAAAGATTTTGGGTTTATACAAAGTTTATGAGAAACTTGTATTTCCAAAGAAGTGAGTGGGAGCACTATAGAATTTCTGATGAGTATATGTTGTTGACATATTATGGATCAGAAATGATGTAGAATTTCTGGAAAGCATATAGGGTTATTTGGAAAGTGTTTTTCAATGGAAAGCCTGGATTAAGCTACTTGAACATTGAGCATCAAGATCTATAAGGATAGATCAAAACGCTTAATGGTACTTTCAAATGAGCACATACCTTGACATGATCTTGAAGGTGTTCAAGATGGATCAGTCAAAGAAGGAGTTCTTGCCTGAGTTGTAAGGTATGAAGTTAAGACTTAAAGCTCGACCACGGCAGAAGAAAGAGGAAGGACGAAGGTCGTCCCCTATGCTTTTGTCATAGGCTCTCTACAGTATGCTATGCAGTGTGCCGCACCTGAAGTGTGCCTTGCCATGAGTCATTCAAGGGGTACAAGAGTGATCCAAGAATGGATCACAAGACAGCGGTCAAAGTTATCCTTAGTAACTAGTGGACTAAGGAATTTTCTCGATTATGGAGGTGGTAAAAGAGTTCGTCATAAAGGGTTACGCCGATGCAAACTTTGACACTAATCCAGATTATTCTGAGTAGTAAACTGGATTCGTATAGTAGAACAGTTATTTGGAATAGCTCCAAATGTAGTGTAGTAGTTGCATCTACAAGATGACATAGAAATTTGCGAAGTACATACGGATCTGAAAGATTCAAACCCATTGACTATAACATCTCTCACAAGCATAACATGATCAAACCCAGAACTCATCGACTGTTAATCAAATGGTAATGTGAACTAGATTATTGACTCTAGTAAACTCTTTGGGTGTTAGTCACATGGGGATGTGACCTTGAGTGTTAATCACATATCGATGTGAACTGGATTATTGACTCTAGTGCAAGTGGGAGACTGTTGGAAATATGCCCTAGAGGCAATAATAAATTAGTTATTATTATATATTTCCTTGTTCATGATAATCGTTTATTATCCATGCTAGAATTGTATTGATAGGAAACTCAGATACATGTGTGGATACATAGGCAACACCATGTCCCTAGTAAGCCTCTAGTTGACTAGCTCATTGATCAATAGATGGTTACGGTTTCCTGACCATGGACATTGGATGTCGTTGATAACGGGATCACATCATGAGGAGAATGATGTGATGGACAAGACCCAATCCTAAGCCTAGCACAAGATCATGTAGTTCGTATGCTAAAGCTTTTCTAATGTCAAGTATCATTTCCTTGGACCATGAGATTGTGCAACTCCCGGATACCGTAGGAGTGCTTTGGGTGTGCCAAACGTCACAACGTAACTGGGTGGCTATAAAGGTACACTACAGGTATCTCCGAAAGTGTCTGTCGGGTTGGCACGAATCGAGACTGGGATTTGTCACTCCCTGTAAACGGAGAGGTATCTCTGGGCCCACTCGGTAGGACATCATCATAATGTGCACAATGTGATCAAGGAGTTGATCACGGGATGATGTGTTATGGAACGAGTAAAGAGACTTGCCGGTAACGAGATTGAACAAGGTATCGGGATACCGACGATCGAATCTCGGGCAAGTATCGTACCGATAGACAAAGGGAATTGTATACGGGATTGATTAAGTCCTTGACATCGTGGTTCATCCGATGAGATCATCGTGCAACATGTGGGAGCCAACATGGGTATCCAGATCCCGCTGTTGGTTATTGACCGGAGAGTCATCTCGGTCATGTCTGCATGTCTCCCGAACCCGTAGGGTCTACACACTTAAGGTTCGGTGACGCTAGGGTTATAGAGATATTAGTATGCGGTAACCCGAAAGTTGTTCGGAGTCCCGGATGAGATCCCGGACGTCACGAGGAGTTCCGGAATGGTCCGGAGGTAAAGAATTATATATAGGAAGTGCTATTTCGGCCATCGGGACAAGTTTCGGGGTCACCGGTATTGTACCGGGACCACCGGAAGGGTCCCGGGGGTCCACCGGGTGAGGCCACCTGCCCCGGGGGGCCACATGGGCTGTAGGGGGTGCGCCTTGGCCTATATGGGCCAAGGGCACCGGCCCCAAGAGGCCCATGTGCCAAGAGAAGAGGGAAAGGAAGAGTCCTAAAGGGGGAAGGCACCTCCGAGGTACCTTGGGGAGGAGGGACTCCTCCCTGGCCGCACCCTTCCTTGGAGGAAGGGCCAAAGGCTGCGCCCCCCCTCTCCCTTGGCCCTATATATAGTGGGGGAAGGGAGGGCAGCAACACCTAAGCCCTGGCGCCTCCCTCTCCCTCCCATGACACATCTCCCTCCTCCCGCAGCGCTTGGCGAAGCCCTGTTGGAATCCCGCTACTTCCACCACGCCATCGTGCTGCTGGATCTCTATCAATCTCTCCTCCCCCCTTGCTGGATCAAGAAGGAGGAGACGTCGCTGCTCCGTACGTGTGTTGAACACGGAGGTGCCGTCCGTTCGGCGCTAGGATCATCGGTGATTTGGATCACGACGAGTACGACTCCATCAACCCCGTTCTCTTGAACGCTTCCGCGCGCGATCTACAAGGGTATGTAGATCCACTCCTTCCTCATTGCTAGATGACTCCATAGATAGATCTTGGTGACACGTAGGAAAATTTTGAATTATTGCTACGTTCCCCAACAGCTCCAACGGTTAACCGAGGGACCGAAAAGGCCTCGTGTGTGTTGCAGCCCAACACCCCTCCAATTTGGCCCAAAACCCACCTAAAATCTACTCCATCATCTCGGTCGTTCGATCACGATCGCGTGGCCGAAAACCGCACCTCATTTGGAGTTTCCTAGCTCCCTCTATCTATAAATATGTGGCTCTCCCCGAATTTTCGCGCAGTCCAACCCTAGATCCAACTCCCTCCGCGCCGCCGGACATGTCCGCCCGCCGGTGGACGCGTCCATCTCGCCAGCCACATCACTACAGCCAACCGGAGCGTGCCACGTCACCCGCCGCCGCCTCCCGCGCCAATCGCGACGCGCCACCTCAGCCGTGCCCCCCTCCACCCACCGAAGCCCGCCGGGGCCCGGGCGAGGCCCTCCTGGCCCATCTCGCCGCCGCGCGCTTCGCGGGCGCCCCCGCCTGAACCCCGCCGGACCTGCTCGCCGCGCCGCCACGCCATTCCACCGGCGACCGCGCCCCGCCGCTATTCTGCACCGAGCTTCGCCGCCGCCCGTCTCTTCCCGCGTGCCGCGCGCCACTCGCTCCGGCCCCCGACTTCGCCGGTGACCAGTGCCTCCACTGCCGCCGGGAACGGATCCGGCAGCCCCTGATCCGCCTGGATCCGGCCGGTCCCTGCCCTGCCTCCCCTCGGTTCCGCCGCCTTGCCATCGTCGCCGGGCACCGCAGCCCCTGGCTCCCTTGATCCAGGAGGGATCGAGGAGGACGAAGATGTTGTCTGCGTTGACCGCGCGCGCATCGTGGGCCTCCTCGTGGCCCATCTCCGCCCGAGGCCCAACACCCCACCAGCGCTCTACATGTGTTCTGTAGAATGCCATGCCATATTTACAGGGGTGTATGCCATGTATTTTTGTGATCTTTGTGGTGACTAGCACAAGCATGCAAAGTAGCGTAATCGTTCATCCTGATTTCAGGGACTTAGAATTTCACCAAGTCCTTGTCCTGATTTTGTTGTTATGCCATATGTTCATGTTGTTTCCTAGTGATCCGTGCCTCTTTTGAGCATGATCAGTAAGGATGTTTTGTTAATATTGTGGTGCTCTATCCATCCATGTCTTTGTTTGCATTTATGGAGCACCCTAGCTTGAGTCAATCAAGCTCTACTTTTGCAATAAAATGATCCTGGCAGACTGTTGACATGTTTAGCGATTTTGCCGAGGATGTAGTTATTGATCCGTGTATGCTATGTTGTTGTTCTTGCCATGTCTAGCTTCTATGCCATGTCTTCTTGATGGGTGTATGCTTAGATTGTCATGCCATGCTTTGTAGTGAGTGCATCGAGCTCGTAAACATGCCTACTTGTTAATCTGTTTTGCATGCTCCAGTTTTTCACTAAGTCTGAATCTGTTTATATTTTTGCTATGTTCTCATGCTTGCAATTGTATTTTCTCATCCCTTTTGGCTCAAGGTCACTAAGGGACTTTTGTTATGTGCTTTGAGAAGCTTCATGCCATGCCTTGCCTTGCCATGTTAAGTTCCTGTAGCTTGTAGTTTTCACGCTCTAAAGTGTGCTTCCTGATGATAAATTCCAGACTTGTGTTAATTTCACTAAGTCTGAAACCTGTTATCATGCACTTTTGCCATGCTTGTTTGAGCCTGTTAATGAGTGAATTAGCCATAGCTCAGTGTTCATCTTTTGTCAAGCATCATGAGTGGATCCCTGCCATGTATTTTGTTGTTATGTTTGAGTGCTATAGCATATTTATCTTGATGCATTTAGATGGCTACTTGCTGTTTATCGCGGACCGGTGCCATATTTGTTTTGCTTGCCATTTCCAAACCGTGCATCCGATTCCGGTGATCTTTATATCGATTTCAACCGAAATCAACACACCTTTCCAGTGGCACTCTTGGATTTCCATGTGGAGTCCAGTTTCAATCATTCCTTTCCAAATCATGCATATGCATCACATACCGCATCCCGCATATCATACCATGTTCGTGTGTTGGTTGTGTACTATGTTGTGTGCTTCTTTCCGGTGTTGCTTCTTTGGGTTGGTTCCTATAACGTCGCGTTTGTGAGGACCCGTTCGACTACATCCGTTTGTCTTCTTCATGGACTCGTTCTTCTTCCTTGCGGAATTTCAGGCAAGATGACCATACCCTCGAAATCACTTCTATCTTTGCTTGCTAGTTGCTCGCTCTTTTGCTATGCCTATGCTGCGATACCTACCACTTGCTTATCATGCCTCTCATATTGTTAAGCCAAGCCTCTAACCCACCATGTCCTAGCAAACCGTTGTTTGGCTATGTTACCGCTTTGCTCAGCCCCTCTTATAGCGTTGTTAGTTGCAGGTGAAGATTGGAGTTGTTCCATGTTGGAACATGGTTATTTTGTTGGGATATCACAATATCTCTTATTTAATTAATGCATCTATATACTTGGTAAAGGGTGGAAGGCTCGGCCTTATGCCTGGTGTTTTGTTCCACTCTTGCCGCCCTAGTTTCCGTCATATCGGTGTTATGTTCCCGGATTTTGCGTTCCTTACGCGGTTGGGTTATAATGGGAACCCCTTGATAGTTCGCCTTGAATAAAACTCCTCCAGCAAGGCCCAACATTGGTTTTACCATTCGCCACCTAGCCTTTTCTTTCCCTTGGGTTCTGCAGACTCAAGGGTCATCTTTATTTTAACCCCCCTCGGGCCAGTGCTCCTCTGAGTGTTGGTCCAACTGAGCGACGTCCGGGGCTACCAGGGGCAACTCTGGGCTGGCCTACCCGACGTCTTGCTCATCCGGTGTGCCCTGAGAAAGAGATATGTGCAGCTCCTATCGGGATTTATCGGCACATCTGGGTGGCTTTGCTGGACTTGTTTTACCATTGTCGAGGATGTCTTGTAACCTGGATGCCGAGCCTGATCGGATTGTCTTGGGAGAAGGAATATCCTTCGTTTACCATGAGAGCTTATGATGGGCTAAGTTGGGACACCCCTGCAGGGATTTGAACTTTCGAAAGCCGTGCCCGCGGTTATGGGCAGATGGGAATTTGTTAATGTCCGGTTGTAGAAAACCTGAAGTTGATCTTAATTAAAATACATCAACCGCGTGTCTAACCGTGATGGTCTCTTTCCGGCGGAGTCTGGGAAGTGAACACGATGTTGGAGTTATGCTTGACGTAGGTTGCTCTAGGATCACTTGTTGATCTTATATTCTCGACCGTGCTTTTGCCTTCTCTTCTCGCTCTCTTTTGCGTATAGGTTAGCCACCATATATGCTAGTCGCTTGCTGCAGCTCCACCTCATACCTTTACCTTACCTATAAGCTTAAATAGTCTTGATCGCGAGGGTGTGAGATTGCTGAGTCCCCGTGACTCACAGATACTTCCAAAACCAGTTTGCAGGTGCCGATGTTAACGAGCAGGCGCCACAACCAAGCTCAAGGAGGAGCTCGATGAAGATCTTGTCCTTTGTGTTGTTTCGTTCTAGTTGATCAGTAGTGGAGTCCAGTTGGGGTCGACCGGGGATCTGTGTAGCATTTGGGGTAGTCTTCTTTATTTTGGTTCTGTAGTCGGACCTTGATTGTATCTTGGAACCACTTCCAACACACATCGTCACTTCACCCTTAACTAGTCTTTGTTTATTTTGCAACTCCCATTTCGAGTTACTACTCTTTAGCAACTGAACCAGTATCAAATACCAAGGGGTTGCTATAAACACTAGTAAAGTACACATCAATAACATGTATATCAAATATATCTTTGTTTACTTTGCCATCCTTCCTATCCACCAAATACTTGGGGTAGTTCCGCTTCTAGTGACCAGTCCCTTTGCAGTAGAAGCACTCAGTTTCAGGCTTAGGTCCATACTTGGGTTTCTTCACTTGAGCAGCAACTTGTTTGCCGTTCTTCTTGAAGTTCCCCTTCTTCCCTTTACCCTTTATCTTGAAACTAGTGGTCTTGTCAACCATCAATACTTGATGCTTTTCTTGATTTCTACCTCCGCCGATTTTTGCATCGCGAAGAGCTTGGGAATTGTTTTCGTCATCCCTTGCATATTATAGTTCATCACGAAGTTCTACTAACTTGGTGATGGTGACTAGAGAATTCTGTCAATCACTATTTTATCTGGAAGATTAACTCCCACTTGATTCAAGCGATTGTTGTACCCAGACAATCTGAGCACATGCTCACTGCTTGAGCTATTCTCCTCCATCTTTTAGCTATAGAACTTGTTGGAGACTTCATATCTCTCAACTCGGGTATTTGCTTGAAATATTAACTTCAACTCCTGGAACATCTCATATGGTCCATGACGTTCAAAACGTCTTTGAAGTCCCGATTCTAAGCCGTTTAAGCATGGTGCACTAAACTATCAAGTAGTCATCATATTGAGCTAGCCAAACGTTCATAACATCTGCATCTGCTCCTTGCAATAGGTTTGTCACCTAGCGGTGCATCAAGGACATAATTCTTCTGTGCAGCAATGAGGATAAACCTCAGATCACGGATCCAATCCGCATCATTTCTACTAACATCTTTCAACTTAGTTTTCTCTAGGAACATATCAAAAATAAAACAGGGGAGCTAAACGCGAGCTATTGATCTATAACATAGATATGTTTATACTACCAGGACTAAGTTCATGATAAATTTAAGTTCAATTAATCATATTACTTAAGAACTCCCACTTAGATAGACATCCCTCTAGTCCTCTAAGTGATCACGTGATCCATATCAACTAAACCATAACCGATCATCACGTGAAATGGAGTAGTTTTCAATGGTGAACATCACTATGTTGATCATATCTACTATATGATTCACGCTCGACCTTTCGGTCTCAGTGTTCCGAGGCCATATCTGCATATGCTAGGCTCGTCAAGTTTAACCTGAGTATTATGCGTGTGCAAAACTGGCTTGCACCCGTTGTAGATGGACGTAGAGCTTATCACACCCGATCATCACGTGGTGTCTGGGCACGACGAACTTTGGCAACGGTGCATACTCAGGGAGAACACTTTTATCTTGAAATTTAGTGAGAGATCATCTTATAATGCTACCGTCAAACAAAGCAAGATAAGATGCATAAAAGATAAACATCACATGCAATCAATATAAGTGATATGATATGGCCATCATCTTCTTGTGCTTGTGATCTCCATCTCCGAAGCACCGTCATGATCACCATCATCACCGGCGCGACACATTGATCTCCATCGTAGCATCATTGTTGTCTCGCCAATCTTATGCTTCCATGACTATCGCTACCGCTTAGTGATAAAGTAAAGCATTACAGCGCAATTGCATTGCATACAATAAAGCAACAACATATGGCTCCTGCCAGTTGCCGATAACTCGGTTACAAAACATGATCATCTCATACAATAAAATTTAGCATCATGTCTTGACCATATCACATCACAACATGCCCTGCAAAAACAAGTTAGACGTCCTCTACTTTGTTGTTGCAAGTTTTACGTGGCTGCTACGGGCTTAAGCAAGAACCGTTCTTACCTACGCATCAAAACCACAATGGTAGTTTGTCAAGTTGGTGCTGTTTTAACCTTCGCAAGGACCGGGCGTAGCCACACTTGGTTCAACTAAAGTTGGAGAAGCTGACACCCGCCGGCCACCTGTGTGCAAAGCACGTCAGTAGAACCAATCTCGCGTAAGCGTACGCGTAATGTCGGTCCGGGCCGCTTCATCCAACAATACCGCCGAACCAAAGTATAACATGCTGTAAGCAGTATGACTTATATCGCCCACAACTCACTTGTGTTCTACTTGTGCACAACATCAACGCATAAAACCTAGGCTCTGATGCCACTGTTGGGGAACGTAGTAATTTCAAATTTTTTCCTACGCACACGCAAGATCATGGTGATGCATAGCAACGAGAGGGGAGAGTGTTGTCTACGTACCCTCGTAGACCGTTCGCGGAAGCGTTATATCAACACGGTTGATGTAGTCGTACGTCTTCACGTCCGACCGATCCAAGTACCGAAAGCACGTCACCTCCGAGTTCTGCACACGTTCGGCTCGGTGACGTCCTCGCCTTCTCGATCCAGCAAGAGGGGCGATGTAGTAGATGAGTTTCGGCAGCACGACGGCGTGGTGACGGTGTTGGTGAAGAACAATCTCCCCAGGGCTTCGCCTAAGCACTACGAAAACTATGAGGAGGATAAACTAGAGGGGACGGGTTGCCGGCACATGGCTTGGTGTTTCTTGATGTGTCTTTGGTGCTAGCCCTACCCCTCTATTTATATGTTGAGTCCTGGGGTCGAAACTTGGAGTAAAAGCCTCCTCAAAGTCGGTTTCACCCGAAAGGCAAGAGTCCTTCTCGGACTCCAGGGCTAAACGCCAGGGTTCCCGGCGTCTACCCCCTAGACGCCAGGGTTCCTGGCGTCTAGCCTCTGGTCTCCGCAAAACTTCCTTTTGCACTTTCCAAAAGCCTCGTGGGCTTTCCCCTTTGGCACAGATAAAGTGTTCTCGTGCCCAAACATTTCGGGAAACATCCGGAACCCCTTCCGGTGAATTCCGGAACCCTTTCGGAGATCAAACACTACTATCCACATATCAATCTTTACTTCCGGACCATTCCGGAGTTCCTCATCATATCTATGATCTCATCCAAAACTCCGAACAACATTCGGTCACCAACATACATAACTCATAGTACTATATCGTCAACGAACGTTAAGCGTGCGGACCCTACGGGTTCGAGAACTATGTAGACATGACCGAGACACCTCTCTTGTCAATAACCAATAGCGGGACCTGGATGCCCATATTGGCTCCTACAACTCTACGAAGATCTTTATCGGTCAGACCGCATAACAACATACGTTGTTCCCTTTGTCATCGGTATGTTACTTGCCCGAGATTCGATCATCGGTATCTCAATACCTAGTTCAATCTCGTTACCGGCAAGTCTCTTTACTCGTTCCATAATACATCATCCCGCAACTAACTCATTATTTGCAATGCTTGCAAGGCTTATAGTGATGTGCATTACCGAGTGGGCCTAGAGATACCTCTCCGACAATCGAAGTGACAAATCCTAATCTCGAAATACGCCAACCCAACAAGTACCTTTGGAGACACCTGTAGAGCACCTTTATAATCACCCAGTTACGTTGTGACGTTTGGTGGCACACAAAGTGTTCCTCCGGTAAACGGGAGTTGCATAATCTCATAGTCATAGGAACATGTATAAGTCATGAAGAAAGCAATAGCAACAAACTAAACGATCAAGTGCTAAGCTAACGGAATGGGTCAAGTCAATCACATCATTATCCTAATGATGTGACCCCGTTAATCAAATGACAACTCATGTCTATGGTTAGGAAACATAACCATCTTTGATCAACGAGCTAGTCAAGTAGAGGCATACTAGTGACACTCTGTTTGTCTATGTATTCACACATGTATTATGTTTCCGGTTAATACTATTCTAGCATGAATAATAAACATTTATCATGAAATAAGGAAATAAATAATAACTTTATTATTGCCTCTAGGGCATATTTCCTTCAGGCTGCTGTCAAGGTACGTAATGCGGCCGTGGAACAGATGATGAAGGCTCGCGTCGAGAAATCCCGCGTCATGGACAGAATGAAGAAGATGGCGGAGGAGATGCGCAAGGAGATGGAGGTCGTGGAGGCGATGAAGAAGTAGTTACGACTCCGCGGCGAATTAGATCATTTGGAGTGATAATCTTCCTTCTTCTTTTGCTCACGTGTTTCATCTTTTGCTTCGGGTGTTTCGCCGCATGTGTCACGTTCTCTGCGAAGCATGAATAGAACAATGGTTTTTTTTGAGGGAATGAATAGAACAATGCTAACAATGAGATGACTAGCATATTAGATCATTTTTATCGCCATATGGAACTGGGATGCCGTAATTCGTGCTCCTCCGTCGTAGTACTACTCCAGTGGAAAACTTGAGTATACCGCACGGTTCTTTGCTCCTCCTCGATCAGGTCGTCGGCGCATTTATACGAGCAGTCAAATCACAAGGCCCCACCTTCCAGCAGTAATGAGCCTTCAAATCACAAAGGCCCTCGCCTCTCGTGAAACCGACCAAGCTAGACTGCCCCATGGAGCAAAACTTGAAATCAAAAAAAGGTGGTACATATAGAGAGCGCTCATCGCCAAATTATGCATATAGTACTATTAAAAAGGCTAGTCACAATAATGGTGTCCAGCACAACCCACCCCTCAAATAAAACTAAGAGGGTGCTTGGATACGTTTTAGTCCCATGACTAAAAGTAGTGGGACTAAAACATGCTAGCCTCACCCATGCTTGGATCCAAATACTAAAAAGGCTAAAATCAATCTAATGAGCATTTATTATCCTCCAAACCCTCCAATCCAGAACTCGCCTGTGTTAAAGGAGAGGAGTTAAATGAGTAGAGAGAGGACTAATCCACATTTTAGTAGGGGTACCCCTGACTAAAATTTTTTAGTCTCAAGACTAGTTTTAGCCCCTCTTTGGTCAGGGGTGCTTGGAACTTTAGCCTCTTAAAGAGACTATTTTTAGTTAGACTAAAATAAGTCCCTTGGATCCAAGCACCCTCTAAGCATCTGGAATTCTTTGACAAAACTAAGCACCCTGAAATTCTTTGACAACTAAACTGCTGGCTATATGATGTTGGCCATATATATTGTACGTATATAATGTGAATAAATGAGTGGTAGTACTATACCAACTAAAAGATGAAATGTAAGAAATACTAGTATGTACGTACTGAAGAGTTAAAGTAACGAGAAGAAACATAACATAGTTCTGCTGGGGGCTCAGCACAACACACCCCTCAAATTAAATTAAACACGCCTAAAATTGAACTTTGCAACTATTCCGGTAGACACTGCATTAGAACCACCATGAGCAACGACACTGCCACCTTACTCGGAGTCCTCGTCCACGTCCTCGACTTCGTCCTTGTCCCTCTTCCTCTTGGCCGATACTTCTTTGCTTGAATCGCACACTTGGCTGTTGCTCTTCATCCAACCCTTGTAGATATTGAAGCAAAGGTAGCCATCCATTGCAACGTAGTGGATGTGGTCTATATCTAGTACATTCCGCTGCCATGCATGATGATGAAACATGTATGGAGGTTTCTTCAGTTTACCGTACGAAGGATGAACCATGGCTCCTGCCAGGGTCAGCATTGAAGGCTGACGAGAGGACACCAGCCGATTCTTCTGGAGGTCGAAGGTGTTGCCTACAACGAGGCCCATCCGACGCGGTACTTCTTTGTCATTACCAAAGTCTACAGTAATGAATTTGAGTAGGTTGCTCTGGAGGAAGTCCTTAAAATCCTGGTACTCAACGTCGGCATGGCATATGTGGTAGACCAAGCATAAGTCATGCACGCAAACCTGGATCACAGCGGGCTTCTTCCTCTCTTCGTCCTTTAGATCCTTCTCTGGTCCCAGGACTGTGGTGTACTCAACATCTAGCCCAACGACCCACTCATCATCCGAGTCTTCAAACATGCGTCTGAAGCGAGAAAGGCATCCTTTCACCGTCGCGGAAGAACGGGTGTAGATGACGTGGAACTCATCATCGGTGATGGTTCTAACCTTGTACTCACCACCGATCGTGGAGATTTGGGATGCCATGGATTTGGGAGGAGGGTTAGGGTTAGTGCAACTGCTGTAATGTGAATGGACGAGACGACTAGGAGCGAACTGCCGTAGTATTGAAGGACGTGCGGGGACAAGTAGGAGAGAACTGCCAGCATGCGAACGGCAGGGTACTGGCTTTCCATTCTCCCATGATCACGGGGCCCCACCTGTCTAGCAGTAACTCGCTTTCAAATCACACAGCCCTACATTTGCAGCAGCCTACTCCCTCGTCTTCTCGCGTCTCTGTCGAACCGACTAGGCGGAACTGCCCTGCCGCCTACCGCGCAGGAAAAGCCCCGCCCTCGACTTTTAAATAGTATACAGTATACTAATTTTGTATCCATGGATTGCGCCCGTGCCATGGAGCAAAGTGTCTAGAAAACGGCGGTACACATGTACGGAGTATACAGCACGCCCGTCGCGTTCGCGTCGCACCCCACACGGTCGGTCGGTCTGGCACGCTGCTCTCCGAATGGAACGCGCGTCATATTGTGTTTGCAAACACATGTGGGACGGCAATTGAGAACCGACCATAGGCACACTCCCCGGCCCCGCAAGTCGAGTGACTTAATAGAAGAGGGAGACGAGCGATAGTACTAGAGAAGTGTTGTACTACGTTGGTGCCTGGACGATCCCTGCAAGACACGGAAGATCAGTTCGTCCATGCATGTGACTAGACTCCAGCAGACACGCCTGGATTGGCTATCGTCTACATATCGTGCAGGCTATGTTGTACATGGCTGTAGTTGTGGTGATAAATCTAAAAAAAGGTTCCTTGTCATCTCGCAAAATTAGGTGTCATGTGCTTCGGATCACTCCGAGGGTTAAACAACGACAGCTGAGTTGGGCTAGTCATTGGGGGCACATGCACGAACAGTGACTACTCGGCAGCCATCTAGGTCAAGCCGGCTATGTTAATTAGGACATCTATTGAGGAACCCCTTTTCTACGAGTTTATCTTTAATTTGAGCTTTGTTCCTCGTCTAGTTTGTCCGTCGGGATTAATGTTGTCTCCTTTGGCCAGTGAGGTTATGATTTCTTGTCATGTGGCATTTTTCGTGTTATATGTTATAATCCGGCGCTTCAGATCAAAATGACGACAACTGCGCCTCCGGGCCACGTGCATGAAGACTTCTCGACAGTCATTGACGAGGTCAAGCTGGCTCCGGTAGACAAAAGAAAACTAGTACTACTCCACTATATAGGCAGGAGCCTCCGCGCTTGCTTGCTAGTGTTGCTCTCTTCACACTGTCTCGGCCTATCCAGATCTAAACATGACAGCGGTGGCCACACTCTCTCTCTCTGCTCGCCGCTGGTCATAGATCCAGCCGGATCCTCTTTGCCGGGGAAGGTGAGAAGGTGCAACGTTACGCGGTCGTCCTCGGCGACGGCTCTTACCCAAGCACCGCTGGGGAGGGAGGGCCTCCGACCCCTTCTTCCTCGCTGCCGTAGTGTGGGCAGATCCGGCCTCCCGCCGCCCACCTAGCGACATCCCGGCGACCATCAGGTATAACTTCCTTCGAAACCGGCCTTGCTCTACTTCCCGATCTCCTAACGTCGCTGCATTTGTATCTTTTACTATTTCTCAGGCCCCCTCGTAGATAGGATCGATCGGCTATTCAAAAACCACCTAATTTTTTTACGTTTAAGAGGTAAAACTAGTTCATGCACTCGAATCTAGTACTACTTGGTTCAAACAAGGAAGAAAGGGGGTGGGGGTGGCGGAGGATTTGTTACCTGAATCTAGGACTGGGTCGAAAGAGGAAATAATGGGGGCGAAAAGTAGCAGAGACTGGCTATCCAACTGGTCTCTAGGTCTAATAGGGAAATAAAGGAAAACGCAGTACGAACTCAATATAAACCCGATCTATTTGTTTAAAAAGGAAAGAAAGTGGGGACTGGGGGACAAGTCAAGAGAGTAAGTCCAACACTAGATTTGCTAGCCTCACACAGTATAAGGTGGCTATACTGAACAAAAATGGGACCAACCCAGATATCCTGTTATGATGTTTGTTGCCCCGAGCCACTCTTATGTAATGCCACTGGTAAAATGTAGCAGTCGCACTGTTAAAAGTAAGGACACGTTAAACCAATGTTGTTTTCAATGTAATGCCTCCAGTAATATGAATCAATGGCACTTCTTTACATGTCCTGCTAAAATTTCCCATTAAGATAAGTTGGTTCTTTTCGTTAGAAATGCAACTGTCCTCGTCCGCCTACTCTCCCGTGCCCAAAGTAATGTCGTATTTAAAGGTTGTCATAGTTAATCCTAATGCCCACACTAATATCTAGCAATGCCAGTGCTTTAGAAATTGCTACTGTCCTTGTAGGATTGCCATTCAGATAAGGAACATGCTTCTTTTCATTTGATGCATGTTTCATCACTTGTTAGTCACCCTCCTTTCCACCTTTTTTGTGCAAACAGAGATATACATTTCACGCTTGATCTTAGTTGAACTGCACAAATGATATCCAAATTATAGTTGAGCATTCCAGGAGCTTCACAACCAACCTTGATGTTGCTCAATTTTATTGCAACTAATGAAGAAGAAGATCTGTGGGTTTCATTTTCTGATGGCAATGGAACCGGGGCTGGAGCCCTTTTCTTAAAAAAAATTGAAGAAGAAGCTGCTAGCTCACGGGAAATTGCTTCATTTTAGGTGAACTGCACCAAAAGGTCCCATGAATTGAATCATCCATGTTGGTGACTGAAAGAGCCAGCTTCAGCATCCCAGTCTAAGCACCCCCGGCCTCCATCCTTGCGATGCACGGTACACCTCGTTTGGCACCTGCTCGACCCTAGTGTCACTGATAAAATGAAGTAATAATACAGTTAAAATAGAGCGAGTGTCATCTCTATCATTTCATTTCCAGTGTAGATAAAGAAAGTGCTTCTCTTTGTTAATGTATGTTTCATCAACTAGTCCCATTGTTAATGTTTAAGCGTTTCTACAAACTGGGGTGCTTAATTTTAGTTGATATGTACAAAAATAGAGATTTGAATGTCTCAAGGCGCCTCCTTGTACTACCGTTGTACACTGATGTTCATCACTGGCAGAAGGTGTATCTGAGAGACTTGGCACGATGTCCAGTATGTGGCGTGAGGCGTCGCAGGGCCCATCTCGCCCTCGCTGCATGGCATACTATGATACTATCGCAATATTTTCTTCTATTTATTTTGTGTGTTTCATCAACTAGTGCCACTATAATGTAATCACGCTTTTTCATTATCTGTTTAAACAGGGTTATTCAGCTGCATTTTGGTGGAACTGCACAAATGTACGTATGGAACCGGCATATATGCAGAGTGCGAGGTGGTTTTGCAATGGAGAAGATCAGAAGAGGGAGAGGCGAGACGGTGGTTTTGGAATGGAGATGATGGAGAGGAGAGGAGGTGGTTTTGCAATGGAGAAGAGGGAGAGGAGCGTGCGGCAGCGATTTAAGATTGGACGAGAGGGCCGGCGCGCTGTGACAGGATCAAAATCAAAATCAATTTACCCTTTAATTAAGAAAGCGACCCCACATTAACTAGTCTCCCTTTTATTCTGGGTCATAATTGACCATGATTTTCGCACATAAAATATATGTTATACGTTGCAAAAATAATATAATTTGAAAGTACATTTAGATACGAACCAAACGATACAATCTTTGGTGACATGCATTCACATTTTGCTTGTCAAATATAGTACGTGGTCAAACTTTGACCCAAAATACGCAAAACAACAAAAAATTACTTCTAGGACTAGTGCCGCTCTTCCGCTCTTCTCCTCTTAAGCCACCACCGCTCCTCTCCTGTTCCAATCTAAATGCATCACCACTCCTCTCCTCTTCCATTTCAAAACCATCGTCCCTCCTCTCCTGTTCCAGTCCAAAACCAGTGTCGCTCCTCTCCCGTTCTAATCCAAAACCAGCGCTACTCCTCTCCTCTTCCATTCAAAAACCACCGCCGGCGAGTGAAGGTGCTGTGGAAAAGTAGATCGATGGAGGAGTACAACCGATACGTGAGGATCGCAGACGGCGACCCTGTGAAGCTAGCTAGGATGTTGGAGATACAGTCTTGGTTTGACAACAAGGACCAACTAGCGGCGACGGCGACATCCATGGCCAAATATCTGCAACAGAGCGAAAAGGCGGCGATACTTCCGAAGGGAGTCGCGCCGGAGTACATAGAGCTACTCCTCTAGGCCATGGAGCAAACAGATTCACCGAATCCGATTGTGAGGGAGCGGTGGTGGGACTATCGATCCCAGATGGATCATCCACCAAAGATTGAAGGATCGAGCATCTACAGGGTGCCGTTTGTGAGGGTGTCCTGCCAGAGCGAGCCGGTGGAGTCTTCGTCGACCGAACCCAACTGCAAGAGGAGAAAAGCAGTTGGCCCGACGACGCTTCCCCGCCATCGTCTCCCTCGCCGTTCACATCGTCTCACGGGGCGGCTGTCTGCCGCCGAGGAATAGGAGGGGGCTGCCCCCCAGCCCAATAGTCGAGCAGGTTGTGAATTGTCAGGAGGAGCTTAGGGTTGTCAGTATTTGCAGGTTGTGAATTGTGTTTTGTGTTGTGTATTTTGAGAGTACTTTCAGATATGAATGTCTTTTGAATTTCAGATTTGCAGTATTGAGCATATGAAGTATTTTATGAATTATATAGATCTATTTTTAGCACTTAAAAATGTAGTTTCATAGGAGTATAAAAGTGCAGACAATGTGATTCTCAGAGAAGAAACTGCAAGTTTCAGTTTCACATAAGAAACTGCAAGTTCAGTTTCAGATAAGAAACTGCAACTTTCAAAGGCAGAGCATTTATATTAACACAGCCTTTTCAAACAGGGTTAACATCATGTTGGAAGTTTTATTCATGGTCGAAAATGGAACTACCAGCCAGTTAACATCATGCTGATCGACATTCATGCATAGCACATCTTCATATGATGCACAGTCAAAATGCCCACACAATGTCGAGTGTGCGAAGCACAGAGAAAACGAGGGACGGAGTTTTGGCAAGTGTTGGACGTGGTTTTGGGCTGCCCCGTCTAGGCTTTCATTTGTAACATGCGCAACCCACGACCTCGGATGGGAGGTCCATAGGCCTGTTTGTATTTTCTTAGGGCCGTCATGTATCGACCGGCCTATGGACCTCCCATTCGAGGTTTTATTTTTGGCAGCCCAATTTATGTATTTTTTTTGAAGAAAACGCAGAGGTCAGTTCTATTTTCTATATAAGAATAGGAACGCCAGGTCCAACTTATGTTTCCCTTCTAACTATATTATATATATTTAAATTATTTTATATGTTATTATATATTATTTTTATTGTCATCATATATTTAACAGATACTTACATATGTAAGAAAACAATATCCCACATCTTATTAACTTATAAAAATAATTTCTTAACAAATAAAATCCTGGATTGTTTTGACACAAAAATCCTAGTGATTGTGTACAAAAGCTTGGTAAGATTTAAGGATGAATGTAATAATATCACTTAATATTTAAATATATTTATAACAAAATGCTCAGCCCCTTTTTATTTTTTGATAACATTGCTGGCCCAACCCAACATTATAATTAGAATCAGCCCAGCAAAATCGTGTATTTCGAGAAAGTGCAAATGGCCTGTAATTTTTTAGGAAATAAAATAAATGGGCCGCATGGACGCTACATTATTTGTTCACCCAGCCCAGCTAATGGCTGTAATTCAAAAAAAAGATCAAATTGACTGTAAATTCTACCGCGCAAAAAAGACTGTAAATTCTGAAAAATGGGTTGAATACGTGCCAGATTTTTGGAGGCTGAAATGTGGGCCAATAGGTCGAAGCCAACGCAAGTCGTTGTCAATTTAGTCAACAAATGATTCTGATATGTTAGCCGTTGGATTTACATCCAACGACCGGCATCCATCTTCAATCTCTCGTCTTCTTCCTCCAGTGCCGTCGGGGCCACCTCCCGCCTCGTGCTGCTAGCAGCTCTGCTTAGCACGCTTCGCTATGAAGCGCTACTCCACCGTTGGCCAGGCCATCCCGCCACCCTTCCACACCTCCTGTTCTTCTCCACCGACTGCCGAACCACACCGCACTAGAACCAGTTAACCCTCGTACACCTCTCCGCCGGCGACTCTACTCCCGCGTCTTCCCATCTCCGGCTCGTTGCTGTCCGGGGCCTCGCCGTCGTCCACCACCTTGGATGCACTCGGCGTAGCGTGGTCAACGTGGTCAACGAACGACACCATCGGAAGTAGACTGTGCGTGGAGAGGCTGACAGCTAGGTCCACGGCCGCACACAAGGAAATGCCTCCTTATTACGCGCAAAATAATGATTCCTCCACCTGACATCTGGGACCCACCGGAAGGGCCTCTGTATTTCACGAAAATAACATGCCCCCCGCTGACATGTCGGACCCACCAGCTATCTTCGCACGCAAGGAAGTGCCTCCTTATTACGCACAAAAAAATGAATATTCCCCCTGCCAGCTGGAACCCAGCATAGTGGGAGGCTGACTTGTGGGCCTACCAAGTTGACGGGGACGGAGGGCTTTGTCAACTTAGTCAATATGAACGATTCTAGCTCCTGTTACCGTACGATGTTCATCCAACGGTCGTAGTGCTTCTTCAACCTCTGGTCTTCTTGCTCCAGCCGCCCAAACCAGCACCGGTCGTGCTGCGTGCTCCTACCTCCCGTGGTCGGCTTTGATGCCGCGGAGGCCTCACCCCCCCTACTACTCCCACCACTGGCCAGGCCATCCCTCTACTCACTCACACCCCCTGTTATTCTGTGGCGACATCAGCCTCACACCATAGCCAAACCACTGAACCCTCGTACTCCTCTTCGTGTGGGCATCCACTGCTGCGTCTTCCCCGGCTCCGAGTCGTCCCCTTCCTAGTCCTTGCCGTCGTCCATCACTGTGGTGCTCTCGGCGCGACATGGTCAACGTGGTCAAGGAACGACTTCCATCGGACGTGGACTTCACGTGGACAGCTGGGTCCACGGCCGCAGCAAGGAAGTGCCTCCTTATTACGCGCAAAATAATGATTCCTCCACCTGATAGCAGGGACCCACCGGACGGGCCATCGTATTTCATGAAAAAAATGTTTCTGCTGACTGCTGGGACCCACCAGCTACATCTTTGCACGTAAGGAAGTGCGTCCGGGCAAAAAAAGATTCACCCCCTGACTGCTGTGACCCACCAGCTACATCCTCGCACGCAAGGAAGTGCGTCTGGGCAAAAAAAAGATTCACCCCCTGACTGCTGGGACCCACCAGCTACATCTTCGCACGCAAGGAAGTGCCTGACAGTCGGGACCCACCTGGTCGAAGCGTACGTAGCATTGTCATTCTGGTCGTGAACGTGTACGTACATATATACTGGTGGATGTAGAGGCGCGCACGTGTCGTAGTAGAGGCGCGCACGTAGCATGTACACGTACGTACAGCGGCCAGGGTGCAAGAAAGAAAATACGGCCACGTATGTGTACATACGGGCGGGGTCTCGAACGCCTACTCGCGCATACGTACGGCCAGTGCTCGTGTACATGGCTGGGTCAGAACGGAGAAACAGCGTCATCTTCGTGTTCATGGGGAGGCAACGGAATGCGTCGTGTTCATGGGGAGGCAACGGAATGCGTCGTGTTCATGGGGAGGCAACGAAATGCGTCGTGTTCATCAGAAGGCAACGGAACGCGTGGGAGCCAACCGGCTGGGTCGGAACGGAATGCGTGGTCGTGTTCATCGGGAGGGCTTGGATGGAACAGGCGATGGAAACGAGGCCTGACGTACCACAAAACGGAGGAAACGAACCTCCTACATTCGGAACAGGGTCCTGTTGAACGGGAGGGGTGTGGCGTATCACAAAATGGAGGAAACGGACCTCCTACGGTCGAAATGGGGTCCTGTTGATCGGGAGGGGTGTGGCGTACTGCAAAACGGACGAAATGAACCTCCTACGGTTGAAACGGGGGCCCTGTTGATCGGGAGGGGTGTGGCGTACCGCAAAACGGATGAAACGGACCTCCTACGGTCGAAATGGGGGTCCTGTTCATTGGGAGGGGTGTGGCGTACCGCAAAACGGGACTCCACGGGATACTGTTCATCTCCACCGTCGACCTCCTCCAGCCTCCACGGGCTACCGTCGACCTCCTCCAGCCTCCACGGGCTCCTGTTCATCCAGCCTCCACCACGCGCTACTCCACCGGCTACTGTTCAACCACCCCTCCACGGGCACCCCTCCACCGTGTACTGTTCATCCAGCCCTCCACACCACGGGGTCCTGTTCAAC
This sequence comes from Triticum urartu, assembly GCF_003073215.2. NCBI lineage: Eukaryota > Viridiplantae > Streptophyta > Magnoliopsida > Poales > Poaceae > Triticum > Triticum urartu. Next base: position 47,323,237 of record NC_053024.1, read on the forward strand.
CACCCCTCCACAGGCACCCCTCCACCGTCTACTGTTCATCCAGCCCTCCACACCATGGGGTCCTGTTAATCCAGAGGCAACGCCACCGCTCACTGTTCATCCAACCCTCCCGCAACGGTCACTGTTCATCCCAGAGGCAGCATCGACCGGCTTCAGTTAGCAGCAGTAGCGAAGGAATCGCTCGATCGGGTTCAGTTAACAGCCATCGATGGATCACTCAGGTTCAGTAACGCGTAGCCTGCAGCGCAATCGCTCGGGTTCAGTTAGAGCCCAACGCCTCGCTCGGGTTCAGTTAGAGCCAACGCCTCGCACACACGCGCGTACGTGTACGAGAGAAACACGCATCGCTCGGCCCCGACCTCCCACCGTAACCGGGAACTCCCCGAAATCCCCCCACTTCTACCACGGTTTTTTCCGTCATGGACGGCCCAAATAATGTCATGCAGCTGCGTCTCCGACCCGCCCAGGACGAAAAGCCCATTTTCTGTCATGATTTTTTGTCATAGAAGTAGGAGCCCACCACATCTACGATGATACCGGGTTTTGTCACAATTATCGTCATAGAAGTGTCATATGTATGACAGAATTTTTTTTCGTTCGGCCCAAAATGTCACGGATGTGTCTTTTTTTGTAGTGCAAGTTGCTGTGAATGGACCTTCACGTGCAGCCACTGTCTCAAACGGCAAGGGTGAGAAAGTCCCATCTCTCATGTCGTACACGCCGGAGTAGAGGCTCCTCGTCCTTGCATCGTAATGGTAGCGTTCATTCAGAAAGTAGATGCAATCCTCTCGAGCTCCGACGTTTTGGGCACCGCCTGCTGGAAGAGACTCGGAGCAGCCTTTGTTGAGGAAGAGAGCTCGTCCATCAGGGTGCTGACCTTTCTCCAACATCCTTGACTGCTGCCCAGGTCGGCGGCCTCAAAGACCTCAAACCAGCTGGCCGGCATGAACACCGGCCCCAGGACCAGCAACACGATGAAGACTTCCCTCCTTCGTTTCACCACCAGCAGCCGATCCCCGGACGCAACCAGGTAGTGGTCAAGGTCGCCAGTATTCCAGTCCTCCACGTCATCTTCTAGCATAGTGATCATGCGTTGGAACCTCACATGGTTGTCGCTGACCATGTCCATGGCGTAAAGACGTAGAGGGTACACACCATAATTTGAGGAGTTCATGTATTCACTATGTGTTAATGCTTTGGTCCGGTACTCTATTAAAACGAGGCCTTAATATCCCTTAGTTTCCAATAGGACCCCGCTTCCACGGGAGGGTAGGACAAAAGATGTCATGCAAGTTCTTTTCCATAAGCACGTATGACTATATCCGTAACACATGCCTACATTACATTGATGAACTAGAGCTAGTTTTGTGTCACCCTATGTTATAACTGTTGCATGATCGATCGCATCCGACATAATTCTCCATCACCGATCCAATGCCTACGAGTTTTTTATATATTGTTCTTCGCTTATTTACTTTTCCGTTGCTATTTTACAGTCACTACAAAACCCAAAAATATTACTTTTGCTACCATTACCACTACTATCATATTATTTTTCTACTAAATACTTTGCTGCAGATATTAAGTTTCCAGGTGTGGTTGAATTGACAACTCAGCTGCTAATACTTGAGAATATTCTTTGGCTCCCCTTGTGTCGAATCAATAAATTTGGGTTGAATACTCTACCCTCGAAAACTGTTGCGATCCCCTATTGATGTCTACTACACAACCTTCTTCTTGTAGACGTTGTTGGGCCTCCAAGTGCAGAGGTTTGTAGGACAGTAGCAAATTTTCCTCAAGTGGATGACCTAAGGTTTATCAATCCGTGGGAGGCGTAGGATGAAGATGGTCTCTCTCAAACAACCCTGCAACCAAATAACAAAGAGTCTCTTGTGTCCCCAACACACCCAATACAGTGGTAAATTGTATAGGTGCACTAGTTCGGCAAATAGATGGTGATACAAGTGCAATATGGATAGTAGATAATGGTTTTTGTAATCTGAAAATATAAAAACAACAAGTTAACTAATGATAAAAGTGAGCACAAACGGTATTGCAATGCGTTGAAACAAGGCCTAGGGTTCATACTTTCACTAGTGCAAGTTCTCTCAACAATAATAACATAATTGGATCACATAACTATCACTCAACATGCAACAAAGATTCACTCCAAAGTCACTAATAGCGGAGAACAAACAAGAGATTATGGTAGGGTACGAAACCACCTCAAAGTTATCCTTTCTGATCGATCTATTCAAGAGTCTATAGTAAAATAACATGAAGCTATTCTTTCCGTTCAATCTATCATAGAGTTCATACTAGAATAACACCTTAAGACACAAATCAACCAAAACCCTAATGTCACCTCAAGTATCCGTGGGTATGATTATATGATATGCATCACACAATCTCAGATTCATCTATTCAAACCAACACAAAGTACTTCAAAGAGTGCCCCAAAGATTCTACCGGAGAGTCAAGATGAAAACGTGTGCCAACCCCTATGCATAGGTTCATGGGCAGAACCCTCAAGTTGATCACCAAAACATACATCAAGTGGATCAATAGAACACCCCATTGTCACCACGGGTATCCCACGCAAGACATACATCAAGTGTTCTCAAATCCTTAAAGACTCAATCCGATAAGATATCTTCAAAGGGAAAACTCAATCCATTACAAGAGAGTAGTGGGGGATAAACATCATAAGATCCAACTATAATAGCAAAGCTCGTGATACATCAAGATCGTATCACCTCAAGAACATGAGAGAAAGAGAGAGCGAGAGATCAAACACATAGCTACTGGTACATACCCTCAGCCCTGAGGGAGAACTAATCCCTCCTCGTCATGGAGAGTGCCGGGATGATGAAGATGGCCACGGGAGAGGGATTCCCCCTCCGGCAGGGTGCCGGAACGGGTCTAGATTGGTTTTCGGTGGCTACGGAGGCTTCCGCCGGCGGAACTCCCGATCTATTCTGCTCCTCGATGGTTGTAGGGTATATTGGTATATATAGGTGGAAGAAATACGTCAGGGGGGCCACGAGGGGCCCACGAGGGTGGAGGGCGCGCCCAGGGGGGTGGGCACGCCCCCCTACCTCGTGCCTTTCTCGTTGCCTCCCTTACGTACACCCCAAGTCTTCTGGATTGCTTCCGTTCCAAAAATAAGTTCCGTGAAGTTTCAGGTCAATTGGACTCCATTTGATTTTCCTTTTCTGCGATACTCTAAAACAAGGAGAAAACAGAAACTGGCACTAGGCTCTATGTTAATAGGTTAGTCCCAAAAATAATACAAAAGTGTATAATAAAGCCCATAAACATCCAAAACAGATAATATAATAGCATGGAACAATCAAAAATTATAGATACATTGGAGACGTATCAGCATCCCCGAGCTTAATTCCTGCTCGTCCTCGAGTAGGTAAATGACAAAAACAGAATTTTTGATGTGGAATGCTACCTAACATATTTCTTTAAGTAATTCTCTTCATTTTGGCATGAATATTCAGATCCATAAGATTCAAGACAAAATTTTAATATTGACATAAAAATAATAATACTTCAAGCATACTAACAAAGCAATTATGTCTTCTCAAAATAACATGGCCAAAGAAAGTTATCCCTACAAAATCATATAGTCTGGCTATGCTCTATCTTCACCACACAAAATATTTAAATCATGCACAACCCCGATGACAAGCCAAGCAATTGTTTCATACTTTCGATGTTCTCAAACTTTTTCAATCTTCACGCAATACATGAGCATGAGCAATGGATATAGCACTATAGGTGGAACAGAATGGTGGATGTGGAGAAGACAAAAAGGAGAAGATAGTCTCACATCAACTAGCGTATCAACGGGCTATAGAGATGCCCATCAATAGATATCAATGTGAGTGAGTAGGGATTGCCATGCAACGGATGCACTAGAGCTATAAGTGTATGAAAGCTCAAAAAGAAACTAAGTGGGTGTGCATCTAAATCACTTGCTCACGAAGACCTAGGGCATTTTCAGGAAGCCCATCATTGGAATATACAAGCCAAGTTCTATAATGAAACATTCCCACTCGTATATGAAAGTGAAAACATAGGAGATTCTCTATCATGAAGATCATGGTGCTACTTTGAATCATAAGTGTGGTAAAAGGATAGTAGCATTGCCCCTTCTCTCTTTTTCTCTCATTTTTTAATTTTTATTTATTTTTTTGGGCCTTCTCTTTTTTTTGGCCTGTTTTTTCTCTTTTTTATTTTTTGTCCGGAGTCTCATCCCGACTTGTGGGGGAATCATGGTCTCCATCATCCTTTCCTCACTGGGACAATGCTATAATAATGATGATCATCACACTTTTATTTACTTACAACTCAATACTTAGAACAAAATATGAATCTATATGAATGCCTCCGGCGGTGTACCAGGATGTGCAATGACTCATGAGTGACATGTATGAAAGAATTATGAACGGTGGCTTTGCCACAAATACGATGTCAGCTACATGATCATGCATAGCAATATGACAATGATGAAGCATGTCATAATAACGGGACGATGAAAAGTTGCATGGTAATATATCTCAGAATGGCTATGGAAATGCCATAATAGGTAGGTATGGTGGCTTTTGAGGAAGGTATATGGTGGGTGTATGATACTGGCGAAAAGTTGCGCGGTACTAGAGAGGCAAGCAATGGTGGAAGGGTGAGAGTGCGTATAATCCATGGACTCAACATTAGTCATAAAGAACTCACATACTTATTGCAAAAATCTATTAGTTATTGAAACAAAGTACTACGCGCATGCTCCTAGGTAGATAGATTGGTAGGAAAAGACCATCGCTCGTCCCCGACCACCACTCATAAGGAGGACAATCAATAAACAAATCATGCTCCAACTTCGCCACATAACGGTTCACCATACGTGCATGCTACGGGAATCACAAACTTCAACACAAGTATTTCTCAAATTCACAACTACTCAACTAGCATGACTTTAATATCACCATCTCCATATCTCAAAACAATTATCAAGTATCAAACTTCTCTTAGTATTCAATGCACTTCATATGAAAGTTTTTATTATATCCATCTTGGATGCCCATCATATTAGGACTAAACTCATAACCAAAGCAAACTACCATGCTGTTCTAAAGACTCTCAAAATAATATAAGTGAAGCATTAGAGTTCATATATTTGTTCAAAATAAAACCATTGCCGTGCTCTAAAAGGATATAAGTGAAGCACTAGAGAAAATGTCAAACTACTCTGAAAGATATAAGTCAAGATCAATGAGTAGTCGAATAATTATGCAACTATGTGAAGACTCTCTAACATTTAAGAATCTCAGATATTGGTATTTTATTCAAACAGCAAGAAAAACTAAATAAAATAAAATGACGCTCCAAGCAAAACACATATCATGTGGTGAATAAAAATATAGCTCCAAGTAAAGTTACCGATGAACTAAGACGAAAGAGGGGATGCCTTCCGGGGCATCCCCAAGCTTAGGCTCTTGGTTGTCCTTTAATATTACCTTGGGGTGCCTTGGGCATCCCCAAGCTTAGGATCTTTCCACTCCTTATTCCATAGTCCATCGAATCTTTACCCAAAACATGAAAACTCCACAACACAAAACTTAACAGAAAACTCGTGAGCTCCGTTAGCGAAAGAAAACAAAACACCACTTCAAGGTACTCTAATGAACTCATTCTTTATTTATATTGGTGTTAAACTTACTGTATTCCAACTTCTCTATGGTTTATAAACTCTTTTACTAGCCATAGATTCATCAAAATAAGCAAACAACACATGAAAAACAGAATCTGTGAAAAACAGAACAGTCTGTAGTAATCTGGATCAAACGTATACTTCTCGAACCCCAAAAATTCTAAAATAAATTGATGATTGTGAGGAATTTATCTATTAATCATCTTCAAAAATAATTAACTAAATAGAACTCTCCAATAAAAAATGGCAGCAATTCTCGTGAGCGCTAAAGTTTCTGTTTTTTACAGCATGATCGCAAAGATTTTCCCCAAGTCTTCCCAAAGGTTCTACTTGGCACAAACACTAACTAAAAGCAAAAAACCACATATAAACAGAGGCTATATGAATTATTTATTACTAAACAGGAACAAAAAGCAAGGAACAAAAAGCAAGGAACAAAAATAAAGTTGGGTTGCCTCCCAACAAACCGCTATCGTTTAACGCCCCTAGCTAGGCATGATTATTTCAATGATGCTCACATAAAGGATATGAATTGAAACATAAAGAGAGCATCATGAAGAGTATTACTAGCACATTTAAGTCTAACCCACTTCCTATGCATAGGGATTTTGTGAGCAAACAACTTATGGGAACAATAATCAACTAGCATAGGAGGGCAAAACAAGCATAACTTCAAAACTTTAAGCACATAGAGAGGAAACTTGATATTATTGCAATTCCTACAAGCATATATTCCTCCCTCATAATAATTTTCAGTAGCATCATGAATGAATTCAACAATATAACCATCACATAACGCATTCCTTTCATGATATACTTGAATAGAATTTTTATTACTCTCCACATAAGCAAACTTATTCTCATGAATAGTAGTGGGAGCAAACTCAACAAAATAACTATCATGTGAGGCATAATCCAATTGAAAATTAAAATCATGATGACAAGTTTCATGGATATCATTAATATTTATAGCATACAAGTCATCACAATAATCATCATAGATAGCAACTTTGTTCTCATAATCAATTGGAACCTCTTACGAAATAGTGGATTCATCACTAAATAAAGTCATGACCTCTCCAAATCCACTTTCATCAATATAATCATCATAAATGGGAGGCATGCTATCATCATAATAAATTTGCTCATCAAAACTTGGGGGACAAAAAATATCATCTTCATCAAACATAGCATCCCCAAGCTTGTGGCTTTGCATATCATTAGCATCATGGATATTCAAAGAATTC